>NC_135200.1:7154393-7457424 GCF_050948175.1 Xylocopa sonorina
CCGCGACTGGAAAGTGCGCGAGCAACAGGAATATCGATTTCCTTCGTCTCGAACTTTGTTTCTATTCCTGTTCAATTCGTCGTGGAGCGCGTCCAGGACTCGCGGTTCTCTCGTCCTTTTCCAGGTCGAGCGGTTTATCCAATTCCGTGTGGAACTTCAAGCCGTCCTTCAAACGCAAATTCCCCAAATTCCAATTTACCCTGCCTCTCCTGATTTTCTTACGAAAAAGAACAGCTGTACTTCAAATCTCCCGCGCGAAGTTACGCTTCGCGAAAGTTTCACGGGTACCCCGCGAGTCCTCGCGACAGGACAGAGTGTCCTCGCGATAAAAGCTGACGATTTCTCTTCGATCTTTCATTTATTATTCAGAGCGCGAGATGCGATCGAACGATTATTATTCAATTTCTCGATCTTACAATCGACGATCTTACGTGTAATTGACTTGAGGATAGCAGATTCTAGATCTGTCTTACGAGCGTTCTTAATCAGCGAACGTGAAGCTTCTTCGTCGCCACTCAGCGGTACCGATTTCAGCGAGATACGACTAGGAAACCTGTTAACGATCGAATCTCGCGTCTACTCCCGCGAAACTGGGTAAACGAAAAGCTCCTAGGCGATAATTAGAAGAGATCTCATCAATCCTGCGTGCAGCACTTTCCTCGACGAATGAATATTTATGAGAGATCCCGTTGGCAATTTTCGCTCGTTCCAGGGAAAATTCAATCCGCGACGGGTTCTGTTCCCTCGAAATTTGTCGATATCGGGAAACGACGGTATAAAACTGACGAATCGTTCCCCGGGAAAGGATCTGGAACGTGTACAGGGAGTCGCAGGTCGTCCCCTCTATCCGAGTAATGAGAAAACCATGGAACCGATCAAATTTTCTATTCATTTCTCACGATTTTCCGCGAATGAGGAACGCTATGAATTATTAACTTTCCAGCGGATCGCGAACGCGAAGCTTCCGATCGAATTTGAAATTTATATAGAGTTCCGCGTCGACTCGAAGCTTAAAAAGAGAGAGACCTCGAGAGAACGACGACGATCGCCTCGTTTCGCTCGGCTAGGAGCGTCTATTGTTTGCTCAGTTGCGCGTGCATTATTCGAGACAAAAGATCGGCGCATTTATCGCAGGTGAATTTCGATGGTAATTTATGAGGCGTCGCGTGTTGATTAACCGCGCGGCGTTGAACGTTACTCGACGCGCCGATTGGGAACAAACGATCCGCGGGTACGATCGAATGAATTAAACGGGCTCGATTAATCATCCGGCGAAATTATGGTAAACTCCGTTTCTTCCCATAATGCCGAGCGGTTCTATTTTTTATTTAAGCGCAGCCGTATAACGATAAAATTCCGGTGCCGCTATAAATTACCACTTCCGATCGATTTATCGCCGCGGTGGTAATAAAAATTGCCGATCGCGTAAATATTTTATCGCGTAACTTCCAACCGAGCTACTTAGCAATTTTGCTTAACGAAATCTTCGAGAAAACGTGAAAAAGAAAATCGGATGCGCAGGTAGACAACGAGACAGATGTGTTAAATAAAGTAACGCGTCGTTCGTGTACGCGATATTTCACGGCGAAGTTTCTACTGGAAAAATTGAAGTAATTAAAGATGTTGCCTGTTACAAATTACCAGACGCTGTCTGTAATTAGACCGTAATTAATAGCGGACCCCTACAGCGTTCACCTTTAATGTAGTTCCTTACAACTTTTTAACAAAGCATTTCCGGACGTATGTTTATGTAACAAATTTTTCTTCCTACCCTCTCCTATCCGCGAAACGCACCGACAGTTTTATCGTTCATCTTGGGAGAGCCTTGCCGATGTTTCCCACGATTAAAGGGTTAATAATCCTATTTAGCTAAAACACCTGCTACCATAACATTGCGCTGTTCTTCTCGCGTTAAATTTCACGCTAAACGAACAACGATGTCTTGTTTCATCAGCATCCCCTTGCATCGCGATCTTCCTACAATATCGAAATAACTTTCGTCGCGCTCGCGACGACACGCTGATCCAAAAGAAAAAAAATGAAACACAGACGCGATAATCTTCGAAATGGATGTACTTTGAACCGCTGGACTTTGTTCGCGAGCATCGCGGGCATCTCTTCCCTGGGGAATTAGTTGGGAAAAAGGTGAAATTCCTCGCGGGAATGGCCGAAGAAAGTTGCTGAAGCAGCTCGACGGCGAGGTGACGGACGCCACGGCCGTAAATTGAGCAGCCGCGCGTGTAAACGTCCGCGAGGTAACGCGTAAAAGCGTACTGCGCGCGTCTTCCCTGCTCATGCATAAATGCATCGCGCGCGTCGCCCGGACGGGTGATCCGTGCAACTGTCGCGCGACGTACTGCCAAGCCTGCCATCGCGGCGCTCGTAAAACGCGCGGGCATTTTTCAAATTCTTCCGCGGGCACCGCGATTTCGTCCCGCGCGCGACCAGTAAATTAGCCTGAAATTAATCTCGCGGGACGGGAGACCCTCTCGTCTCGTCCGTTGCTCAACATTCTCTTAGCCGTGCAGGGAGACGTTTCGTATGATGATTTTTACGCGAGACGAACAATCTTCGTCGAAATTCCGCGCGCAATCGCGTCCAAGTGAAGATTATTTGCGAATCGATCGGTGAAACGTGAGAGTGGAAGAGAAAGAGGTAGAGAGAGAGAGAGAGGAAGGTCGAATTAGGGAACGGGAATAAATGAAGGCGGGTAATTGGAGGATATTACGAACGGAATAACGAAGCCACTCGTTGGAGGAAGAAAGTAGAGGTTCGAGTGAAATCGGGAACGGAATTAAATTAATTGGGCGAAGTAAAGACAAGAACGAGAATCTTATTTCAGGGAGCGATCGGGTATTCCTCCGTCATAATTACGAGCGATATCCGTAGAACGCTCTCACGAGGCTCCAGTGCTATTCAAGAATCGGTATCTCTTTACCCGATCAACGAGATACCACTTGGCGAACGTTGAGAAATGAAAACCGTTCCGAGCCTTCCTCTTCCGTCCCGATGGAAACGTGTCAAAAACCAAGTCACTGTTATTCTCCACGAAAATTATTCTATATCGCAATTATTCTACGCCAAGTAATCGTAAAAGACGAAAGCCAGTGCCGTGGAGTCGTTCATTCGTTTCGAGATCGCGTAAGGGAAAACGAAAAAGAAGAAACTTGATTACTCGAAGCTGAACAAAAATATCACAGATCGAATCTCGACGCGAAATTTTTAATATCGCCAGCGAAACGTTCTACATTTTTCAATGTCACAGATCAATCCACATTTCGATCCTCGAATATCGTTCGATATCGACAGCGAAGCCGCCGAATGTTCAATACCTCGGAATAAACCTACATTTCGTTCTCGAAACGCACGTTTAACACCGCGGGAAACTACCTACGCGTGCATATTTCATTCTCGCGAACGTAACGCTGAATCGATAGCAAAGTTTAAACGAGCGTTTCCGCGGGACAATAATAAAATTTCCAGCGAATCCGCGAGATTCGTGGAACAGCGCGAGATCTGCACGCGGGCGGTGTAAATCGAACGGCTCCGCGGCGACTGGCCGTGGTCTGAACAAACAAATAAATATCGAACTGGGGAATCTGGCACGTACCGTGAAACCGATGCCCACGGTGGCTGCGAATTTCCCCGGTTGAAACCGACCTGTGTCGAACTGGACCAACAGGGACGTCTTGCCCACCCCGCTGTCGCCGAGGAGGATCGTCTGCGAACAAAAAAGGGGGTTGCAGTCGCCACTTGACTGCGTATCGACTTCTTATCGGGCGTACGCCACCCCGTGCTCCCAGGTAGGCTATTATCGGAGGCCATTTATCTTCGCGTCGCAATAAAGTCCTTCGAATCGATATTCCAAGGAGGTGATCCTTCGCGTCACCCGCCTCCGCCACCCTTCAGAAAACTTTTCGGTTGGCGCTTCGAAAGAGATCGGTAAAAATTGCGTTTCTATTTGTCATTGGCTGTATGTTATTGGTTTTCTTATTTGTTGAATAATTCGATACTATAGAAAATATGGAACGTTGAAGGTTATTCGAAATAACGATGATTTGCTAATCTCGATTGGAAAAGTGTTTCTCGAAGAAAATTTGGAAACTTAGAAACATTGACGATGCGCGAGAAATATTCGAAATCAATATGAAACGCCATAGAAAACGAACCAAGACTTTTTCTGCATATCCAAATGATTCTCGACTCGAACAACCCCTAATCAGTTCGGGAACGAACTCCAACCTCGGAACTTCCTGTCGCGTCCGCATCCGAGGTAGCCGCAATTAAGAGAAGCGACCGAAAATTACAAATAACAGCCGCAAAGGGCGGCCCCTGCGATTGTTCTCGAAATTACGCGCGGCTCGATTTCACCGTGGACCACGGGCCCGCTGTGTGGTCCCATAAAGGCTGCGGTCGGCAGCCAACCTCGCTGCTTCCTGGGCACAGCGGCCGTGGCTCGATCGCCAACACCTGTAGCCGGCGACGATAATCGTTTGACCTGGCCACGCGGCCGATTATTACGTTACTCGTTCAGACGGCACCTGCTCCGCCACGTATACGCACACCCGTTCGTACAGTAATAACAAGTACCGTCTGCGAAGGGGCTCGACTATCCTGAGAGAAAAGAATTCGCGAAATTCCAACAGTCTCACGAATCCGCCAATTACTTACGCAGTCTAATTACCAACGATTACAAATCGCCACGCGGTCGGCAATTTGTAATATCGCGATATTAACAGCGACGCGGGGAGTAGATGCATCAACGACCGCACAAGTCGCGTACGAATCCAGGCACGAGCGTAAATCGCAGTGGTATCGGCTCCGTGGCCGCGGCCACCGCGTCGTGAAAGGCGCCGCGATGCCATCCGAGCTTCCTCGAGATGAATTACAACGACAGCGAAAATGACCGCCGCGATTTTTCCATCCCGCGTCGCAGAGAGAGATTCCTCCGCGACGTTGACGCCTGACGCGGGTCCCCCCTCGATTTTTTCCCCATTCTTTTCCCCATCGACGGCAGGTCGCGTGTTCGCGGACGAACCGAGGAATGTCGACGAGCCTCGTAAATGGGACTCCGGCTAATTTCCTCTTTGGGCCATTAATCCTGCGTCGCGGCCATTTTCGCGTGCCTCGTCGGTTCCTCGACAAGGAGTGTCCCGTTTACGACCGCGCGACGCTTCTCTGCTCGAGAGCAGGGAAAAATTGGAGGGTTGGAAAATGGTTTTATCGGACGTTCATTGGACATTTCCGAAACGAAACTGCGTTAGCGTCCTGGAGGCACCTGGACGTCGCGAGGCTCCGGGAAGATCGTCGATAAGAGGCGACTCGCCACGTGAGGTAATTTACGCACTTCCTTCTGTTGGAATATTCGATGCGAAGATAGGCTGACGTTCGTCCAACGCGATGGCGTTCGTGTAGAGTAATGGTTCGCGTGGTAAAAACGTGTACGGTGGGACATTCGTTGATCGGTCAGGGAGACGTTGCTGGATTGGAACTTTGTGAAATATTAGACAAGAGAACGCGTCAATGTAAACTTAAGATCGTGAAACGATGCGCTGGAATTTATCGTCGGTCGATGGAAATATTTAATAATTTTTGGTGCGGGTTACTGTGTGTAATTCGTATGCGACGAATCGACGGGATGAAACGCGTATCGTGACGATGAGCGTCGATGAATCGAACGAGATCGCGAAACTCGGTGATGGCACAGCTGGATAATTCGCGCCTCGAAGGAGATCGATGATCGGGAAGGAAGAGGCCGCTTGGAAATGGAAAGGTGGTCATTTCGAGCTCTAGATGCGGAGATAAGCGGTCAGCCGGGCATAGAAGCGAGTATTAAGCCTAATTATCCTGTTAGGAGTATTCACTGTCCAGACAGGAACTCTATAGTACCGCGAGATGTGTACTGTACGCCAATTGCGAGAGAAAGTAACGATGGTCGCGAGGAAATGGCACGGAGTCGAGAGAAACGGCCTTTTAACTTTGATTCGTGTATACGTACGTATGCCTCGACGTTTCAAATGCCTTTCGTGCATTTCTATTTAATCATCCAATTAAACAAACATCTTGACAAAACATGCAGATTATAGGAGCCATTTTTTAATGGAATCTCCATTCGCTAATCGGTACTCTCAACTACCACTTTAATAAATAAAAATACAATTTTCGTATATCGCATAAAAAATCAAACTGATTTATATTCGACATACTTGCGAGTTTCGCTTGACACGGTTCACAAATTAATCACGTTACCAGCAGGATTGACCGTGCACCGCTCTAAACGCTCCAAAGGAAAAAAAAAGAGAAAAGAAACGAAACGAAAAAAAAAGCCACGGTACGGAAGGCTCGTGAGACGAGGAAATTACAGGTTCGCAGGAAGGCGTCCCAGCTGCGAGTCGCGTATCCCCGGGGGTGACGCAGGTGGAAGCGGCCGCTCGTAATGTAATAATTCGCCCCGTGGCACGGGTCAAACGGCGAGTTCCGTTCGCCGCCGCGGCTCTCTTTCCCACAGGTGGCCGCGTCCTCCGCGGGTAAACCGGAGGAAAACGGCGGAGGAAGCGTCGCGAGGACGATTTTTGCGCGCCCGCCCGCCTATGGATGGAAATTTACGACCCGACAGTAAAAGTCTACCCGACTAATTCTGTTACGTTTACGAGCGCCGCGTACGAGACCGGACTGCGGCGATTAGAGTACGCGTTCGCCAGCTTTTCGCGGGGTCACCATCTCGCTGACTCTTCGTTCTCTTTTCTTTCTCGGTTTCCGTTGATTTGGGAAGTCGGAGCGAGAACTCTGACCGTACTCAAATCATACTTCGTGGATTTTGCTCTTTCTTTCACTGCTTTTTAATCTGCTCGTGCGATTTGGATTTTTTACGGTACACACGAAGTTTGGTACGCGTGTCTCTAATTTTTTGCGCGAAGATTGAAATACTTCAGAAGCGATAAAGTAATTTCGAAATGTTTGTAAGGTTTTAGCGTTCCGGGAGGCGCCATTCGTCTCTGTGTCGTTTAACAAACGACGATTCGTTCCTCCGTGGCGGCGAGATAGCTCGCGATTAGACGAAACGAGGACGCGAGGATACGTAAAAGCGACACGGTCGAGCTTTGTCGTAAAAGGCGCGATCGCTCTTGCGCGCGAAACAGGCCACCGAAAGTTCGCCTCGTCCTTTTTTCGTTCACGGTGTATTGGCTCTCCCGCATGACCGACCCTGGTTCGCGCTGTTCGAACACTTTCCGCCCGAAAATTCCCCCGAAAAAGCTGGCTGCTGCCTGCAAGCTTGCCAACGAGAAATCGCGAATCTCGCTTCAACGAACAATCGAATTAATTCAGAGAGCTTTACGCTGACGAATCGTCGAATTTCATTCGACTACCGTTTCACGTTCAAACGATCGTTTCGTTATATATAATATAATATCGAAATTTGAAGATTTTATTGAGAATTTCCTCTTTTCAATTCAAATAACTTCCTAACACGATATACCCAGAAAAACAATCCTTTTATAAACCATTGAAGATTTACGAAGGAATAGACTGGAGTCGGTTGAAATTAACCTTGGATGAAAAATGTCTAATCGTTCGAGCACGTTCGCCGAAAAATCGAACGTCTGAGGAGCCGTATCACCACGTCGCCACTTGTGGAATTCGACCGCGTCTCGAGGGTGAGCCCTGGATGCGCTGTGGGTGAGCTTCGGGTGAACTCTGGGCAAGAGGGAGACAGAAAGGGGGAACGAATGGAAAGGCGAAGGACAGAGGCCGGATAGGAAGGAGAGGAAGGGAAGGGAGGGCAGTGAATTAAGTTTCTCCGCCCCTGAGGCCGACACATTCGCCGACACTCGTCACGACCACCCCCTGGGGGTCCTGCGAATCTTTCAATGGAAATTCTGCGTGAAGGGGACGCCGCCTCGAGGGCCGCCGATCCGAGCACCGCGTTTAGAACCACTTACTTTTTCGTTCGCGTTACAATTTCTTTCGGACGAATTTCGAAAAGGACGCCTGCGATTCTAAGGGTTGCTTTCTGACTACTCGACTGTCGAACGTACGAGTGCCCGTGATCTTCTGGATTACGTGCAATCTCTCTGTTTCTCCTTTCTAATTGCAATCTGTAGCTTGTGGATGCTAATGCGAGTCGCTGTGGACACTGATATGATTTTTTATTTGCAAGCTCTCTCTGTGTTTTGCTCTTTTAATTGCTCTCAACAGCTTGGTTTAGTAATCATTTCGATTCAGGTAAGTAGTGTTTGGTGATCTTCGTGTCGCAAGAGTATCTGCTTCTCTACGACTAACGTATCGCAAGTTACGAGCGTCTTATGCGAACATTTCGAATTCATCCGCCGCGCATGAAGAGACCCAGGTGCACGCGCTTTAACGATTCACCTGAAACTGTGCAAACAATTGTACAGAATTGATCGCGAGCCTCGAAGAGCGGGTAGGGAACGTTCGCGCGTTCATCTTGCAGCGACAAAACGATTCTCGTCGAATTACTCGGAGGCTTCCCGCATCCCGCATGGGGGACACGTCCACCTCGTTTGGTAAAAGCTTTCGTTGATCGCGAAAACAGCTTTGGGCGAGCTCAACGATGCACTTACTGGCCTGTCTCCTTTTCACGGCGTCGAATAACGGCGAACGGATATACGCGTACTGTAAAAGCGGAATATGACGTCGACACTATAAAAGTATGATCGTAAACGCGGTGTTCCGCGAGGACGAGCCGTAAAGATCCTCGCGTGAGATTCGCGAAAAATCTTCGCGAGCCTCTCGCTGCATTCTCTGAACGCCTCGCCGCTTAAACGCGCGACTTTTCGAAGCATAATAAAACGCATCGCGATCGCGAACGCCTCGCGGGGGATCCGCGTTACTTGTATCATTTCCCGTGTTTATTTTTATCGCGAGAAAACGCGATGGAATCGATGAATTGCAAGTTTCGTTGGTAAGAAACGCGTCGAGCTGCGACGCCACGCGTTGCTAATTGTACCTAACTTCGTTAACTAAAACGCATCGTTTCGTCAATTTAATGGAAATTTTCCGTGTATTTGAGATTCATACGTCATCGTTGTGTATACTCAAAGTCTGTCGACGCACGGTCACGTACCAGGCGATCGTTTCGCCGTGGAACGAGTAAAGAAAGGCGTAAAGAAACATATTCGGTTGAAGGCACGGAAGAAAGTTGCGACCCGTTTTATTCGAACGGACGCAATTTATTACAACCTATCCAGTGCAACGTGCCGCTGGCAGACGTTTATTCGATGCCTCGAGAGACGAATGGTCGGGCGTAAAGCGAGCCATTGGCGTTATAAAGTTTCGAAGATACGCGAGGAATACGGTTCTTCGTGGCTGGTCTACGAATTTAAAAAAAAAAGAGAAGAAAGAAATCGAGATGCGACTTGTCGATCGTTGACAAGTGTCGAATGCAAAAAAAATCGACAGATGCGATAAAGGAACCGCGCTTGGTACGCGGATGGATTCGAATCTCATTGAAACCAGGCATCAGGGATGTTAATAATATAATAACGGGGCGCCTGTGATAACGACGAACGCACGAAACGCTGTTCGAGAGTTTCTTAATTGAGTATACGTTGAACTCGCAACAGGCCAGGCGGAATCGCGGCGAGTACGTAATATGCGAAACTTGCATTCCCGATGCTCTCGCGGACTTTTAATCACCGTATTTTCTAATGCAATTAGGAACGAATACCCCATTCAGGGTAAATTTCGTGCTCAGTAAACAGGCGAATAAAGATCGCCGGATTCTTCATTGATAATTGGGCATATCTGAGCTTCAATCGTACAGAAATCTTCACCACTTTGATATTTGTAAAGAATATCCAGGCTGCGAACATTGAAACGACCCAAGCAAAATTGCGCCAGTAAAAACGAAACTACGGATATTTAGAAAATATCCTGTATCCGAGGAAAGTAAAAATTGTGCGAGAAAGACTCCTGGAGGGTCGCGAGAAATGTCTCGCCACCTGTAACCTCGATTTTAATACGATTCGATAGAAATTTCAATGGAAGAGGGGCAAAAGAGGACGCGAGGGCGCTATCGAAAGCGAAAGATCGCGAAGAAACGGAGGAGCGGGAGGGCGATCGAACGTTCTCGGAATGCATTAACGAAAAACTCAATTACGAACGAACAATAAGAAGGATCCGCGGGCGCTTGGCCCGTTTTTTGCGCCGCGCGATAGTCGAACGAAATTATTACTCGGCCGCCGCGTTTCTTCGCCCATTACCAGGGCAAACGAACTTTCTGCCCGCTCGGAATTGCAAATTCCCCGGGTACCTCTTTATGTATTATGGATTCGAGGCCTCCCGATGACCAGCGCCCGATTCGTGAATGAAAATTTAATTGATTCGCCCCTCGCTGGATAAAAATCGGGTTCCGCTTTGATCTCCGCTGGTGACGAACCGATTATTCGTCCACGACATCGACTACAATCGTCCGCTAACGAATCGATCGTCGAGTAAAGAAAACGGGATGCGCACACATCGGTTGACGAACGTTCAATTTACTCGTTGATGATGCACGCGAATGGAAACTAAAAGGAGAAAATCTATCCGAACGTGGACGGAGAAATTGGACGGCGGTGGATTTCTATGGAGAGGAGGAGCACGCTCGGTATACGATCGACGGGCCACTCCGTCTCTCGATCTTTATCGCGTGGAAGTTTATCAATTTACAATTCCCAGGTGAGGGAGGCGGCGCGCGGAATACCAATCGGGCATGGACGCGAAAAACGCGGCTCGAATCCCCGTTTCGCCTGTCGACCAGTCGGCTCTGTTCGAGTTCACGATAAAAGGAGAGTCAACCTTTTCGATCGGGCAACGCCAGGTGAAACGCGGCTGAAAGAAGGACTAACGTGTCCCAGGGACGTTTGCCATTTTTAGGGGCATTGTCGCCGATTCGAGCCGGGCCCCGGCTCCGTTTATAGCGGTAATCGAGTTAACGCGGGCAATTACTGTAATCCGAATTCCCGATCGCTTCTGTCGCTTATATAGCATCTAGCTGGACCGATCCGTCCGATTCTTGCGACCTTTTTTCCTTTCGAGGGAATTACAATTTCTGTATTCGACTTTTGCTCTCGAAAAATTGCTTGCATAAACTCTGGATATCAGGTGAAACTGAATTCTGAAAGAAATGCACGCGTGTCCAACACTGATGCAAATGCATATATATATATGCAAATGTTAATATATTGTCGCACACGTCTGCAGAAACGCGATGCAAATGGCAGCCAAGTTCGCCAATAACCCAATCGGATACGTATCTATCTGCACGCGACATCAGGCTCCAGAAGCAAGTAACACGGGTGCGCTCGTGCAGAGAGGAGAAAAGAAAGAATCCAACGGAAAGCACGTGCGTGTATATATATATGTAAGTGCACGGCAATTCCACGAGCTCGAGGCTCAGATCGCGGGCACCGCTCGACGAGAACTTTCGTCGGCTCGCTCCCGTCTTCCTCCATTACCACGAGGCCGCTAACTCAATTTGTATGCGACTGCGCGAGCCCGCCAAATGCACGGCCGCTTAAGGTCACCGCGGTTTCTCTAGCCGTTCCTCGAGACTGCGGTGCACGCGGAAAAAATCCGCTCGATCCAGCCGCCTCTTTTTCTCCGCGCCTCCTCCTCCTCGCCCACCCCCGCCGCCTCTTTCGAAGGCTGAGGCCGCGGTTACCCCGCGACGCTCTCGAGTAACGAGCTGAACTCGAAGAACGAACGACTCTCTTCGTTGCTCGAGAATCGAGGATTGAAAAATTTCTGGTTTCGAGATCAAAGGAGATTTATTTTCAATGTGTCTTCCAATGAATCGCGTTGATGATTCAATTAAGTATCAAAGTACCATGAAGCATTGAAAGAGAGTTCGAGTACTCGTTGAATCTCTGTGAGTCGAGGATCAGTCGTTAGATCGCGCGATATCGAACGCGTCCATCGTCAGCTCAAGAGCGCCACCCTAATTTCCGCTCGAAAACTCACACCGCGGTACTCGCTGCGCGAAAACAGGGATAGCCAGAGAGGAATCGCGCGCGTGGAAACGCGTAATTTCCCCGTGGATGCTCGAGACTGGCCAGGACTCGACGTTAATGCCGCGACGTATCGAGGAATGGCTTAATCATATTCCGTTGGTAGCGGCGTCCGGCTTACCCGCTCCGACACGGCCAATTGTGCTCTTAATCCGCCCACGCGGCGCGCACTCCGCTCGAGTGCCTATCGTGAATCAGCCTATCGATCGGTGCCGGCGGACACTCCAAGTAATATATACTCGGTCGAAGATGATTCGTTGCTCGAGAGTTCGCTCTTGAATTTAGTGCCCATCACGATGGTCCGTAAACGGGACGTAAATGGACGACGCACGTTCCGCTCGACCGTTTTCTTTTATCAATCGCTCGTTTCGATCGCGCGTCATCGCATCAGAATCAAATCTTCCCTCGCGAATTTCCTTCTCAGATCGCTATTTTAAATTGTCCTTTAAACAATAGCGAGAACAGTAACTTAAAGAAATGACAGAGATAATTATGTTTTACTCGATTGGCTCGTTTAATGGAAATCTATTTTGTTTCAACTGTAAGAAAATCGAATTCCTATTTAAGACAAATGCAAACTGTTTCTTCAGAAGTACTGGAAGTAAAATGGATACGTAAAAAAGGGATTATTTCGCGGAATATATGAATTCTACCATAGTCCACCCTAATACCCGATATCCTCTCAAGGTTCCACTATTCTACCGGAACACACAATAGACCCACGTAATGGCATTACCTATATCGCTCCATTAAACTGTAAGATTAACAGCGTTAGCGAGCCGCGTCCCGAAATACCTGAGGGACCAGCGCAGCGTCGTTCGTCGATTGGAATGACCAAACAAACGGAACAATTGCTATAAAAGAAAAAGAGTATCGGTGGTGAACGCGGGAACTAATTCGTCTGAATGAATTCCGGTGAAACAGACCGGTGACGTTGAATAGAAAGAGGCAAGAAATGGTGAATTCGCGATGTGCACGCGCCTCCTCACCCTTCTCGCCGAAAGATTCGCAACGGTGCAGCCGGTCGCAGCGCAACGAGCTCTTCAATTATCCCTTATAGGAGTGAGTACTCGGTGGAAGAAAACGCGAGGCAAGAACCGGCTCGAGAGACCCGCGGACCCCCTACCGGTTTTACTTCGCCCTACCGATCACTGGAACACTCCCGGCTACTTCCCTCGAATCCTACCGCAGGATAGCCCCTCGTTAATTGCCGTTACATCCTGAAAACGCTTCGCGAATCACGCGGCTCGAACGACGCCGCTCGGTGTGCACCGTGTGTCCCGTGGTAAAAGGGACGGAAGAGGCCTTCTGTTGGGCTACGTAGGATTGCGAGGGGACCGGCCATTTGTTGTTTAGTAGATCGCATTACTTTTTGCTTTTATCTATCAGAATAGCTGGCGACAGATGGAATGCTTCTGGACTTACGTAGGCGATCGGCTGATCGATCGAAAATCGAGCGAAATTAAATCTCGCGTACTATTGGACTCTTATTTTCTCAAATCAACCCCTAGATCTGCCATCGACCTCGAAAATGGAATGATCTGCGTTATCCGTGATCGTCGCGACCAAACGCAGAAGGAATGACCTAGCGTTCTACCACCTCTACGTAACACCGTGAAATCCACCTCAGCGATGGATTCGAAAAATCAATCGACGCGACGGGGATAGGCGCGCAAACTCGTAGATCGGTACGTGGAACGGTATCGATACGGGCGCGGAGAACCGCGGTCGATCCCAGACCGATAAACGCGGGTTTCGTTCGAAACGCGAAACCAGTTCGACGCGAAAGCGTGCAAGAATCAGCGTGCACGTCCCAGAGAGAGACAGAGAGAGAGAGAGAGAGATAGAGAGAGAAAGAGAGAGAGAGAGAGAAAGAGAAGCAAGGTCTGACTAACGATCTCCACCGCGGAACCGATATCTCGCGACTCGAACGAGAGATCTCCTTCGAGGGCCGCCACCGGGGCAGTAACCGTTTCGCTCTGTGTTCGATCGTAAAACGGCGGACACATTGTAATCGGAGGCAAATCGGGATATCGCTTCCGGTCGATCGTAAAATCCCGCCTCTATGCCCCTTTTCTTTCTCTCTCTCTCTCTCTCTTTTTCTCTTGGTCTCTTTTTAACGCTTTCGAGAGAAAGAAAGAGAGAGAGAGAGAGAGAGTGGAAAGGACGAGCAAAGGCGATACCAGCCGTGAGAAATGAGATCTGGCTTGCCGGTTAGATGACTGCTGGGAGAGCCGAGGGTTTTCGCTTTTTTCCCCCTTTTTTTCTTGTTCGAGGTATGCGAGGGAACGAGGATGCGAGGAGACGGTCGGAAAATGGTAATGGAAAAGGAGAACGGCGGAAAGGAAATGGTGCATCCGAGCGACTGCGGATGGTTGTGTTAGACTCGAGATGCGTTCGTTGTTTCGAGACAGAAAGGATACGCGCGTCTTTTTTCCTCGTCCTTCTCCCTTTCTTGCTCGAATCTAAATTTCGAAAGCCTTCGTGCAGATTCTTCAAGCTTCCACTATACCAATGACAAATGCATAAATTTACACAACCCTCACTGTACCACCAAAACCATTCTCGGTAACCAAAAAGAACGTTCCCACAATTTGAACAATATACCAATAACGAGAACAAGAATCACTCGAACGGGACACCCAAAAATGCTTCCCCGAAGTGGTGGAAGATCGATCGAACGCGAAAACTCAAAGAAACCCGCGAGGCTCCTCGGCAAGTGCAAATACAAAAAACCGAGGCAACCGAACGGACGCGGAGGCAGTCGAGAAAGACGAGAGATCGTCGAAGGCGAGGGAACGTGCCGAAGAGAGAGAGAGAGAGAGGCAGCGAACGGGGCCAGGGTTCGACGAAGAGGAAACGAAACGGATCGTGGACTGAGAAGAGAAACAGAGAAAGAGAACGAAGAGCAGAGAGCGAGAAAGAGAGAGAAGACGGCTCAGCCCCGTCGAGAGGGCCGGGAATAAAAGGAAGAAGCCGAAGGAAGGACGCAGGGGATCGTGTCGAGGGCCGTATATACCCGCGGTCCCCGGGCATTCCCGATCATTATTCCGGCGGCTTGCCACGGGGAGGAGGCCCGCCTGTCCTTGGTACGAAGGCATGACTGACCTTGTTGCCGCTACATCCGAGGAACACCGTGTGTCCCATCCATCATGCAAATGAGCCGGTAATGAATATCAAACGACGTTCTTGCGGTGAATATTTTCCACCGGTCGGGTACATGTCGGGAATATCTCCCGTGATATCCACCGAGGAACCATCCCCGTGGACCGTGGACGGGCGAGGACGTAGCGAGACGTCGCGAAGGGACGCGAGATGGGTAATGGATACGGCTGCGTGGGCTCGCAGGATCGCGCGCGGAGGGTTTCGCGGGTAGGAACGTTTTCTTCGAGCAAAGGGTGGATACTTGGAGGCCTGGGTGCTGGTGAGTGGGTTGTTGATAAATCCACGCGAACCCATCGTGGGAGGAATGATTTAGATTGAATTTAATTCTACGGAACGAATAGATGTTTCTCTGCGCGTAAATAGCGTGCCATTTAGAATTGTTCGACGAGCAATTTGTAAGTAGAAATTTGT
Organism: Xylocopa sonorina; assembly: GCF_050948175.1. Classification (NCBI taxonomy): domain Eukaryota; kingdom Metazoa; phylum Arthropoda; class Insecta; order Hymenoptera; family Apidae; genus Xylocopa; species Xylocopa sonorina. The sequence goes on from NC_135200.1 coordinate 7,169,981, forward strand.
ATGATAAAAGTCTGAGGAATCTGAAAAATCCGTACATCTGAAATCTCGTGAAACCAGCGAAATGTAAAATCTCGAGGACATCCCGGAGATCTTCGACTACAACCCAATACGTGAATCCACTTTCCTCAGGAATCCATTTTCCCTGCGCATCAAAGGAGGCTCGCGTTTCAACGAAATTGGATTCAAATCCACCCTCGATTTTCCACCTGCACGTAACCAACGGTGTCGCGTAACCAACGGTGGCTCGATGGCTGGGAAACTCACCTTGTGCGTCATGTCGATGTCCTCGTCCGCGGTTCGTTGCAGGTTGCACCTCATGCTGTCCGCGTTTCTGGTCGGGTAGCCGTAGTTCTCCGCGAACACCTCCGCTGGCGGCTTGTAATCCCTGTACCCTGTCGGCGAGGGTGTCGCGGCTGAAGGTCGATCGACGGACCCTGGCGTCAGACCGTTCGAAACCGCCATCGAGGTGTCCTCTTCCACCTCGAACACGTCGTCGCTCATGCTGTCGTCGCCTGTCATCACCTGCCGGCGAAAAATCGCACGAGAACGTGAGCGCGCGATCAATTCCCGGATTACTGATGGATCGCGAGCCTCGCGGGTCGACGCGACGATCTCGTCGGAAGCGATCGCTCGGTACCAGCGATCCTGCGACTCGATAAATCGCGTAATGTGGTGATCAGGTTATCGATCGATCGTCGAGGTTAAACTTCGCACTTGATACGAATCGTAAGTCAATTTGATAAATCGTATACAAACCAGAATCGACCAATTCTCTTGCAATTTCAAACATAAATCGACGGCTCACTCTCTGATCCCAAATACTACGATACGTATTATCGAAAAAAGAAAAGTAGAACAAAGTTCTTTCTAAATCGTTGAAGTTTGATACTAGAACTATTCCATCGCAACTGTCCATCGTTCGATCGAAGATCTGCGAATCCAGCTTCAACCCCTGTCCCGTGCGACGAGCCGCCCCTCGCGCAGCACCCGTCGACCACCTTCTCGGACTTCGATTCCAGGCCGCCTCTCGTGGTTACGCGGAATCCACGAGAAGCGACTCGCGGGTGAATCGATTCCCGATCGGAAGACGTACTCCCGCGAGTTGTTGTCCGGTTAATATTTTATTATAATCCGAAGGACGGTCAGGGCGTCGTATATGGCGTAGGAACGGTCCCCGGTTACGGAGAGCGGCCCGCGATAATTCTCAGCGGAACGAGCCACGGCTGTCGCATTATCAAAGCTACCGAGAAAACCAGTTCGCAGAAGCACGAACGAAAGAACGAACGAAGGAACGAACGAACGAACGAACGAACGGACGCACGCACGCACGCACGCACGCACGCACGCATGCACGCACGATGTGCCTGGCCGCGAACGCTGAAATAACTGTCCTTCGATCGGTCGACATCTCCATTGGTACGCGGAGCGGCCTTGCGGCCACTTGAGATGCCAATTAGCGATGGCATTTTGAGATCGCGACTCGCTTCGATTAGCGTTCACCGTGTGTAACGACGCGATACGGTTATTGCTGGATGGGCCGTGTGTTCGTTCGAGCGAAATTTCGGCGGGCGTCTGGTCAACGAAAAGAATCATCGTCCGAGTCGATCCGCTGTCGAGGGTTCTATCGAGGCAAAGATCGTATTTGGCGACGAGCCAAATCGGTGAACTTCCGTTTTACTGGCTCGCTTGGGATATCGTTACGTTATGGTGTCTGTAAATAGAACTTAATTGGATATCATGAAAGTTAAATTGTTCTCAGCTATGTATGGAAGATATGCGAAGGAAAGTAGTTAATGGTTTGCAAGGTTTACTGAATTTTTAGAAAAATATGGATACGTTGCCGCAAGTATGTTGAATCACGTCAATTTAATACAATTATGGATTAGAGTAACTGTGCGTGGATCCAAGAAAAGCCAATCAGAGGGTGGAAAGAAAAAAATTTTAAGTAGTTTTCAAAAAAGAGTATACGTTGTTTCTGAAACATTCATACCAGCGACTTTCGAGCTCGCTGGACGCAGAGGAGAGATTACATCGGATTTCTTCGACGCCTCTACGCGGTCTCGAGAACTGCCATAAATCATGCATGAATCTCGCCTTCAACCGTGCACGTACGGTAGAAACGTATCGGTTCCCCGTACGCTCTGGACACCGTCATAAACAATGGGATAAACGCGCGCGGATTAACAATCTCACGGATGATACGTTTAATATCCACGTGATCGTGATGGAAATTAACGTTGCTCCAATAATTGACCGTCGTTGCCCTCGTTTGAATCTTCAAACGCGATAGTGGACCGCGCTCTGCTCTGTACAATTTCGTTTTAGCGTGATAACAACGTTCAACTGCGCGCTGCTAGTAAATAGTAAGAGGAAAATATATTTGCTCGTTCGCGTAGAAAGAATAATCGTGAAAAATCCACTGTCGAGCGAATAAAGAATCGATATTTCTGTTATAAATTAATAGATATATAAATTCGATGAATACTGAAAATTTAGAAAAATATATATACGCATCATTAAGCATTAGAAATTATTATTATCTCTGTTCTCTGTTACATATTTCAGACACGTTAATCCTCGTCGCTGCGTGCTCCTGTCGCGCTGAACCGCCATATTTACGCATCATTACTATGACACTTGAACGAGTTCCATCGAGAGTATCCTGAATTAAAAAATAAAAGCACAGCTGTGGACTGTTCTCCTCGAGCTTCCTCTAACGTCGACCAGTAAGTCTCTTTTTAAATTACGCGAGCATTTGTTTCTATATTTGTTTACGTGCGTGCTTAGTTAAATCGTTAAACGAATCGCGCTTCGATCGAGCGGCTACGAAAGAGCAGAGATTTCTTCCAGTCACGGTGAAAATTTCATTCCTCCTCGACGAAACACGCGTCCATTTCCTTCCATAGAACAAGAAAAAGCGGGGCGAGAGCGAGCCAAGTCGATAATCAAACCGATACCGATCGCGTCGGGACGATTCGGTGAAAGCACGACCCGCGAGGAGGCTTTCATTCGGCTGGCTCCTAGAAAATTCAATTTCCGCGGCCGAGTACGAGAGGAAACATCGTACGACGCGCGTTCCAACGAATTCGATGTTCCTACGTGTCGCGATAACAGTAACGCCGCCAGATCGCGATTTATTAAAACGTCCCCTGGTCCATCGCGTTCGTAACGCGATAATTGCTCCAACCGCAGCATTGCTACTCATCTTTCTTTAATTAAAAATATCTGTCGACACGTAATCCCTCTGATAACCCTGCAATCGTACTTTCTACCATTTAGTCGTTCAGCGCGCGGAAACAATTTTTGTAACAGTCGAACACAATCGATCGTCCCCTTGATTTCGATGTTAAACAGACACCGTTATTTCTAGCTACCCTCGAAATATATTTGCGCTTCGAGTATACTGGAATCTGATGTTGAAGTCGAGCGTAGAATCGTCGACACGCGAGCCAGGAACGCGACGCTTCGCCCTCCATTTCTTTTCGGGCAGCAGACCGCCCCGTGTCGGCCCGTGTCGGAATCAGGGGTAGTCCCACCCCTAGCCAAGACGAGGAACGCTCGTACCCCATGAATTTATCACGAGCACCGCCGACAGAGGCGAACTACCGACCGTGTAGTCGACGTAAAGCGGAAAATTAGCATCCTCGAGGGAGCACGGAACGGGACGACGCGCGGGACACTCGCGAGAGCAAGCGTCGCGATTTGATTATTCGTACGTAGGTACACGTTAATTGTCCATCTGAACATCCTGATTTGGTTACACAGAAAGTGATGTTTAGTCGCGTTTGGGATACTTTTTAATATACGAAAAAGCTTCCCTGTCTTTCATCGGGGATTTTTAGTAGAATAAATAAATATTCCGATTCTGTTTCACGATTCGACGACGATTTTTGTGCTCGCTAGAGATTTTTCGATATTTGCATTGCAGTTTTGATATCCGCAGATCGAAGGGGCGGGAAACATTGTTGATCGAATTTATTGAAGCGATTAAATTAAATGGACGCGGATCGTTATTGGTTCTGTGCGTTCTACCGGTTTCCTATCGCGTGTTTGATTTCGCCGTTACTAACAATCTGTAAAATATCGGACGGAAAAGCTGCTCGCTGTTTGCTCGCCGGCGATTCAATTCAAAAGTAATCGCTCGCGTTATAATCGATGAGTTCGCTCGAGCTATCCCGAATCCCAATCGAATCTGCGACCACTTTCACGACCAATCGCAACATTGATAAATGGCGAGGATTACTTGAAATCGCTTCGTAAGTCACGGGAAGGCGGACACAAAATTCCCGTTTCGAGACGCAGCCCAAAAAAGACACGCTGGCATAAAATCCAGAAGAGAAGGATAGAAACGAAGAAATGATTTCGCGGCGATGGGGATCTGAAAAAGGAGAAGCGGAGAAGAGAATCGCGCGTACCTTCCGTTCGGATAAATTCCTCGTTATCGCGGGGTATATCGCCGATTGGATCGATCCTCTCTCGATCGACCGATCGGATCGATGCCGATCTATATACGCGCGCGTACACGGCTGTCAGTGCCGTGGAATACTTGCAGCACCGGTTCTCGCGTTGCCCAACGACCCGCGGCCCGGTTCCGCGCGACGATAAACTCGCCCGCGGTAATTGGCTTGCGAAATCACCCCTGGAAACGGGCCGCGACACTTTGAAAAATCCTCCTGGGGATTCGGCCGGCTCGAAACGTCCGCGCGCCGGCGTATTCAGCGCGAAGCGTCTTTAACGGCCGCGCAAAAAAGTAGTCGCGGGCAAGCTTTTAAAGCGTGCACTTGTTTGGACCTCGTCCGCGCGTTTTTTTTTTTTTTGCCGCGTTAAGTAAGTGGGCATTTTTATGCTTTGGGATTAGCTTGACTGGAACGCGCTTCGAGGTTATTGTTTTACACTCCTCTGCGTAGGATTGATTAACCAGTTAACTGTGGAATTTAGTTTCTAAAGATCAGCGCAGGGTGAGGGATTACAAACAAGCAACAACGTGTATACACGTCAAACGCACTTAACTGGTTAAGCATCGAGAAGATTTTAGTATTCCGTTGCGAATCGTTTTTCAGGGGGAGTTGATCGTTTCGTTTTTGAAGCGATATTCGTACCGATTTGGTCGTTGGATGTTTCGTAGTTTCTTCGTTAGAAATTTCAGCACGCTCGGACAATTGTATTAGCGTTCTTTCGATACGGAGCGTAGCATTGAAATTGAACGTATTTAAAACTGATTGCAGGATTGAACGAATTTTATGGTAAAAGGTTCCTCGTTTTACCTGAATCGCCCAACCACCGCCTATATGTTGCGCGATGAATAAATAATTGTACAATTAAAAGACCCTTGATCAAAGCTTTAATGGGCGACGGGACTTCGGAGTCCCCGATTTGAATCGCGATTTCAATATTGATATAATAATATTGCGATCGAATTTGTGGAGCACAAACGTTTCACGGAACCGAATGAATTTACCGAATCACCATCGTTCATAAATCCTGGTGCTAACCAGAGAGTGAGCCAAACACTATCTAACTTCTCTTTTTATTTGCTTTCATATTTTATAACATTTGCCCTTTTCAATGTGAATTTATATTATTTCTACTCTCTCTTTCATAGTTTAATATTTTATTAACCCCATTTTAACCCCTCGCAATTCTATTTCTGGCTAACGTTCAATATTTTATTCCATTCCTTTCCATTTCCAAGAATACAAAACAAATCATCTCCACCTTTTTCTCAAGTATAAAAATCGCCACGAATTATTAACGATAGAGAGGACTCGAAAATTCAAAGACTGTTGAAATATGTACGCACGTACGCATACTTACGGTAAGGGATGCAGAGGCGGGTACGGTGACCACAGTAGGGACGTCACCAGCGCCACCCCTCATTTCGACCCTTTACACGGCCCACCACCCTGTTCAACAGCGTCACATCGGATCTCTGTTAACAGAGAGAGAGAGAGAGGAGAGAGAGCACCGTGAACATGAGTTAGCTTGTAAACTCCTAATTCGATTCGGGGGAAATTCGCGTGGGGTTCGACGCGACAAGCTTTAGACGAGCGCTTCTCGTAAACGTATAACGTAATATCCCCAGTCTGTCGCGACAGCCGCGATGATCCTCCCCATTTGCGCGGGCAAATTATGCCAATATGCCTCGCGGAGGGTGCACGCGACAAAGGGTTGTTTTGCTTTCTCGAGATAAGCTTTCTTAGGGTGAAACGATCTCGTTTGGGACGAGTGAAAGTTGTTGCGCGTGATGTATTTTCATTCTCAACTTCAAAATGAGAGGCGAATCCTTCACATTTTGAGAGCAACCCCTGCTACTAATTTCAGAAATTTCTTAGTACAAAAGATGAAAAAACAGAGTAGGAGGATATTTTTTAATTTTTAATATTTATACTTGCAAATCTTTCACTGTAGCTACGCGAGTGATGAAAAAAAATTGCAATTGGCCCAGCGATCGCGTCGCGAGGACCGTAAATTTGTTTAGCGAGGGACGAGCTCGCAAGTTGGGCGAAACAAACGCGAACGATGGCGACTGTTAATCAGGCTAATGCTGACCATGCGGTTTAACTTCGCCCCATTAATTTGCCCGGCTTCTTTAGGCGGATGCTGGGCGTCGCCATTATCCCGGGGCAATTTGCGCGTTCACATTGGCCACTTCGCCATCGGTAAATAAAATCGCGCGAAAATTACCGCGCTAATTCCCGTAATTGACGCCTCCGTGCAATTATACCGAGAAGGTTAATCTCGTTTGCAAAAATTACCAAGCCTGTTCGATTTCAACCGTACGCGACGCCTTTTTAAAATGCGCAAATATCATTTCTACATTAAACGGAATATATTAATTTCGTTAAATTATACAAATGCTGCTCGTCGAAGAGAAATTTTAATACGAAACGAGCTAATTCGATCAAATTGTCCGCGTCTCGCGCGTCAAACGATTTACCTTTCTATCTGACGTGAACTTTTCTCGTGCGTCGTTTCAATTTTACTAACATTCGATTACGTTGCATTCGCATATACAGGGTACGGAATTCGATTCAATTGAAATTGATTTCTAAAGAAATTTCTATACTTGGAAAGTTAACCTTTAGTCTGGGACAAGTTCCACGGTTGACCTTAATTAAATAGTTGATACTGGTTGAGCTACTTTCAAAAGCCATTAATAAGTCCCATAAATTTTGTAATTAAATAAAGTTACCGTGCAAACAAATACAAGCTATAAACTCGAACTAAAAGTAAGTAAATAAAATGCTCTATTTATACAGACCACCTGGACGCGAGAGATTGCAAAGAGTTGATTCGCCCAAAACACGAGAACGCACAGAAGAAGTACCATTCGCGCGATGAATGCAACTTATCCACCCACGAATTAATACGTCTGTATTTTCAACGCAATCTCGATGGGAATTTCGAATGAAATTCATCTCCACTCGTTCGCGGAAAGCGGAGTCTCGCGTCTTGAAATAGTTCTCGTTCCGAAATGTTCCATCGAAATCAGCGCGCGTTGCATGCACGCCCACGCGATGGTAACTTTCGCAATCTCCCCGGCAGCCACCGGAAAACCGTCGAGTTCGTTTTAAATAAACATCCCCTGGAGCACGGCCCGAAACGAGACAAGTTTATTCAATAATCCGCGGACGTGCTCCAACGTCATTTGTCCGCGCATTCGCTTGCCCGCCATAAATTCTCTTTAGGGACTAATTTCACCGTGCTCCTCGCTCGCAATTCCGACGGTTCTCCAGCAAGTAACGCAGCGTACATACACGTGCAATATCAATCTCTTTTTACCATTCTAAACCCTCAATATGAGCTAACGACAGATAGATCAGGAGATAGGTTCTAAACAAAAGCAAAAAAAAAAAAAGCACTCGTAACCAATACTACATTGGACTACTCTCTACAACTATACATGCACTTCATCCTCCTCTTCGCTACAAATAAGGTATCTCTGTCCTCCACGCGTGGTTCCAGTCTGTCGAACAATCCACAGCACCGTATAGGTTCTGTTCGTCGCAGCAGGAACTGTCTTCCTCAGTCCCTACCGTGTCGAGATACCGTTTCTATCTTCCTCTCACCAACTCTCTCTCTCTCTCTCTCTCTCTCTCTCTCTTTTACCGTTCCATCGTGTCCCTTCTCCGCGACACAATCGTTCTCAGTTCCCCATTTAAGCGCTCGCTTGTTCCTCCTCCTCTTTCTCTCCGCCGCGACGCTCGTAAGAACGTCCTTCTCGGGTCCTCTATTCCTGTCCTCTATTCGAACCAGTCGCTGCTCTTTCAACGGACTTGCGTGCACAGTTTTTTCCTCCGTTCTCGCAGTTCCCTCGCAGAGTATCATACGTACAGCGATCCTTCTGTCTCCGTCCTCGTTCATCCCTCCGCTCAGTGTAGAACCGTCCTCCTTTGGTTCCCTGGAACGACTCGGTTCCCCACTATCGCTGTCGTTCTCGACTCGCGTCACGCGCGTTTCTTTTTTTTTCTTTTCTTTTCTTTTTTCTTTCCCTCTCTCTCTCTCTTTTTCTGGTGCTCTCTCGCTCAGACGAACGATCTTCGTCTCTCTCGTTGTCCCACCGACTCGAATAACTCTTCTCTCCGGTCTCTGTTCGCCCTCGATCCTCGTCCCTCGAGCGGCTGGTCGCGTCCGTTTCTTTCCTTTCCGTTGTTCCCGCGGTGCTCGCTTCTCACACCAGCGCACACGGGAACAGAGGAGCTGAACGGGTTCCGTTGGCGGTCTCTGTTCCACGCTCGCTGCGTAGCCCACCCACCGCAATAAGTTCCACCCGCCCACGTTATACCTCTCACGCACTTCTGCCGCGCGATCATCCGTTGCGAATTGGAAAGCAGCCGCGTCGCTTATCTCGCCGCGGGGATCTCCCCCCGCGCTTCTCGAATCGTGAGAGGAACAGAGACGGAGCGGGGTCGGTTTCCTCTTCCTCCGCGCTCGTGAGAAAGATGGAGGGGAAAAAAACGAAGGAAGCCAGAGTTTTCGTCCGCGCGAAAATCGAACGCGCCCGCCCATCGCCAGCTTTTCGCGAACCTTTCCGAGGTTACCTCGCGACGGGCGCTCGAAGCTAGCCGATAGGTAATTGAAACGATGAACGAGGGAAAGAGCGGATTGTTTGCGAGTTTTCACGCTGAAGAACGCTTCCCGTGGACGCGCGTTTCGTGCGTTGACAGGTTAACGATTTCGATTCGTTTCCTGTCTGAAAGGATTGAAGTTTGTGCTGCGAATGCACCGAATTGAGGGTTTCTCCGTTTGGTTCCAGCTTCGTTGATCGATCGAACCTTCATCGAGGATTCATAATTATACCGCCATTAGAGGGAAATATCAGAATTGGAACGAACGCCTGCTTTTTCCGCACGCGTATCCAACGTGCGGACGGTGCACCGCGTTCATTTGCGTTCATCAATTATTCACCGTTTAATTAATGGATCTGTTTACGTTACATAATAGTCGGCGAATTAATTTATGTGTTTTGACGTATACGGGAGCACGTATCAATTATGCATAATTTATCCTGTCAAAATATTTGAAAATACCCGAGGTAACTTAATGAAAACCTCGATGAAATTCGATTTTGATAACTCGACGTCGGTTTGGATACTAAGGTTAGATATCTACGAGAAGTAGCTGAAATTTTCGAGGAACCTTAAAAGTTCTCGAGAAAACAGAAATTTCTTCAGAAGAATCGAAACTCCAAAAATAAGATCGATCCTACGATTCCCACTCGATCGTTAACGAAGCATCAATTTTCAAACAATCTTAATCCTTATCGAAGAATTAAAAGAAAAATTCCTTCAATTTAATACCCATTACACCCGCGAAGGAGAAGAAAGAAAAAGAAAAAGTTCGAGGAGAGAATAGACCTCAGCCCGTGTTCCAGAAGTCCCCGCCATTGGTCAGATTCGGCTTGGTAATTGCTCGAGAGGATTTTCAGCGCGAACGAGGGTCGATTTGCAAGAGAGATTCCTTTGTCGTCCTTGAACCCACCGCCCAGCGTACTTCCTCGGTCGTTGTTTCCTCGACTTCCACGGCCAGTCAAGCGAATCGTAGTCATGGTCGGTAGCTATATTGTGATCCGTCGTTGAACAAAGGCCCCGCTCATCGACCGCCTGTGAACCTTGACGGAACCGTGACGTTGACGGTCGTCTAGCCCGCGTTCCAATTAAATTAAGACGTGCTCCCGTATCGCGTACGAAACCAATCGGTACGGAACCGCGTACGAGGCCATCTTGTGCCTTTTCGACCACTTTCTTCTGTTGGAGAATAGAAACGACCAGATGGCCCTTGATCGCGTCTTACGTGAGAATTTATAGAGTTCTAATCATCTAGACTAAACTTAAACTGTAAACTTTTGAAAATCGAGATGCACCATGAGTTTCAATTATTTCACTTCCGTTCCTTTGACGGTGAATACGTAGATACGTAGTTGGACGTTGTTTCAGTTTGTTTTACGTTCTCTGGTATACTATAGAAGAGAAGATTGCGAGTTTCATTCACATGGGATCCAAAGAGGAACTCTGATCGACCAATTCCAGTTTCAACTTTCACGAATCGACAGTGCGTTTACGAAAGCGGAGCTCTTTCTGAAAGAACTCGACGCCCTTTCGATTGCACATCGAACGAGCGCGCCTCGAAATCGAGGCTCGTTTAGAAGCGAGGGTCTGAACGCGATCTACTCGAAAACTGGCCTCGCGAAATCATGGCGATCCGGTGGATAACGCGACGCTGCCCTAATGAGAGGCGCACGGCCGGATCGGATAAAGGGCATCGGGGTTCGTGGATCGTCCGTGGATCCCGATGGCACGACCGCACGCCATAAAAGCGCTCCTCTCTATATTTAGCCACGGTTCCCCATATGTTGTTCCCCACCTACGTGCTCGACAGCCACGCTCTCGCGCGTGTTTTAAACGGCCCCGCGCGACCATCGCGCCCTCGCACCCGGTTCCAACCCTCCGCGACGCTTTCCCGCGCCCCAATTTCCGCTCGATCCACTGGAGCCGAGAATGTGTCGTTAATCACGTCCTCGGAACCTTTCTAAGCGACTGCATCCTGAATTATTTAAGAAAATCTATCAAACTATAGCGATAACCATTTGAGATAAAACTTCCCCCGCGATGCGAACAGTAAGAAGCCATCGTATAAGATACATCGTCCTTCGCACGTTTCGAGAGTGTCGCCCAAAAAAGATTTAGATAACAAATCGATTATTGTTGTTCGAAGGCAGCAAAATCGCATCAAGGCTCGCATCGCGTGCAACCGTGTCCAGCTGAAACCATGAATTGCCATGCTCGATGGCGCGACGTAGAATAAGCAGCTCGCGCCTATGGTTTCCTCCTCCTCTGTCATTAATTGCTTTCGATCTTTCATCCGTAGGAGCATCGCGATGTCTGGCGTGAATAATCGCGTTAACGACTCGACACCGTTGACTGACGCGGCCCATTAATCGCCGCCGAGCAAACATTATGCCGTGGCCGCGATTTATTAATTCAGCCGGCCGATCGATCGATCGATCGATCGATCCTCGAGCGTACACGCGACGTTTTAAATAAAGATCGATCGCGGTGGGTTGCGAATTTTTCTTACACGACTCGCGTAACGATCGTACGATCGATCGCCCCGCGAACGTTTCAATCGCTTCCCGCTTTTCATCGATTCGTTCCGCTCGATCCGCCCCGCAGAACCTCTTCGCGTACTGTCACGAGACGATTGGGAACCTCGCGCGAGGGCGAGATCGGTAGGCGTTCAGAGATCGAAATCTAGATTCGTGCGCTGATCGATCGTTCGACTCGTCGGTTCGTCCGTTCGCGACGATCGTTCGAGCTGTGAACCCCGATGAATGGAGATGAATTTAGCTTTCGTGTCGCTGGTTTTAACGCAGCACGGTTACAGAGAATTTGTTTGGAATGGAACCGAGTCGAGGCGATTTCGTTGAATAAAACTCGACGAAACACCGCGAACGATACGTTCCTCGAGGTTACGATTAGAAATAGCACCCGGATGCGTCGTTCGCCGGAGTAATGGCGAAAGTGATAACATCGTTAACGATAATAACCCGTGAGCACGCGAGGAGAACGTCCATGTCGAATTCTGGCTTCGCCGCGTCTCGAATTACCATTTTCTTCAGCAACCGCCGTAGCTGAGGCTACCCAATCGTGGATCGTTGTTTCCCTCTACAAAATACAAATTTCTCGTAACGTTTTAATTGGAAACCGGGGAACAGGTAAGGGAAGGAACCAACGCGCGCTGCTAATTGAGAACGGCGCGATAACCACGCGATACGGCGTTACCAGCGAAATAATTCCAGGGAATATCGAAACGTACGCCGCGGTAATAATGTTTAACGACAAGCTACGTGTTCGCGTAAATGATTATGAGGCTGTCGTGGACGTTTTATAACTAGTGTGACGCGTATGCGGTTGAAAATGAAGTAAAAGAAAAAAAAAGGGAAATGGATATCGAGACGTGTTAACGATTTATGCGCTCGGCTTCTGAATCAGCGATAATTGTGGACAGGAACCGGTACCCGTTTCGACGCGGTTATTTTAATGCGCGTATGCCTGTAATTACAGCCACACTAGACAAACGTATCTCCTCACGCGGTGGAACTGGGTCAGAATTATTATTCCCGATCTTTTATGCAAAAACGAACAACATTCCCATTCGACTCGCCGGCTAACTCACTTACCGTGTCCCTTTCTATGATAGCTACAATTGTTTTAATTACTTAATTACTCACTGGTCGAGCAACACGTGACTCGTTCGACTTCTGTGCGAGCACGAATGGCGGATCGTACTGAATCGCGCGCGCGAGACGTTCGTTTCAATTTCGCCGACGTCCTCGCGTTCGAGAAGTTTAGAAGATTCGTGGAATCGATAACGTGGTATCTCGTTGGACGGAATCCGTTGTTTATAAATTTCTCGTCGCGAAATATGGAATTTTACGAGCCTCCACAGCGGACCTAATCGCGTGCTTTTAAAAGCGTCGTTATTGCGATAGATGGGAATGCGGTAAAGTACTTTGAAACAGTGGCTCGATATCGATTAAATGCCACTTCAAAAGGTTAGCCCGACCTCCATTTTGCGGGCTGTTGATGCGGCCTGGACTGCACTAATATCAAGGTCGTGATTTAGCGGCTACTTGTTTGAAAAATTCGCGGTACCATCTGAAAGGATTTGTTCAATTCTTGAAAATTCTCGTCACATTCTTAGGGATATCGAACTCTATCTTCTCTGAGTTAAGAGAACTTCGAACGAATTTAACGAGACACTGTCTTCAGATTTATTTCCTCAGAGTACCTTTCATCGTGAGATTTAAGAGGAACGAGGCGAAAGAACGAATCTACTTCATAGAATCGATACAAGGAAGACTAAAAAAAATCTACATCCCTAATTTCTCTACCAACACCCAAGTTTCTCTGTACACTGTCTAAGCATCCAAATCGATACGACTCTCCGCAACATCTTCTACGTGTACCAGCACAAACCCGCCACTGCTCGCCTCGAGACGACGCTGTGCATAATCTATCAGCGAGAAGGGAACACTGCACTGTTACTTAAAAGAAAAGAAGAAAAACGCGCGAAAAGGAACAAGCTAGAAACTCAAAAAAAAAACACTGCCGACCCTGTCACAAGCTAAAACACAAGCAACCTCTCTCAGCACCCTCCCTTCGCCCTCCGCGAGGGTCGAACCAGCGCCCGAGGCGTCGACACCGACCACTGACCCACATACGATCCAACCACCCCCCAACCACCCGAAAACGTCAACACCCACCCGACCCGCGGCACTTTCCACCAGCCGCGCGGCCCCAATTCACAATTTCCATTTCACTGGCATATCCCGAAACCGGAAAATCACGCAGGGACACGCTCGCGGACGCACACGCGTCCCCCACCTGGCGACGCGATCCTGTCCCACTCGCTCTCAGCCACGCTGCACAACCCCCGTCTAAGAGAAGCATAGCAACGCGCATCCCCGAATGATCCATTCGATTCGTCGAACCCCATGCGCTCGAACACTTGCGCGCCCGTGTTCGAGTGCAGGTGGTCACTGGCGTGGTGGCGCCTGTCCATGGTCGCCCGTGTGTCTCACCTCTGTCGAAGCTGTGCCCGTCGTTGCGTGCACCCCGTCTGCCCGGCTATCGATCACACGACGCTCCACCCACGAACACCACGACGGGACGCGGCGTGGACTTGGTCGTCGTCGTTCACGTCGCGACGGTATCGCGTGCAGCCTCCGTTGTTGCGATAGGTCGCGGTCCTGCGGTGGTCACGTGACGCGGTTCACCAACGAACGGTTACGGAACCGCGACGGAACCGCGGTGGTTCTTCGAAGTTGTCCCTCGCGTAACGATGGCCAATGTCCGCGCGGTGCAGTTGTCACCGCGTAGCCGTGTGCACGGTTCCGGCAGGAAAGCGAACGCGAGCGTCGAGCAAGGGAACGCGTGTCGCGGAAGGAAAGGAGGACGCACGCAAGCGCAACCGGCCGTCCTAACCTCCACTCGATAAAACGTCCTCGGCTATCTCGGTCTCCCGGTTACGTCAGCGTACGTGTTGCGTCAGCCGGGACGCGTGCGCTCACGTGGTGGCCCACCATGGGCTACGCTCGCGATCTACGCGTTCGCGTGTCACTGGTACACACGCAGACACGGCCTCGATGGTACCATGGGCGCGGGACCACCGGGGGTGGCGATGGTTCACCAGCAGGAGGTGCTGGAGGCTGATGTGGCTCGCGACTGGCCGCGTTGGCCACCGGAATTCTCGGCAGTTGGGGCTGCTTTCTCTCATCCGCTTTCGATTTCGTTCGCCACGTTCCTGGCTGGTGCCGTTTCCATTCGTTGTTTATCATTCGATGTTGCGATGGTGAGTTTGGGAGTCGTCGATGGGCTCACTGTCGGAGGGTGAGTTTATGTAGTTACGGTGATGTAGTTTGCCGCGCGAGTTTCGAGGTTTGTCTTATGGGATCGTGACCCGTGCGATTGTCAGGATGGACGGTGGTGGAAGAGTGCCAGGATCGCTTCGATCGCGGTCTGGTATCGTTGCCGAAGTGAGTACGTGTTTCGAGGGGACGTGTTCGTCTGCTCGAACGGAGTATCGTCCGCGAACTTCGCCACGGTTGTGTAATATAGTTTTAATGAATGGCAGAGGTGACATTGATAAGTAGGGGTTTCGTAACGGCGTGGATGTCGTAAGAATGCCCGTTGAATAATAGCGGCATTGAACTGCGACGGAGCGTTGAACATATGTTACGCAATTATTTATTACACCTGCAACGTCGACGGGACGTTCTGTCGGTGGGATCGATTAATCGTTCGTTCGGCGTCGGAATTCCTAACTGCGGGCAGAAACGTAACGAGAGGTCGGCGGAGGTTGCCAGCCGGATTTCTGAAGTAATCGACGTGCCAAGGGATCTTCCTCGCGCGAGGAACAGGGGAAAAACGTTTGGTAAATGAGTTGCCCAAGTTTAAAGGGAATGATAAATAACCCTCGTCGCAGAGAGTAGCGAGCGGATTTATTTTTGGTGGCGGTACGAGTACGCGAGTTGTTCGAGGCCTGGCTGTCGCTCGTAAAACACGGGGAATGATCCGACGAAAGGGAAAGAGAGCCTAAATATGCAACGCGGACAATCCACTCGCGGTTGAAAGAGAGTTCGCTATGTCGTATGTCGGTCGAACTTGCGCAGAATGTTCGGGAATTTTATGAATGAAAGCTCGCGCTAACGATCGGTCGGACAGGGGGTTGCGATTCAGAGTGGCGGCCTCGTGATCCCTGATTTAGGGTCCCTTGGAAATTACCTCTGAAAACAGAAGATCGTGCACTGTGCCGGTCGCTTTCGCCACTCCGTTTCTGTTCCACGCGAACAGTCGTTTACATTTTGAGCGATACGGGATGCTACGATAACGTTTAAAGCTTCAATGAAGATTGTTCGTGAATACGATTGAAAAATATTATTTGTTATTAATTGTAATGATATATTTATGAGTGATCTATGTACTAGAATCGATGTGACTGTGATCGCATCTATAAAGAGGCATCAGAGTGATTTTAAACGTTGTACGAAGGTTTTAGAACAATTTCAGACGATACTGATGTCTCTTTATATTCGCTGGAATAAAAATGAAAACAATTTTGAAATCTGTAAACGTATTGTGATATAAAGAGATATATTTGTCCACAAACAGCGTAATGAAACTAAAGGGAACGCGAGTTTCTGCCAGTGAACTCGAAGAGAGACGTCCATCGATCGAAGAACCGGCAATGAAGCATGGCCGACCGCGGCATCGATTAACCAATAAATGCCACGATACGGGGTGGCTGAAATGTCGCGCAAACTGTATTGAAACACGAATCAGGATACGGATTGCGTGACTTTTCGACCACCCAGTGTGTGAGACGCGCCGACGACCGCCAGGAGAGCGTTCCACGTGCTCGAGCCGCTTCGCAAATCGCGATCGAATCGGCGTGAGAGAAGTTTCCGCGACTGGACACCAAGCCTGGGAGAGAAAACGCCGGCTGGGACGAAGGAAGTGCGTTCTACGTGCTGAAGATCGCTTTCGCCGATTGCGCTCTGAAGTTCTTGCGCGGTTTCACCGGCGAAGAAGTTTGGACGCGTGAATCTGAGATAATAAAGAGACAGACGGACAGTAACGATGAAAAATCGATACTTTATTCTCTGTGGAATACAAAAAACGATGAAAGAATAATTTTTAAGTTATATAAAACACACTCGTGTAGAATTTTCAGTGTAACGATTGTTTAACATTATTGTTTCTTTCATTTATATATCCATCGTACTTAAGTTCGAACCAATTCCTACAATTCCACAAGAATTTCTGAAAGCCCATTTTTCAAACTCCCCCGCGCTGATACCCGAAAATTATCCAACCACCCCAATCTACACAGCACCAAAACGCGCCATTTTCTAATTACCATTAAGAACAGATCGACAAAAGTCAGATCGATCGATCTCCCCCAAACCCTCTGACTAATTCACTGAAATACGAACTATCGCGTGTCGTATCCTGAAAAGCGAACCTTCGAAAAGTCACCCCTTCGACGCGCGGAGGCAGAGCCCTCGCGTCTGTCCGCGAGATTTCCCGCAACCGCGACGCACCCCTGTCGCGGCCGATAAAATCGCAGCCCCTCGCTTTGGAATTATCAACCCCCGAGTCCGCGCGTCCCGTAACGTAGCCCAAAGGGGCGAAGCGGTCGCGAAGGGGTGGCGAGGCTTGCGTGCGGCTCGTCCCGTTCTGGACGCGTGCGCTTGGGGGTGGAATGGAAAGCTTCCCCTTTGGCGAGGTTCTCAAGCTCGCCACAGGATGGCGTCGAAAGCCAGGAGAGCGTTCGACCCCTGCGAGGGCCAAGGGCGAATCGGCCAATCGAGGAGGCAGTGAGTCCGCAGTTTCTGCAATTCGACGCGTGCCGACCGCCATTTTCGGCCGGCCCTCCCGATCGCTCGCACCCGCCGTCGACCGATGATTAATGACTCGCGCGCCACGGGGCTCTTCCCTTTGATGCGACGCGTCGCGGCGGTTTCGCGTCCGCGACGGACGTCGCACAGCCTCGATTAAGGGAGCAGAAAAGGGTGACTGGTTGTTGGGTGGTGGATTTGTTTTTTTTTTTCAAGGGCGACGGAGAGAGGGGGAGAGTCATTGATTGTTCCGTTGCGGTGCGGTTTGGGAATTGGACGCGGGTGCTTCGTTTGGTGTGGGTCCTGCGGTTTTGGGGTTTGAACGGTTGTTGATTGGATGAGGGGTGGTTTTGACGAGCGCTGGGCCCCTGCTGATATTCGTTCCAGCGCGTTTCTTTGGATGGAACGTGGATGATCGATGGTGTAAACGGTTGGGGCGGCTGTCGACGATGCTCTCTGTTTTAGGTGTTCACCTTTCCGTCGAAGTCGGGATGCTTTCGCGAGAGACTCGATGAGCGTATTCTTTTAGAACGATACACGATCGTTTGCGATGTTGCGCGAATTCTGCGATCCGTCGAGACGAGAGTTCGTCGAAACTGGGTCCTTCGACAGTACTTTTACCAAAATTTACGCGTCCTCGACGTATCTCTCGCTAGAGTTCACTTCCTTCGAAGCACAACGGTGCGCGCCGTTTCCGCAATTTAGCCAGCGCCGAACGCGTGTTCGGCTGCGGCCACCTTTTCATCAGGAAATCGAATTATACTCCCAAATGATGGTTATTAAACAACGGCGATGCGCAACTTCTCTTCGAGACAAACCTCTTAACGGCCGCGGCGTAAAATGTCTTCGAGCCACGCAACTTCGAGTTCCACGGTCCACGGAGCACCGTGCACTTAACGGAACGTTTGAAAATTTAAATAACGGCCCGCTGAAAGTACCGCGGACCGTTCCGACGTGCGTTAACCTGTTATTTCTTAACCTCTAATTAGTCGAGACGTTTCGTCGTCCAACACACGCTCAAAGCGCTATCGACTAACGAAACAAGTGGTCTTTGATAGCTCGGACTATGTGACAGCTGTGGTTATCACGACGTGATAAAATTATTGAACACGCTATCATTTCGCCATCTCTTTTCTCTTGGTAAAATGAATAGTATTAACACAGATTCCGTGGCCTTTTTGTTTAACCGTAAATGGCACATTGTATCTGGAAAAATCAACGTAATACAACCCTTTCATTGATAATACTGCGAGACTTAGCGTACCACGTAAGAATTAGCTGATAAATATAAGCGTGAACGTACGTTGACCCGCAGGTTCATGAAAGCTCCGCTCTGCTGGGACACAGGGGCGTTAGAAATTTATAGACATTGTTAGGAAGCGTACCACAAGTGGTCGCAAGCGAATACAAGTATGTAAATTGGATACAAAGCGGTATGGCCGTCATAAAAAAGTTCCCCATACCAGCGATATAAAACTAGCGCGCGGCCATTATGGTCCCACTTTAAAACGACCGAAAATAGTCAAGCGTGAAGCCTGAAAATTCGTATGCGGCGTCGTTAATCCGCCACCGCGTTCCTGCCTTAATTTCATTTCATTTAATCTAGCTCAGTATAATCTGGCCGTAGAGTCGCGAACGAGACGAGCGAACGAACGTGATCGTGCGAATACGATTCGCAGCGAGTTACGACGAACGGTTCGAACAGAGCGCAGAGCTGTCGAGTTTGAGGAACGCTCGATAAGCACGAACGTATTGATAAGAGACGAGTTTCGAGCGAAAGCGAGTCGTTTCGAAAGAAGAGAGAACGACTTTGTAGAAGAACGCGTTTAAAAAAAACCTGGCTCACGCGTAACGAGTTGGTTTTCGATTCGCGAATGGTAGCCAAGTGGATGGTCGGTTCGACGCTGCACACGCGTGCATCTTCTTCGATTAAGAACGAAGCGAGAAGCGTGTCCACGGTTTCGGAAACGGACGAGGCTGATTCGCGCGCGACGCGGCGTGAATCGGCGGCAAATCAGCCTCGCAGTCGCGTTAATCCGTTCACGTAATCACGCGGCGATTCAGTCGCGGCGGAACAATCAGCGGTATCAGCGCTGCGTCGTCATTATCGTCGCCGAGTAGCATTCGAAGCGTGACGGGTTCCACACATCCGTCGGATATTTTTAACCGCCGTGCTCGATGCGACCTGATAACTCGGCTGTTATCGAGAGTGCCATTGATTTGTTTCGCGTAAGAAACGGCGTTCTTCCAGCCATTTCGAGGCACTTCGAACGAGGAAAATTTGTCTTCTGAACATTCTATTCCATGGTTGTTCGATCAAACTTTCTGATTAACACTCGTCGGATATTTTTAACCGCCGTGCTCGATGCGACCTGATAACTCGTCTATTATCGAAAGTGCCATTGATTTGTTTCGCGTAAGAAACGGCGTTCTTCCAGCCATTTCGAGGCATTTCGAACGAGGAAAATTTCTCTTTCGAACATTCTAATCCATGATTACTCAGTCGAACTTTCTGATTAACACCAGAAAGTTTGATCCTCGCGATTGTACCTTCGACGATGGAATAAAAATGCTTGGAACGATGGTCACCGAAAATGTTAGTCACTCATTACCATAATGTCCAATAACTATACAAGTACATCCGAAAACTCGTCGCTAGCATCGTTCTCCAAGCCCCAACGATCTTCCAGCCGAAACCGCAAGCATCTGACGCCCGCCAACACCCAACGGATCGCCGGTTCCGGTTCCTCGAGAGCCCCAGATTCGACTTCTCCGCGACCCACGCGATTCCTCCGCGTATGCGATCCTGTCTCCGCGGCGGCAGTCAGCGACGACGGCGTCTGCGTGGCGACAGACAAGCTGGGCGTGCCATCTTGCACGTCTGCGTCCGGCTGCCCATGGTATCAGGACAGCACGTCTCGCGAGGAGCGTCGTCCCGCGAGACGAACCGGACGGGACGTGGAACCGAACGAGGAGCAGGAGAGACGCAGCCCAGGGTGAACGCGACCCGAACGTGCGAAGGGTCGAACGAGGAACGCGAGACGAGGAAGGAGGTCTTCTGGAACGAGCGACGAGGACGCGGCGACTCGCGCGGAGCGTCGCGCGACAAGGAGGCTCGCTTTCGATGGAACGCGAGACGGAACGAGGACACCGCTGGCCGCTCCTAATCGCGAATACAAGGTGGACGGACGAAGGGGTAGGCGAATAGGGAGTTCGAGTCGAGGGGAGGCGAGTTTCGGTGGTACCAAACCGGTGCTGCCGCGACGAGGAGAGTGTCACGCTCTCTCTGCCGTGCGTGGAAGAAACGAGGAGAGGGTCGCGGTTCTAGCAAGGCGGCAGGAACGCGAAGGAAGTGGCGCTGGTGCCTTCGTCTGGGAAACGAGTTCGTTCTCTGGCCTCTCTGTCCGGTGCGACACGGCTGACAGGGAGACCGTGGGACTCTGTCTCTCCTTGGGGAGGCAGGAGGTGGCGTTTCGAAGCCTGGATCGAAGCTGCGACGGTATATTCCGTGTGGACTCGAGGAACAGAGAGAAGCACGCTGGCGTTAGATTGGCTCGCGAGTATTCTCCGCTTGATCTCTGAGTATGTCGCTCCGTCTCCAATGTAACGCGGCTGTGAAAGAAGTTATGGAATAAAAAATTAGTTCTCGTAGCTTCGTATCGCGGATACCGCCGCGAGTACGAAGGGAAGCGAGAGTTGATTAAAGCCTGCAAGCAATTAAAAGAGCAATTAAAACGAAAGTTGGCCGATTAAAATTGGGGAAGAATGAAGTTTGCGTGCAAGGCGGGTGGACAGTGGAAAGGAAAGGAATGGACGAACGCGGGGAATGTAGGAATAATTTATACAAATATTTTCATTTAAATGAAAAGAGATGAAACGTAAGAGAGGAGAGAAGCTCTTTCGCCCCTTTTCGTTACCATTTTACGGATTCTCTGTGACCACCGTTCGTTTCGGGTCTTCAAAAGAATATAATGCTCCGAAAATTGCTTTGATAACGTTATTCCATTATGCGATGAAAGGCAGAATTTTTGGAACGCGTTCCACGCTTTCACGGAATAACATAATTAATGAACGCATCGTCCGCCGGACAGAAGTTCGGGACGCTCTCCGCCGTCCGTCGAAAACTGCATTAAACGCCCCGATGGAATATGGGTCGATGCAACGTTATAAAAGCGGCTACATCGCGTTGTTTGCTGTTGCAGGAAGAGGTTTTATGAAATTGCGCTGACCCAGTTTCCCTTGCCTTCCTTGTACACGATTGGATTGAATGGCGTCTCGTGGATTGATCCTAGTTTAATGGGGACAGGTACCGCGTCGCTGGTAGAATCGATGGTTCCGCCTTTTGCTCCGCCAAAGTCCGCTCCAATTTCTTAATTATTACAAATAATTCGACCTGCCGTAGATTTCGAGGATCTGTCCACTTTTTCACACTCGCGTCTCGATTCTTTCAGCGCATTACGATGCAAAAATCAATAGCTTGCAAACTTCCATCGTTAGAAGTGCCTTCTTTGTACGACTTTACACGTTGCAAGCTTCTAAATTGTCTTTGAAAATGAAAGTACTTCCACGAGTAATCGTACAAAACTTTAGCAACAGTTCCTATTATAAATACGAACCTAGCAAACAAACCAAAGACCGCTTCAACAGTGCGCAAAGTCGCAGAAATAGTGTGTTCTTCGAAGTTTCTCTGTACTTACTGTTTTAAGCGTTCTGAGACATTACGCCAAATCGATTCTCGTAAAGGACAAACCATAACGAAACGAAAGGTGAAGTGAATCTCCGCGCTCTTCAACAAGATTCCCCGATTCCAAAAAAAAAGAAAATTCTCGTTGGTTACCCAGGACTAAATTCGAGCGATCTCCAAAAAAAAATGGAAACCCTGTGGTCCCACGCGAAACGACGAATGTTAGCAAGTATCGCGAGGAAGAAGAGAAAGCGGTTCGAAATTCTGAGTCGAGCTGGGCGAGTCGAAAAGTTACGGATAGAGTCGGACGAGAACGGCGGCCGGTTCCATCGGGCGACACCGCCGCGGCGTGTGTCAGTGACCCTGCGGTCGAGGCTGGTGCAGCAGGAAAACGCGAAACCGCCGCGCGGGTAGATATCGATTTGTCTGTGTTCGCTAGGGAAAAAAGTTGGCCGGCCTTCTGACGTTCACCGCCGATATTGCCCGCAGTCCACGCTGACGTGCCATTTACTCACTCGAACAACCTCCTCATGGCCGTTCCACCTCCTCGCCGTGGTGCCTCGCGCGATCGTTCGCTCGTTCCATCTTGGGGAGCCGGTCGCGAGCTCGAGATATTGTATCGGATGCTTCGACGAGTCGGGACGAAAGGACGAAAGTTCGAGATTCGACAAACTTTCAGATCGAATACGAAGACATTGAGCACCATTGGGTACCATTTCGCAATTTTGCTTTCAAGCTATAGGTTACTCGTTAAATGTGTAGACAAATGGTAAGGTTGTTAAAGGTATCTCGTTGACAAACAGAGTCTCTTGTCAAGTGATTATTCGCGTAACATCGTATTAACTGCGAAACATCGTCCCACAATGCACAAAACTAGTATCCTGTCTATAGGAAAGAATTCAAGGACCGCTTAAGGTAGAGTAAATCGATACAGAGGTGACATATATTAGACTACTTGAAATACATCGAACTATAGGACACGTAGCTTAACCTGGAACTACATTGAAACTAAACCAAATTATCCCGGAAACGTTATAGCTAAATTAAATAAACTATAGATCACTTAAAAAAATCAACTCTCGCAACATCCATGGCGCGATCCCACCAACCATACACGTAGAAACTAGAATCCAGAAAACCCAATCCCCAAATTCCTCCGCGCAGAACCAATCAAACACCATTCCAAAACGCCAAACTTCACCTGGCCAGCCACGCGAACCATCGATCCCCTTCCCACAACCCCATTGCTAAGCACCGCCAGTGTCATCCTAGAATTTCTCCGATCCAACCACCGAGCGAGGCAACGTGATCTTCCATCGTGCACCTGACCAAACGGCACGTGGCACCCCGACGCACCCTCTGGCACAGCGTCGAACGAAAACAATTCCACCCCTCGTTCCACCTTTCGTGGCCGTTTCCCGGTGGAAACCGTCCACCCCTGTCCCGCGTTTCCGTCGTGTCCCATAAATCACGGCGCGGGCCGTGTTGCAGCGAGTTGTGGGCGGCCAGGATGGAGGAAGGGTGCCCCTGTCGGTAGGGCCCGGCGGTTGGAGTGGGACCACGTGTGGGACGGGCACCGCGGTGCCCGCGAACCTGGGCTACAGGGGGGGCCGACAGTTAGCGCCAGACGGTCAAAAACTCGCTGGACCGGCTGCCACCGAGGGCACTCCTTTCTTTCCCTTTTTCCGCTCGCCCTTTCGCCGTGCCGCCCGCTTTCTGTGTCCGTTTCTCGTCCGTTTCTCGACGTCCTGCCCCGTGATCGTTTCCCATTTGCGACGCGCGTTCTATTAATCGCGGCCAGACTGCCGTGTCGCTGCGCGAGAAATTGCCACCGCGACTCTGTGGACGAGAAGTCCCCGATCAGTCGGTCGAGAAGTGCTTCGAATAACTTTTGAAAATTGCTACGTAAATCTGGTACGTGTTATATAGGTTTATACAATTTTTGTGAGAAATCACTGATTAGTTGCTTTGACACGCGTCCTATTAATCGCGGCTGAACTGCTGTGTCGCTGCGCGAGAAATTGGCACCGCGACTCTGTGGACCAGAATTCTCTGATCAGTCGAGAAGATAGGTCGAGAAGTGCTTTGAATAATTTTTGAAA
Organism: Xylocopa sonorina; assembly: GCF_050948175.1. Classification (NCBI taxonomy): domain Eukaryota; kingdom Metazoa; phylum Arthropoda; class Insecta; order Hymenoptera; family Apidae; genus Xylocopa; species Xylocopa sonorina. The sequence goes on from NC_135200.1 coordinate 7,194,168, forward strand.
ATTGCTACGTAAATCTGGTACAATTTTTGTGAGAAATCACTGATTAGTTGCTTCGACTTTTAATAGCTCGTCTATAAATGTCACGATAGGATAGCTTTCTTTATTAAAGTCGAAAGAAGTTGTCAACCGCGATGGATTAATTAATAATGTACTACAATACACTGGAATACAACGCTCCCAAAACTGCGCGCTCCCTATCGAGCAGTCGTTCGAAGGACTTAATTCAATTTGAATAATCGTTCGACAAAAGGAGAGAAAGGGCAAGGGAAAAGGAGATCCTAATGAAGATCCGTGGGAAGCGGCTCCTCCGCGCTTCCATCATTCCCGTCTATGGCGGCATCGGGTCGGCACGATTGAGATTTCTGCGAGCAGGTGGTCCCCCGTAATAAATCGTATTGTAAGCGAACCCCTCGACTAGCCACCTGCGAATCGATATCTCGACCGGCCGGTCCAAGGCGGCTCGCATGCAAATTCGCGGGAATCATGGGAGGAAAGGCACTCTTCCTGTCGCTTCGGCTTCTCGCCACCCTTCCAGCCACTCCCGCGACCTCCTTCCTCCTTCGTCTCCTTTTTCGTCCACCGCAGCTGGGGCGAGAGATCGCTCCAAGGTCGGCTCTACCGTGCTCGATCGAGGAACGATTTTCGATATTGCCACTTTTCGAGGGATATCCTTTTTTTGTTGAAATTTCAGTAGAACGAAGCGAGTAATTACTCGTCGAAGCGGTAGAGAGATCGTTTAAGGGAAACGATGCGAAATTGGGTGTTTTTATTAATAATTGATTATTGTTAGTGCAGTGAATTAATGAACGTGTTAGTTAATCGAGACCTCCATAGCGTTTCGCTTGAATAGGTACACAGAGTTAACTTTTTTATTAGATCCACTATGTCCTCAACGTTTCTCTGATTATCGTCTTAAGATTTGATAAATTTCATTCTTCGAGAATTACCAGAAAAAGTAGGCAATTTAAATGTAACGAAAGCAGTTGTTCTCGTGATTATCGGCACTTGAAGCGCGATATATTATTAAAGGGGGTGGGAGGATCGTGTTCACGCGATCTTGGACGCAACAACTGCCGATGGACATGACGAAAATTAAAGGCACGTTGAGTAATAGCCGTGCTCGGCTGTCCCGTTTCGATTCGATCCTGTCTGACGTCGTTCCACTTGTTGATATTAGGCTCCGTACACATTTGGACATCAGCCACCGAATTAGGGATGACGTTTACGATGAAACCTCTCGATCTCGTGACGTCGACGGTCCATCATACGCGGATCTCCGACGTCGCTGCTGGTCCCCGATAATTTCACCATTATTATTATAGAAGATACGACAAACGGATGCCGCGTGGGCGTTATCGATCATCTTTCACCGCGTACGATAACCATAGGATGCTAGTTTCTTCTTTTAAACAATTTCAAGCAACCCTCGAGTCCCTTTTGTAGAATACAACTATTTTTCAACAATTCTGATGCACTCAGTTCCGAGTCCAAACCCGATATCTCTCGCCACATCGATCACTCGGACAACTCGAAAGGCTTAAAAGTCGCGAGATGCCCGCGAGCCATTTAAAAACCGAAGAATAAATCTCCCACGCGAACCTCTGCACGATACACGACCAATTACCTTGCCTCGATTCGCCCAGCATTCCTACACGGTCTATCAACACGCGAGCTCTTCATCGAACACCACCCCATAACTATTCCCCGTAACGATTCCTTGAACAATCCGCGGAGAGGGAGGCGCGCGCATCCGACTTGATCAGCGGCGGTATTTAATAGCGCGCGTAGATCACGATCGTCAATTACGTCCGTAGGCGGCTGGGCGGCGAGGATAGAGCCGGGCGTCTTAACGCACCGACGTTCCCAAATAATTAATCGTTACGCATCAATCGAACAGGCCGCTCTCTGCGCTCCGCAACGCGACGCGGCCCCGATTAATTGCCGATAAACGCGTTTACCGTGCACGAGCCGGCTGATTAAACCTGCCAGCGGGAATTGATTCCCGCGCGTCGACTCGTCGAGGCCTCTTAAACGGGCCCGAGCTAATTTTCCGGTTTTTACGCGCAAACGACCGACGACGGCCAGCCGGAGTTTTAATGAGACTTGTCGCGGCGGTGCGATATTCTATTTTAGATCGGACGCGGGTCTCTCGCACGTGCGTATCGCCGTATGACTTCGAACCCGGCCGATATATACGGGGAACAAGTGCGACAGAACCGGTGGCTATGCTGTAATCTAATTATTATGTATCTGCACGTTACGCTGGTATTGGCTCTCTGTTTTTAAACCGACGCGGTGAACGTCGACAAGTGGGAATTATCTTGTTCGAGAATAATGTATTTAGAGGGAAACGGATATTTACGTAGGGATCGTTGAACAGCGCTGCATCTTTGTGGACATGTCAGTTCAGATTAGACAGCGTGTTGACGATGTGCACGCTTCGAAGTCTTGCTGTATAGAAATTGTTGAGTTCTGATCGAAGTTATCGCATCGCAAACTTATAACTGATTATAAACCCGTGGAAATCTTGAAGATCGCGAAGACGCGATCTTCGACGGAAGTCGTGGCGCGCTTGCACCCTCTCTTGGGGGTTGCAGAAGACATTGAAGATCGCTCGCGCCATTATCCGCGACCACTTTTGCCCAAGCACGACCAATTAATCCCGCTAGCCGGTGATCCAACGTAAATAACGCGAGGAGCAACGAGCGAAGGGGCAGCCCAGGGATTAAAATAGCGTTCACGGATAACGCGTGTCACGAGTTATTTTTAAACGCGACAGGCGCATTCTTTCCACGGCTGGTCTATCAATAGCCAGGGCCCCGGTAATATCTGCCGCGCGAGCATAATAACGATATTTCAGGCAAAGCGAGTTTGACTTTTAACGCGGCTTGCGAAACCGCGCAACGCGGACCAAGCGCGCGCGTTTCTTTCCTCGTCGCGAAACGGAAAGGTTTACCGCGTTACGGTTCAATCTTGCTCAGAATCGAGTCGATAAAATTGAACGGTGTCGCGCTCGATTGGATTTTAAGATTGAAACACGCGCACACACACCGATACGGTTTCAGTTTTCGCCGATTCACTGTCATTCGTTCGAATTGAATCGCGTGCTTTCACCTTCGCTCTGAATCGCTACCAACTTCCCCTCTTTTTCACCTAAACCTTTCCATTTGTTTATCGATATCCGTTACAATAAAAATTGTCAACGACAAAGACAGAACGCGCGTGGACGTACAGTCTGGGATGGAACGTAAGATTACGCTGGCTGAAGAAGAAAAAGGGGAAACAGAGTCATAGATATTGTTAGTAACGAAGACAGGGACGAGCAAAGATCGAAAAACAGATCCTTTTCACGGTGGCCGTATTGTCCCGCCATCGAGGGGCATAGAACCCGCACTTTTTCGACGTCCGCTGCACGTCGCGCGATTCACGTCGGATAAGCCTCTGAATGGCGGGACGGGCCGAGTCGATGAATCGATTTTTCGGCCGGAGAGGCATCGACGCGGCTGCGACGCGGCATGCGATGCGGCTCAATAATTCATTATTTGAGCAGCCGCCGGAGACAGTGGCCGCCGAAACGATCGCTCCAACGACCATCGGAGACGTTCAATTATTTCCGTTCGCCGCGCGTGGTCCATCGCCTCTTCCGCTCGCGCTTTCCCGACCTTCCGCTATTCTTCTTCAACAGCACTCCACTCGAAGTTACGATCGTTTCATTTGACCGCGTATATCCGTTTTCGACAGAGAAATCCCAACCCTTCTTCTCTTCAGAAACCACCCCTCCTCCTCGTATTCGCGCAAGGTTTCTTCCAAGGCAACAGGAAACACCAGTGCAGACGCGAAAAAGAAGGAACGGGACGCGCGTAACAGCGGGCTCGGTCGCAGCGTCGCGAGGGGCAGTTTAATTGGACTCGTTAGTCCCGATAATCGATGGAGGCTCGCGTCGAGGGCCCGCGGTAACCGTCGACCGTAACGCGTGGACGCCGTTAAGTCGTAGGCGCGTTTACGCTCATCGCTTAACAGGATTTAGCGGACCCTCGCGAAATAAATCCCGGTTATTTCGGTCCTGGATCGCACCTCCGCCGCCTCGTCGCTGCTCCGCTTACAGGGAAACCCGCATAAATTCCCTCGTTAGCCGCAATACGCGCGCGCCTCTCCGTTCCTCTTTTGGACGTTGGCTACGCCTCGCCAGCGGTTGGCACTCGGTTTCGTAGTTAATTCCGAATTATGCTCGCCCGCGTGGAAGAACAATGATATCGGGCCGTGTGTTTATCCCGCGACGAGGTACACCTGCCTCGCTGACCGAATTCACGGAGAATCCGGCGGAAGTTCTGTTTCCACTGTCGCACCGTGGAGAACGGATTAGCGGTTGAGATTTTCTCACGTTTCTAGCGACACTGTTCTTACTGGTCGAGCGATTAATCGTCGTTCTGGAGTCGAGCATGGAAAACGACAGACACGATAAACGATTGAAGAATTAGTTTGAGCGATAAGAAATTTGGCAAATAAATGGAAAAGAGGATTTCGTATAAGTATACTGTCTTCTAATTACCCAGGAAAAGCTGTTTTATCCTAGACGCGAAGATTGTTATCACGGAACCTCGTATTACGAAACAGAAACAAGCAAAATGGAGATGACAGTGGCGCACCTCACACGTGCAAAACGAACGATTCGCGTGGTAGAGGCTAAGGCAATTCCGCACGTATGCTGGCAGACCAAATTGCTCGGTTTGCCGGCCAGCATGCGTTGAATCCCGAATGAGAAGCTTCGTGTCACGAAATGTAAAGCGACGAAGAGCGGGACTTCTTCAGTCGTTACCCGGTAACGTCGATGTTGCTGACAACGCGAGCTGTCCACGTGGTCCCTTCGACTCTCCTGTGTACGGAAACTCGAGTCGCGAACGAATCGCGCGAGTCCTTGTTGCGTTGGCTCATTACTCGTGGAGCAATTCGCAGTACAATTTTCATCGCACCTTGTAAAGCTCGAGCAGCGAACGAACAGATTTCAACACCGTATCAGGGTTAAATCCAATTAAAATTATTCTCCTCGATCGCTTCCGTTCGCAACCGACCCTCAACTACCAAAATCGCAAAGTCACTAAATCAATTAACCGCGCGAGCCAGAACCAAAGTCCTCGCCATAACTCGCCACCCCTGCGAAACCACCGAGAGATCACCGCGCTCAAAATCGCACCCCCCGAAACGAGGTCGACGCGAGTGTCCAAAGACGAGAAGAATCAACGGGCGTCGTTTCGACCGCAGTAATTAAGGATTTTCAGGCGAGAACGGTGGCTAACGAGCTGCTAACGAGCAGCCATGCTACCAAACGATCCGATGGCTCAAAACCGTGCCCCGTTCAAAGCGCGATAAATCATCGCGTTCATCTCTAAGGTGTAGTTCGAGGTATTTTAAAAATTGATGAAACTACGAGGATCATCGCAGATGTTAATCCTGGATCGCCAAACTCCACCCTCGTTCTCTCTTCTTTGGGGTAGTTTCGGAGATTCTCGTTCAAAGTTCGCGTTGGACTCTCTGTTCCTCCCCCGTTGGCCTGTTCACCGACGATCTTTCGCGGTTCAACGACTGCACCCTCTTACTCTTGCTCGTTTTCCCGTTCTTCGCCCCCGCGAAAAGTCGCCCATTGCTCGTTGGTGCGCTGTTTTAATGAGTCGCCTCGCGGGCGACTGTTCCTCCACCCCCTGGCGTAACACTTCCCGTCGCTTTATGACTTTGCTTACTGTAGAATATCATCGTTCCGTGAAGTAGTATAAATAGTTAAAATCGTGAAAAGAAATAGTAAAAATTGAGCATCGTTTCCTTTACTTTCACTACGTCCATGAGCGTGCGCCACTGCTTCCGATCTCAAGATTTATCCTCGAAGCTACTTAAGACTCAGATTATCCGCTAACGTAACGTATAAAAGTAACGAGATGCTACTCCCCGTCTGCTCTGCGCAACTTCCATCGTTCGCGACTTATCGTTTCACTTTGTGTTTAACGCGTAACCGGAAAAGAAGAAGCAAGTTTGTCCAAGCAATCTTCGTAAACAAGGCTTCGAGGTATCCGCGTGGCCGTTCGCTGGACGATCGTGTGCGTCGCGAAGAAACGTCGCCGTGTCGCTCGAGAACAAAGTGACTTCGTTAGATGCAAATCACTTCTGGAACCGTTCCAAGCAACGAACACGAGGTAAAGAGCGCGCGAAGGGGCCGGGAGGGGTATGCAAAGAGGGAGGACGGTGGATGAAAGGCGGTATTTCCGGTGGACAAATTCGTGCGGCGACTGGCGAACGGAATCGTGGGATGCCACGGACGCCTTCGATCCACGGGGTCCATTTCGAAATTGATCACGAGGCTGCCAGTCGACCTGGAATCTACCCGTCGACGGAATCCCCTCCGCTCTGGGACGCTCGAATTCGAGATCCGCGGAGTATGATGGCTGGTAATTGTTAAACGTCGAATTGAACGCGATTTTGGAACGAAACGGACGAAAGATGGCGGATACAAACAATTTTTACGAGTGATTAATGTGATGGCTCTTTTGCTTCGCGTGGAAAATCAGTGAAATTTTGAAATTCTATGGAGAGCGTCGAACAGATGTGTCTATATATATATACATATGTATACTTAAAAATTAGGATTGTTTTCTTTGTATAATTGTAGATTTAGAAAGTTTGTCTCGCGCATTGTAATGGATCGGATAGATCGTAAAAGTTTGGACGTTTTTGCGAAATGTAAAAGTTCGCTTGTTGGGGGGAATGATTAACGATGCCGAAGGAGCACTAATTTTTTGGGAGAAACGCGAGAATTGGCTGGCTTCGGAGTACCGAGAAAGACGAGAAATGTCCAAGGATGGGCCGATACTACTTGATATTCGGACGCCTCGTTTATTAGCGTCGTGGGCCCACGGCTAAGTGGATCTTACTTATTAACGCTGGATACTGGTTTGGTTTCTTTGCTGAGGATGTTTGAAGAGAGGCTCAAGGTTCGTTTTACTCTTTTGTGATCGGAAATCTTTCCTCGTTCGGGATCGATAGCTTCCAGAGCGTGCTCCTATCGATCGAAAGCTAATAACAAGCTGTATTCGTAATAACAAGATCGATAAATAAAGCATACAACAATCTTGACAATTTTCATACAAATAATTACTCGATAAGGAACTCATTATTTAAAATTACTTGGAAATTGTTTTTCGAACACCAAAAAATCGGCACTCGTATGGTATCTTCATGCTACACACAAGCGTATAGCATTCGAAGAACGAAACAAATTTCCTAGTACCACACGATTGCATTTAGAAAAGCAGAAATCTTTGCGAGAACATCCGCCATCGACTTGCAACGCGATGTCAGCCACCGTTTTACCAATTAGCATCGTGAGAACGCATCGATCGGCGAACGAGGCGAACTAAAGCGAGCCCAGACGGTGGTTGGTTAATAACCCGGTCTCCTTCGCCTTGAATTCCTCGTGATCCAACCCCAAAAGGCGGCCTGGCCCGTCAGCCCTGTTGCGTTTTATGTCATTGGGGCTCTCACGGTGGCCAAGAGGGTGGTCCGACACGAGCCGCTCTGTTTATCGACTGTTGCCAGCCGTTTGGCGCCGGCGCTTATATCCCACCCCCCGTTCGAGCCCTTCGTCTATACTACCTCTGCGCCCCTTTCGCTCAAACTGCTGACTCTTGCTGAGAAACTCGCGAGACCGCTTCCTTCTTCAAACTGAATGATCGCGGTCTGGCATTGTCTCCCGGATTCTTTGGGGCTGTGTACTTAGAAGCTTCCAAGAGGGTGGAGAACCGTGGAACTTTCGATTCGATTTTATAATTAGACTAATTAATTCAATTGAATTTCTTCTTTTTGCTTAAGATACTCAGATGCGATTTGGATACTGATTCTTCGACTATTATTCCCAGTTCAGTGTTACATTGTGTTATTGAAAATCTCCAGAAATGCTCCAAAATTATTCCAATTAAAAAGAAAATCTATCTCCATCCCTCGACAAATTTACAAGATAAACCCATCGTGCGAACAATTCTCCAGCCAACTCTGCGCGACGAGAACGCCTAAAAATTTCGTCACGTACGACTGTTACCAACATCCGTCGCCCTTAAAACCGTCCACCCCTGGCGATGTTACGGGTCAGCCGAGACAGCGAAGGGAGAGAGAGTGTGAGTGGGTGCTCGAAGGGAACCCAAGCAGACATCGCCACGGCGAACTCGAGCAAGTTGCTCGAGCGCGAGCCAATATTTACCAGGAGACCATAGACGCGGTGGATTTTCGTCCTTGCCGCGGCAGGATCGTTCCCTCGCGCGTACGGGAAGGATCGCGATGGCTCCCGCGTGTGCGGACGGCGCGGAAGAGGGGCTGGCAGGATACGCGCGGTTTTCGGGACGAAGCCACGGGGTACGCGTGGGAGTGGACGCCCGTCAAGGACAATAGAAGGCTCGTGAAAGGATCAGAGGAACAGGACGCGGTGCTGGTCGGCTCGCACGACGGTGATTTCGTCCGCGAACCTGATTGGTCCGCCGCCGGGTGGATCTTCGATTTACGATGCTGCTGTGCGTCGAATGACACGCGGCTTCCTTCCAGCGCGGCTTTTAATTAACCCTTTGCTCTTCGTTCAATTCGTTCTTTTTTCTTTTATTGTTGGAAGCTTGTTCGTCTTGGGAGAATTTGAAAGCTGTTTCGGGGGTACAAGTGGAATTTTGCTTCGCGTTTGGGATTTTTGGTAGTCCCTTTTGTAGGATGATACTGTGCGTTGAATGATAAATGATGTTCTGAAGACAGTCTTATATTATTACTTGTCTGTCATAATTTTAGTGTGTTTATAGGAATAAATGTACTTTCTCTGTTTTCTTTAACAAGGTAGATGCAACAAGATAGATATCGTTTAATGAATTTAAACAAAAATTCGAACGTTCGCCTGGCGAACGCTAAGCATCAGTTTCCGTGGTGTAGTGGTTATCACATCCGCCTAACACGCGGAAGGTCCCCGGTTCGATCCCGGGCGGAAACATTTTTTGACTCCATTCCTTTGATTTTTCCATTCCTTTTGACGATATAAAATAACAACTGTTTCAAAGATGTATGCAAACGGCGAACACTCTAAGCTCCTTGCGAATCATTCCTCGTGGACTGTGATCATTGATAACTTTTAATTTTGAGAATTTCACAGTTTATCTTGCGCTGTATAATATTTAAACTTTATCGTTCAACTTAGAGTAGCGCATTTTTAAATATTTCTTGGAACATCGCGATATGTATTTAAGGGACTATGACTGCTAAATATGGAAAATCGCCTGCAACGTAGTTTCCGTGGTGTAGTGGTTATCACATCCGCCTAACACGCGGAAGGTCCCCGGTTCGATCCCGGGCGGAAACATTTATTTTTGCATCAAATTTCAAATCGCAAGAATCACCAACTTTATCCTCACGCTCCACTAAAAGTAATGCTAGAAACTCGTGCAATTCTCTGATATTCTCCAAGAAAAATTTTTTAAAAACCCCTTCCTTCGATCAATAACTAATTACAATACCTTCTCCACAAACATTCGCATGCCAATTTCATTCTCAACCAAAAATCCAAGCAAATTCCCATCGAGATCGCATTCTCATTCGCAACATCGATCGAACAACCCTTAATCGGCGAGTAACATGGAACGCCATTGAAAAAACCCACCCCTCGATTCCGTCGTGGAACTGGGACTGTCGTAGTCCCAGTTACCCTCGAAAAATCGGGACGAATCGCCAAGAAATCTGAACGTTTCGCGTATCTGGAGGATCGCGCGACATCCGGCAGGGAATTCGAGCCCGCGGATTATCCGGGACGGGAGGACGCGGCGAGTACAACGGGTGGTGGTTTTCGAGGGTGCAGCAGGAAAGATATCGGAAGGAAAATCGGGCCGCGAGCCAACCAACAGCGAATCAGCGGGCAGAGCCGCAGCGTATCGGGGTCACGGCACGTTATTTCAAGACCTCTTTCGCTTCGGTGCCGGCTGCGCGATAAAAGAGAGCCCCGCGATGATTAACTGGTGGCCAGGAAAACTGCTGGTAGACCGTGTAGAACGCGGGCAAAAATCGGAGAGAAATGATCGAAACGGATTGAAAGGACGAACGTTAATTGTGTTTTCATTGATTCGCTGGACGAGAGAGCCGGACGAGCGTGCGAGAAAGGGTGAATCGGGAGATAAGAGCACTATTTAACTTCATATTTCGGCCTGTGGACATCGTACGAAGCGTCGCACAATTTTGTGCAGTGCACTGCGTTTTGTACGTCCTTTAAATTTAAAATCACCGCGAAACTAAAGTTTTATCGAATGGATTCGTAGAAATTCCTAACCAGACCCTTCTAAGTTCATATAAAATGTATATGTTAGGAGTTTAATACGCGGAAGCAGTTTGCTAAGCTCGATTCTTTCACGTTCGCCCCAATTGTCGAGGGGCTGCGATAATAAGCAACGACTCGTTTACCCTCGTACTGCACCGACATTATTGGATAATGCAGAGTGTATCATCCGTTTATATAATTTATAGTGCATAAGCACAGCACGGTATTGTATAATAAAACTAATGTGCAACGGAACTCCATTTATCTGACCTCGCCGAGGGACAAGCGGTTCATACAACTAGGTCGTTCGTGTAATAGAAGTTCATTGATTGCTCTCCTGCTGACACAGCCAGGATTCTTCGTACTGAAATTACGATCCTGCGGTAGACTCAGTCAACCAGACGTTCGACTAAATGGAACTCCGCTCAGATCCAAACGGCATAATGCAATCCAAACTCCGAAACCTTAAGGAACCCCTGTTTCTTTGCTTCGTCAAAGAACTCACCCCTTCTTTCAAACCATCCACGCGTCTCTAAAATCAATGTACACTTGTTTACTATGGTATACGTATATAAAAGCGAGCGGCACGCTCGAAGTTCCTTCGCCAAATCGCGACGAATAATAAAATACGATTTCGAGGCGGGAACAAGGAAAAAGAAAGAGCAAACGGACGGAAATAAAGAGTTTCGCGTTGTTCGTGTCGCCGCAACAACGCGATCGTTATTACTCGGACGAGATTAGCCGCTTTCGCCGTCATTCGCTTATCGATGATCGGCAATTCACGAGCCCGGTGGAGCGTCTCGCCGGCTTATCGAAAAGTAACGCGTTCCCCGGTCTCGACGTGGCTCGATTACGCCTCCTCGGCCGTCCCCGTGGCACCCCGTAAATATCGTCGCCGAGATCTTAATAAACCAGCCTCGGGGACGCGTTCCTGTTTTTATCAATCGAACGACGCGCCAGCCGATTTGTGGAAGCCGATACGACGAAATACGCGGGGACGATTCGTCGCGCGCTCCTTCCCTCCTTCCTCCTGTGTCTCTCCTTTTTTTTCCCTTCTTTTTCTTTCTTTCTCCCTTCGCCCTCCGTTCCGCTTCTTTTTTCCACCGCCAACGGACCGCGATAAAACCGAGCGAATTTACGGAGTCGCGCGTGAAACTCGCCGGTGCGCCGTTCAGGAAGGTGTTGGCGCTGTTACGCCCGACGCGTGAAATAATACGGTCGAAACCCCGTGGTCCCTCGGGAATAATGAGCGGTGTGCTTCGACAGTGGCCACGGAAACCGCGTCGACCAAAGATATCGACGATATCGACTGTCACCAGGTCGATTCGCGTTTAAAATCAGCGACGATTGCTCGTTGAGATCATTTCTCTGGATGTTCGACGATTGGTGCTTTTCTCGAGGAGTATAGGTAATTAAAATGAGTTGTTAGACGGTTCTGTGGCGGCTGCACGGTTCGCCTGGTACCTCGCGTTCGCGAAAACGCTGAAAAGTCGCGGGGCAGAGGAGGTAGGACGTGAAAAAATGCGCGCGACGGGGGAGTTCCGAGCGAGTCCATTTGACGGAGGGATCGAAACGCGAGGAAGAAGGCGAGAAACGGGGCGCAGGGGGCGCGATCGATATCCAGACGCGTCCTGGCCCACGCGTGAAATCAATGCCTGTTGGCGCCGCTGAGGGCCGGTCACCATATTGCGGCCGATTCGAGCCGCGGAGAAGGTCGGAGTAATAAAAGAGCTGGTAGGCGCGGCTGCTCGAACCGGTAGTCGCGTCGTACCGGATGAGATTAGCTTCTCTCTTCCTGTCGTTTCCCTCGCTCGCGATTCTTCTCCTCGCCTCGTCCTTTTTCCGTCCGAGAAGGACCCGAAGCTCAAGTCCTTTGGTCGTCGTTCGCGTTTCGAAGAGGTTCTGCAAGTTCCTCAATGTGTTTCTCTCGTTTTCGTGAAAGTAAAACGAGGGATGAGGATTGTTTAATTAACTGTTCGAACGTCGAGGATTATCTTTGGAATTATTTTATCAGGAAGCGATCGATGAGGCTCGAAGGGATCTTTTATCATGGAACAAAGTGGAGGAGGATCGAGGAACGCTTACGAAGTGATCGAGAAATATTGTTGGTTCCCACTACTCGAAAATTTGTATTATAGAGAAATTTCGTCGGAAAAGCAGCGTGATCGCGTTTATTTCGTCTCAGCTAGCCACTGCTACGGCTGGTACAATGGCGCATCTCGACATAAAACTTGAACGGATCGTGCTGCGTGGCACTTAAGCCGTTAATACGCTCGCTGCGGTCTCAAAGTCGATGCACGGTGAACTTAATGGCCAAAATGCTGAGGTCAGAGCCGCGTGAGCCGCGACGGACGTGTCGAGTCGGGGCAATAAAGTAGTTCCAGGGAGTTTTACTATCGCCAGTAAAACCGCGCGAGATTTACGAATTCAGGAAAGGTTTGGAAAATAGACACGGGGGAATTTTTGCCGTCGCGGTTCTAGCGAGAACCTTCGCGAGGCATAAATGAAGGATCGAGCGGGCGAAGAGAGTCAGCTTTCGAAGAATCCTGTCGCAGACGCGGTTCAATAATTTCGTTCGGTTCGGGTAAATTTCACTCGAAATGGTGGACGAATATTGCGAAAATCTGGAGCAGAACTTGAACGCTGATAAGATTGAAAAATTCAGGAACCGAGAGGAACGATTTTTAATTCCAGAAGGATCACGCGTGCATTTATAGATCTACTGGAACTCGATAAATACCGAGGATCATATTTAAAAGACGGAAACGGGTTCGAAGGGATCGTCTAGCAGCTTTCACGAATTTTTAATTACTCCCAGGACATCGCGAGGCATAGACGCGCATAGACGCGAAACGTCAGGCAAGCACAGACCGATTTCCCTGGCCGGCTGCCAGAGCGTAATGTATTCCTTCTTTTGAAGTCGCCAAAGTCCTTTCCGTTCCCCACGAATCGGCTGGACAGCGAACGATCTTCGTACACGTGAACCATTCCCGAACTCAAATATTTAGCTCGTGGATAACCCTCTCTGATCGTGGAAAGGATATCCAATAATTCGACGATCGTAAAGAACAGCAATGGAGGAGAATATTAATAGAAGCATCCGTCGAGAGTTGGCCAAGCGAGAAACGGAAGCGAACGTTGGCTAATGTTCCAGCAAATAGTGGAATCCGTGTTAACCGCGACGAGTCGCTAACAAATTGAACCCGCCACGGATAGAAGAAAAAGGGGACGGTCGATTTTATTCGACGAGCAACAATGGATTCGAACGAACAGCGAGCGACGTTCGCTAGGTCACGTTCCACAGCCGCCATGTTAACGGAATGCGGCCGGGATTCCTGCATAAATTTCCGAACGCCCTCAACCAAAGATCAACGAGCGTTCGTCACGATAACGCGATGAATACCCATAAACGTCTCTTTTACGCTCCACTAAATCCTGAACACCATTCAATTCGAGACACGATCGTACGAAAACGCACGCGGATTCGTTCACCTGCACAGGTCGCGTCGCTCAAGTTCACGGGAAGAGTACCCTGCAAAAATATGGCATTAAAATCGCTAATGTCTCTAAATCCTAAATCTCGTCATCCAAGATTTAATAGTCCAACTTAAAATCCTAATCTCCTTCGTATCGTTCCATTTAATTATCGATTGGAAACCTTCGCGCTCCCTTCGCGCGTACTAAAACAACGAATCGACAGCTGTAGCGACTATCGATTAAAAACAGGGATCATCTCCAAGTCCAAGCGGATGGATCGTTAAGAAGAATCGTTCGATCGTTGTGCAACGTGCGCGAAGATCGCAGAGGATCTCGAACAAGCGACGCGAGGAGGCGTAAAGGAAGAGCAGTGCGAAACGGTGAGGGGGAGAAATAAAAAAAGGCGCAGGGAGAAACGAATGGAAATGGGCGAGAAATTCGGAAGGGAACACGAGGCGAATAATTAATAACCGCAGGCGCGAGGAAGTGAAGGAATCCTCGGATATATATTCGACGGCGTGGATCCCGAGTTTCGAGGCGAGCGGCCGCGGCGCGTCCGCCGGAACCGGTTTTTTTTACGCTCCCGCGGCGCGCTGAAAATTCTCGAAGCAATGGCGCGTGTCGCGTGACGAGCCGGACAGATAGGCCCGCAAGGCCGCGCGTAATCGCGATTACGTAAAACGACGGATCGCGGCCCGATGTGTTCTACGTAGCCGCGGGACCGGATCCTGCGTTTTCATCGCGCGTTCCTTCGAGCCGAGCGCGGCGTTCGGTACGGCTCGCGCTTGCGGATCGCCTCGATTTCCGATTCTAAGTTCGTCTCAAACTTGAATCTAAATAGTCCCTTGTATCCTAACATTCGCATTCGTTTAACAGGCCAGAGTCGCTTCGAGTGTTGCAAACTACTCGCGTTTCGATTCGTCGATAAAGTCGCTCGAATCGAATTTATGACTGCGAACTTTGGCCGAATTATGTCGCATCTTGCACACGAATTACTCGAATCCACCTCGCGGTTGTAAATCCGCTCGATCCACTATCGAAGTGTGCTCGTTTCAACTGATCGCGTCAGTTCTGATAACTCGAATTCGAGTTGCTCGAAACGAATCGCGCGTTTCGAGATCAGCACCGAATCCATCGCGCGAGATCGCTCTGGAACGTCGTCAGTTCCATCCATCGCGAGGCATCGAATCGAAGGCGAAGTCGAGACGACGATGGCATTGGTTTCCAGTCGGCTCGTACGAGCCAGTCACGGGTTTCGACCAATTAATTCCTCGACGCGACAGCCTTCTCTACGGGAAGAAATCGCTCGCAAGCGCAACCGTGATCGCGCCGCGTCTGAATTCCATCGGTATTGGGGACAGCTGAATAAATTCCGCGGCGATGCAGCCGGTCGCACGCCCACTCGAGCCGAGCGACGCATCGGCTCGGCTGATTATCTTTTAGTAGCCGATAACACCGTGTATCGACATGAGAACGGGGATCTACCGGGTGACCCACGGCACCCAGCGCGAGGATCGCGAGCGGCAACGCCGATAATCGCCCGGACGGGGACCGAAATAATGGCCTCGGCTCCTCCGCTCCAGCCACGTTCCTCTCCGGCTTTTACGACCGTCCCGGACCACCATCAACGTACACAGCCGTTCACTTGCCGTCGAGACAAATGGCCGATTCAAATATCCTTCTCATCCGCTTTCCTCCTCTAATTGCTCCGTATTTTTCCCTCGTTTCTGTGTGCACGTCCTGTGCCCACCGGATGTTCACGCGAACGCGAACTCTCCAAGAAGACGAGACTCTCTTCGCTGCGATTCGATCTCTGAGAATTATTCTTCTACTGGTTTAATAAATATATTCGTGACATTGTTGCTTGGTTCGTTGGTGACGAAACGATGGAAATGGTTACGGTATCTCGAATTCCACGCTATCTAGAGTTTCGTTTATCGCGTGAATGTCAAATGAAGTGGAAGAAAATGTCTGCGAATATTAGCGTACTACGCTCGGCTTCGTGTCTACGCCTCGTTAATTGCAACACTGTGGCCCACTTGCGTGCAACTACGAAGTCACTATTGCAACAGAGTAGATCCATGAATTTCTATCGCGCAAACTATAATCCACTCGACTGTGTACGCGAACTGTTTGCCCTCGAACGAAATTCGAGCGACTAAAACACGCGGTGCCCGCGATATTTTTTCGCCAATTTCAAAGGACACACGTAACAAAGAGTCGTTCGATAAAAAAAACAACACACACACGCACAGTTGTCAAACCATTCACGTCGCAACCATGAAATTGATTTTGTTGTAAAACCGTTCGGTTACTTCGAGCCAGCGGCTCGAGATTAAACGGTGAAAAAATATATCGAAGAGCGCGATGCCAGACGGTTGGATCCGTAAACACCGCCGATCCGCCGCGTAATTTTCTTAACTACGTCAAGATGGAAGATAAGCGGCGATCGCGGCTGTCTCGAGACGCAAGAAAGTGCGACGAAGCTCTCTGTGGCACTTCGACGATCTCAAAGTCCTTCGTAAAGTTGCTGAAAGGCGCAGATTTTCCTGAGAGACGCTCTCGCGCGAATCAATCCGCCTCGTCCATTTTCTGTTCACGCTCGCCACTCGCGGGTCGTGGCGAGCTTTTAAATTTAAAAGAAGAGGGACACGATTTCCTGCTCGAGGGGAAACGCGGAAGGTAATGATAACTTCCGTTCTCTCGTGATAAATCGGCCCTCCAGCCGCCCTTTATGTTTGTACAACAACTCGAAGGGACCGGTTTCCCCGTTTTACGCGTGTTTATTTGTCGCCATCGAGGGTTTCGCGAGGGCTCCGACGATTTATGACGCCACTTGGAGAGGTGCTCTCCTCGTTTGGCGCCGCTCTTTCCAGCCGCGTTCTATCTAATTTCTTCCTTTTTATTTTCTTCGCGATATTACCTAAGAATAAGGTAGAAAGCGGAGTGCATTGTACTCTGACCCGATTGCGATCGGAATTTTTCACCGTGCCGATGGCTGAACCGGGTATCCACGTTTAAAGCGGCTGCGATGAATCGTTTTAGAGACATCGCTACCATAATTCGATAATCGAAATATTTTACAATTATAAAAACGTACACTTTTCACTGTTGGACATTTAATTAGAGAATTAACATCCCATAATTTACTTGACACTCGTAAAAGCTTAGAAACGTTCGAATCGCCAGATTCAAGAACGCTCTCGAAGCAATAGTTAAATCGTTTCTTAAATTTGAACACAGAAAAAATAGACGTTCGATGAATATCGATATCGCTCGTTTATCGAATCCGCGCGAGCCAAGGGAAACGCGTCGATTTTACGCGCGCGTTGGCGGCTCTGTCGAACGGTTATCCATAATGGTAGAATACGGTAGCGCGTTTGTACTTATTTGTCGAGGGTGTCCCGAGGGTTGCCAGGCATTGCTATTCACGAGCGTTTTTCGAACGCCGATCGACGCTATTTCGAGAGGGCGGGAATCCAGGCCGCTTTCGACCGTGACACGCGCATCGTGTTCTCGATTTCTGTCGATGCGTACCAGTTAACTTGCCCTTTTCAAATTAGAATACACGGCAATTGTGTACGCGCTCGCTATTAATTACGTTATCCTTTAATGGAAATCAAATGGATACGCTCGTTACGCGCGTAGACGTTCGAACGAGCTTTAATTGGGTCAAACAGAGCAGCGCGATTTTTAAATACGCTTCGATCGAATCTAATCAAATCGAATCGACTGTATTAAATTATATCGACTGTGGCGTTGAACCGTGAAATTGTTGGGGAATTCAATGTCGCGACTCGCTCTTGAACAAATATCCTCTATCGAACTAAATTATTAACTGTCAAACAAATTCGAGTAATTTTTACCTCTCGCGTTACGGGAGATCAATTTGGAAAAGTGCTGACTACTCGAACGGAAGCGAACAAATCGCGGGGACCGCAGCGAGTCTAATTGAACCGGTGTGCAAAAAGAAGAAAATGATTTCGAGGAAATATGGAGGACGCGCGACCATCAATTCGGCCTTAAAACAGCGGAGCGGCCCGTAATTCGCGAGTGGTGCTCGATAAATTCACGAATCATGGGAAACGACCAATTCTCAGCATCCGGTGACTTCCAATTACGTCGCATTGTGTCCGGGAATCCTCCTCTTCGTTCCCGCTTCCGTACGTCAAAGAAGAGGAAACAAAAAGGGGAAGAGAGAAAGAGAAAGAGGAAGAGAGAGAGAGAGAGAGAGAGAAAAGAAAAGAATTCGATCGCGCGTCCGTATTAGAGGGTTGACAATGAAGACAGGGGGCTGAACCGCTGAGATTTAGGTGCGCGAGACCGTGTGCGTGTGACTCAAGTGGGCTAACTTTTGATGCGCCTTTAAATAAGGGTTCGACACACCTTGTGACACATGTCACTCACGCGGGAATCTGCGAGTCATCCCGGGACAGGACCTGGGGCCATTGTTTCTCTCGGTTTCTCACGTGGAACAAACCGTGTACCGCAGCTCTTCTCTTTTTCCACTTTCGAATCGTTTTACTTCGATCTTCTCAACTTGTTCTTCCGATGTACTCATAAAAATGCGATAGAGGAATGCAAGAGACGTAGCTTCATATTTTCTCGTAATTCACCTCGAGCTTTCAGTTCCACTTTCGAATTCGTAACTAAAGAGCTACTCGAGTCAGAGTTTAATTCCTCGCACTTGAAACTTAGTGATCTTCAAAGTGAGTGATCACGAGGGAGACCAAAAAGTCTCGAGTGAAACGCGCGCAAACGAGCGCAGGAGGGATATCTCGACGCGCACCCTTCGTGTGCGGCGGAGCGCCTTCCGCTCGTTTCTTTCTTCTTCGTTTTTCCTCTTTGCTCGTTTTCTCGTCGCGTCGTCGTCCCTTCGCTCTCTCTCTCTCTCTCTCTCTCTCTCTCTCTCTCTCTCTCTCCCTCTTTCTTTCTCTGCCCTTCGTTGCTCGAGATCTCGCGAGATTTATTAACACGCGTCGCGCCTCGCGGGTATACGCGCGCGCGCGCGTTACGAATTACGGTCGGCTGCGAGCGAGCGACCGCGCGCGCGTGAACGCGCCTCGGACCGCTCGCGCGAGCACTTGCGTCGCGTTATTTGCACACAATGCGACTTATGAAAAATATCTGTATTAAATAACGGCGTTTTCGACGTGCCCGTCTCATTGTTCCCTCGTGGGACGCGGTTAAATCACCGGTGGGCCCGTTCTGCTCCTCGATGGACCCCTCTCGTGACCGTTTACACGGTTGAAGGCGGAGGATCGGTGGACAGCAGCGGTCGTTGACGACCGTTCGATTGCGTGCGGAGAAAAATACACCTCTAGAGTTACTCTATAGTAAAAGTACCTGTGTTCTGTTAGTAAAACGAAAACGGTTCGATTATTCGTCGATATTTATCTTATTCTCTTCAAAGTGATCTTCATTGCAAGCGATGCACATATTTCAACGCTTCTCTCAACCCTTCAAAATACATTTCATAGGCAGATTTTGGAATCGCCATTAGCTCATTCTGTGAATTCCTCTTTATCTCCTCGATTGTCTCGAAACGCTTTTCACGATGAGCGGTAACTTGTGTCATGGGAACAGGAAAAAGTCGCGCAGAACCACGTCAGGTGAATACAGAGCTCGCGGGACGATATTAACGTTGTTTTTGGAGAAAAACTGATTTTGGCAATATCTCAAGCGGGGTTCGTTCAAAATTTTGATCGCAAGGTACCCTCTAATTTTATTATTATCACGCTACAGCCCTCTAACAAGTACCATAAACAGATGTAATGAAAGAGCTGCCCAGAAATGTTCATAAACCAAAGAAAATACGATACCCACCCTGCGCGATGCAAATATGTATAAAAAGAAAAATAGTAATTGACCACGCTGTCCCAACAGAGGATCCTCCGCCCCATCCCCAAGAGAAAAATCCCCTCGCCGCACGCAGGACATTGGGGCGCAATTAGAAATTCCCACAGTGAACAGGGGAGGCCACCCTACCCTTATCCCGTCCGTTCATCCCTCTCTCTCTCTCCCCAACGCTCTCCCATTTTCATTATCTAAACGCAGACTCTGCTCCCTCCCTTCTCCACCGCGATGGCCACTCTTTCGACGTGGCTCTCTCGTAGCGCGTCCACGGCGACTAATTGGAAGCGGACCAGAGCCCTGGAGAACCGCTCTCGCCCGTGGAACGCCTACATCGGGGGCCTCGACGGCGTCAACGCGGGCAGCCGAGAGGGAAAACGCGGCGGGTTTTGTATTTAGCGCGGTGAAACCAGCGGCACCGTTAACGCGCTCGTCTTTGCCGGCGAGGTCGGTTCCGTTACGGCTGCTTTTGTCACGGACACGCTCGTTTTTCTGACCGATAAACGACGGGACCGCAGGGGCCGCGCGCTAGGCTCGATAGAATCGTACGTTCAACCTGTCCACCGGGTATCTCTCCTCGGCTCTCGCCTCCTCTCTCGGCCGGCCAACGCTGCGGAACGGCTCGAGACTTTCGTTCGCCAAACCGATCGACTCCTCGGTGAAATTGAACGTGGAACACGGGGAATGGAGGAGGATGCGCGTTCGATCGCGGCTCGTCGAGCGCTTGCTTTGATGTCGAAGTGTTTTGTTGATACAGAAAGTGCATTTCGACGCGAAGGTGCGTTGGCTGAATTATTCTAACACGATCCGCGTGAAACACAAAATAGTCTCGCTGTTATTTTATTTCAATAACGAAACACGCGTCGTCGTGAAAAAAAAGAACAGAGCCGATCGATCGAAGTTAAATACATCTCACTTACCTCTCGCAACGCGCGACTCCTCCCGCGGAAACCGAACGAAATCGCGAGAGGAAGCGGGCTGGGTTTCGAAAAAATGCCAATTAAAGCTGTACCGTTAAGGACGCAAAAGAAAACGAGACCGTTTCGAGTGCAGGAAGAGGTTCCCTGAAAAATGGCAAAAAACCGAGGGGGGCGTGGCTTAATGGAGAGAAAAATCGGTGGTTATTTGCGACAAAAGCAAAAAGGCGAGGGCATCTTTTAACGTAATAATGAAGGGGTACGCGGTGGGCACCGACAAAGGAGAGTCGGCCCGCCGTCAATAAAACTCCTCTAGTTGAGCGGCGGAGGCCGCTTTAATTAAGCGCATTCGTTTTAATTCGACTTAAAAGCGGCTGTTTAATTTGATTTTTCTGCGCCACGACAGAATACCCTGGCCGATGCACGCGGCCAGCCTTCTTCTTCGGCTCTCCCGTCTCTCGTCCCGTCGCGCTTGACCTTGATTTATTCAATAAATTTCACTGCACGACTCGGCTCGCGTTCCTGGAACCGACAAGAACCGACGCATCAGAAAACAGCGGAAACCTGCCGCCACGAGATGTCCGCGATCGGAATTTTTGCGAACCACATTGTGTCCCAAGAAGAATTGCCCACGGAAAAGGGCAACGTAAGATTAAAATGATCGTCGTCCTTTATACTTCGCCATATCTCGCGAAGCATCCCCTGAGCAGTGGTCACACACATACGAGTGCATCTTTTCGGTGATCAACATCGATGAGCGTCGTCTTCCTCTCCTCTTCAATTTCGTATCGAGGACATCCTGCAACGATTTTTGATACTTATTTCGAGATAAACATTAACGTCCAGCAGGGATATTAATCTTGAGAATTATCTGATTCGATGAGCTTCTGAACAAACGCAGCGTAGTTCCTTAAGACCCCCTTCGTGGTCCTATGGGTGGTCTTTAAGGGTGGCGAAAAGGTCGAGTAGATTCCTTGCTCAGAGGGAATTGGTTCTACAAAAAGATAAGAATTAGTAAAAGACAAGAAATATTTAATTATTGATAACTATATATCCTTCGTTATTCGTAAACTCTTCCATCGATACTCTGTAAAATAAAAGTTTCGCGTACCTTAGATTTCGAAAGGATGGAGAACCAAGTAAGAATAATCGGTCGGCGATAAAACCAGGAATACCTTGCCGCTGGTAATTGAAGGAAATAGAGGAACAGGAATGGCCGCAAATATTTGCAACGCGCGGACGAACGCTCGTAAATACAGAATTAACGCGGGAAAGTAGAACGTGGCGAGATGGAGGAGGGAAGGAAGAGTAAAAAAAAAGTGGAGTAGAGCGAAGTAGAACGTTGTAGGATAAAAAAATTCGCTTCTCGAGGAAGTAGATGCAAAACGGCTTCGCTCTTGGCGAGATGTTACCAATCGGGAGTGGAAAAAAATTGTTTACGGAAGAAACGGGATGGCGGGAGATTGGAAAGTCTGAACGCGGAGCAGCAACTTCTGCGAGAGACTTGCAACGAGTGGAAGGTCGAAGGAAGCGTTCGTCCCCTGGGCAACAAGTTCAAACCGTTCTTAGTACTTATTTCAGTGACAATTCATTTTTTGGAAACGACAAGATTCGCACTGGAATTCAAGAATTTTTGTGGAGATACAATGTTCAAATTTGCCTCGAGACAATGCTGCTTCAATATTCAGCGAATTTGACCATAAAAATTCTTGCCAAGCGGTGAACGACCAGCCGCTTAAATAATAAAAATGCAGAAAAATCCAATAACCAGGTACCAGCGGAACCACCTGTTTCTTAACGTTCCACGCGAGCCAATTTCAACTGCAGCGCGTAGAAAAAATCAATTAGGATAATTACGAACGGAGAGGCAAAATAGGGGATGAAAAATAACGATCGTGACGCTGTCGAAACAAAAGGAACAAGTACGAAAGACGGAGTCACAGAGGAAACAGGAAGAGGAGCAAAAGGACTGCTAGGAGAAAGGATGGTAAGAGCCAGGGGGTGGAGGCACGGTGGGGGTAGGAAAGGTAGGAGAGAAAAGAATTGGAAAAAAGGAAAAAGGGCAGGAAAAAGGAAAAAGTGGAAAGAAACAAAGAAGTGCGGGGACCGCGGGGAAGGAGAACCTCTGGAGAAAGCGAGAGAAAGATGGGAAAAGGGAGCTGATTGGGAAGGGGCGAGAAGAGCAGAGGGAGCCAAGGAGAAAGAGAGAAAGAGAGAGAGAGGGAGGGAGATAAAGAGAGAGAGAGAGAGAGAGGGTACGAGAGAAATCACGCTCTCTCCTACTTTAACACGCGGTTCTTATGAATCGAGGGGAGGGCGTAACCCAGATTACTGCTCACCGGACTATAATATTACGCGAACAGATCGGCCTGAGTGTATACCGGGTGATCCGCGAGAAATACCGCTCCTGGGACCTCGTCCTTTCTATTCTTGGCCAGTGGTTCTCAACGCCTCGTATCGTCGTTCATCTAGAAGAAGATTCGAGAAAAAAAGTTTCATCAAATGTAAATGTAAATCCCTTTGGGGGATCAAAAGTTTCAGAATACTTTTTTAGCGAAGATTATTCACACCAAGTATATGAACAATTATGAAAATTTAGAAGATCGCAAACTTGTTACTCGGCGAATTTTTTTATGTTCGACTCTGTCTGTTCAAAGCGAATCTTTCAAGGGAGAAATCAACCCCTTTTAAGCAGAATTTTAGTTACTTATTTTAAGGGAAAATTGTAACTAATTCAAGTTCGTCGAATTAATCTAAGAAGCTGTTGGAGACTTTCAAACGGTGTCCAGAAGGATTTGCCAACATTGCAGCCGGTTTTATCAGGGGTCGTAAAACGCACTGATACAGAGTATCGTCCTTCGACCCCTGATGAAGCCAACTGCAACGGTGGCGGAACGCTGGGATACTAATCCTCCCGAACACGATCTTACACCCTCGAAAGCCTGGGACAGGGTTGACAGTGCGAGCCGTGAAATCCTCAACAACTACAAACAAAGAATTACTCGATAATAAACTTTCTGGTATGCTTCATTCTTCGAGTATCTTAAAACGAAACATCCCTTAACTCCTACCTACCAAAAAATTAAAAAATCAGTGATCTGATCATGAATGATCACTGTCATTTATGAATCAGTCATTCATAAATCTACAATTTCCAAGTCGAATGCAAACATCGTACACAACAAAGATTATTCTCTGATTCCTCTGAAAAATGAAATCCTGGCCAGCGAGGAAACACCGAATTTTACCAGCGACAGGGCCACGTGTCACAAAACGCCACACGTTCCCCACCTTTGCCCGTGCGAAACAGGTTTCGCAAGGTAGCCCATCCGCGAAATCCTGCTGGCTCACCCGGTGAATACGTATTCCCGAAGGATACGGTTCGAAACGAGACAGAGTGGCCCCTCTCCGTCGGCCTCCCACTCTCCCTTTAGACGATCTCCGTCTCTCTTCGACCAGCAGTCGGTCGTTCAGGTAGTAGTGTCAGAATTCTGGTGCAATACGAAGGGGTGGGAACCCTTGGCAGTCCGAATTCCCAACCCCGGCGCGACCTTGCGCTTGCACATGCCTGCGCGCCACACCAGTGGATCTCCTGCTTCTGCCTCTGTTCACCCTCTCCTCCTCTCTCTCTCTCTCTCTCTCTCTCTCTCTCTCTCTCTCTCTTTCTCTCTAATTCTGTCGGAAGTGTGCGCACGTACACTACCATTCACAAGTATTCGAAACGGCTGGTCAACGTGGTACGTAAACGCCGTAGAAATGTGTGAATTAACGACGAATTAACGGCGATACAGTCAACCCTCTTGTAACGCGATTA
This sequence comes from Xylocopa sonorina, assembly GCF_050948175.1. Classification (NCBI taxonomy): domain Eukaryota; kingdom Metazoa; phylum Arthropoda; class Insecta; order Hymenoptera; family Apidae; genus Xylocopa; species Xylocopa sonorina. Next base: position 7,218,544 of record NC_135200.1, read on the forward strand.
ATCCGTTAGATTTGTTTCTGTGGGAAATACTGTGACTGAATATGGGAATCTCTAAATTCGCGTGGACAAGCGAATTTCTTCATCTTCGAGATTCTTGTCCCTTCGGTTCTCAACGTGTACCCTTTCGAACTATGCAAGTTTGGCTCAGCACTTTGTGCACACCTTCGATATGTCGCCGCTAAAAGGAGTAACTTGAAAATATACGAAAGTAACAGTCGATTAACAAATCAGTTGCATAATCTTCCACAGTAACGAGGAATCTTTCCACGTTTATCGCGCTCGAGTTGCATCTAATCTTGGACTCGCGAGTGTCCTCGATCGAAGGTAGAGAAGCAAGTGTCCACGGGTATACTTTTGACCGATAGTGTAGAGACGCGGTTGCGTGTGCGATCGCACGCGTGCGGCTGCGTCCGTGTGTGGCACGTATGCACCGCTAAGTATGCACCGCCGCTTGCGTTGGGCATTCCGGCGTGCACTTACGCGCACGTTCGTGCCGGATACGCTCAGCTTGTGCGTCTCGTCTGGCGAACGACTGCAACTCCAGACTGTGTTATGGTTGGGATACTCTACGGAACGGACTCTCTGCAACTTCTGGTGCAACCTCGAGTGTTCCCATTTCGTTGAATATCCTCGAATCAGACTCAACTTCGCCATTCGACAGGGTGGCGAACGAAATATTTCGATGACGAGAATAAAACTAGCAGACCATCCAAATCCAAGATAAATTCGTTCACCAACGACTGACTGAGCGTATAAAAAACGAAAAGACAAACCGTAGAGAGGGACGCGAGAAGATTGAAGAGAATCGCGTGGGCACCCGAAACGCCACGGTCAAAGGTTCCCCAGAAACGGGGCTCGCCGATCAGACGTCCGATCGAGCGTGAATCGGATCGATCGATCGATCGATTGGCGATTCCTCGGCTCGCACCTGACCGGCATGGAACGACGGTGATCGAAACGCGGGCATGCACGCGCCGTTCACGTATATATTCGCCATGCGCAAGTGGGAACGTACACAGACGGCCGCGAGTTGGGTCGCGCACGGCTGACCCAGATCGCGGAGCGAAGCGCGATCGGAACCAAGCCCGCTCTAGATTTCGCCGCGTTCTCAGTCGCCCAGCGCCGCGTGTCATCGCGCGAAATATCGTCCTCTTCGTCGTCGTCCCAACTGGCGATCTCGACTCGTTCGATTTGGGCTTCTCGCTCGTGCGAACCAAGAGCTGGATGGAAGGCACAGATAGCGGCGAGCAACTGCTTCCTTCTGGTTCTTTTTCTGTAACACGTTCACTGCCGCGCCAAAATCACACGTTTCGAGGCGGTTTTAACGATGATATAATAGATACACGGTACAAGAACTAGCGATATCTCGTACAAGTGTAAAACAGAATTTGATTAAACCTTGTCGAGCGAGCGACCCGTTTCGAGCAGCTTCGTCAACGCGTACGTATCGAGAAATAAATCTGCTACGAAAAACCGGCCTTGTTCAATTAAAATCGTACTCACGGCGCCTCCCATCAGACGTCGACGCTTCCTCTCCCGACAGCTTCCCGTGTTTTTCCACGAAAATTTCCCTGTCACCGGGATCAGAGGCGCGCGTTTTGTTCGTGGACAAGCGCGTCGGTCAACGGTGGTCGATTAAAAAATATCGAGAGTCCCGATAGGAGAAGGAGAAAAAAAAGGAAGGAAGAAAAAGCAAAAATAGGGGATGGAAGAGAGAGAGAGAGAGAGAGAGAGTATGGAACGAGGTCGAAGTCGAACGGAAGACAAGATTGATTACCAACCCGGAACGTATGGAGGGTCGGGGACAAAGCGGAGACAAAACAGATCGAAACACCATCCACGGGTTGGGGCGGGTTTCTATTTGAGCACCCTCCGCGATGCTCGAGTGCCTTACTAATTCGATTAAACGTCGCTCCCGACCTTCCGTACCTTCGACACGTGACAGTCTAATTAGCGTGCGATTATTTCTGTAATACGCGTGGGCCGTCGATGTTGCTCCCGTCGCGAAACAATACTGGCACTGTGCCGGTGTTTTCGTCGAATTTTCGTTGCTTTTTCTTTGGGGTTGATACACAGGGGGAGTCGTATAATTGGGGCGGATTGTTAATTAAATATTTGCGCACGCTCGTTTACCGGTAAACACGCGCTCTTTTGGTGTACGGTTCTTTTTTTCACCGTGTAACAGGTCGCTACAAAGGAGCTTTTTCTGCGGAACCGTTAAATGGAAGGTTCGCATGTTGGGGTGGATGACAGGTGACAGGTTCGCAAACGAAATTTCGGTAGTACAAGCAAATTATTTCAGTGATCTTCTGTACGGAAGTTCGTAGAAATGCGAAAGAGGACGCACGCGTTGTTATTTGTATAATTGTGCTCGATGATCCCGTAATTTGCTAATGGTCGCTGGTAAACTAGTCCTCGGAGATTTTGCTGAAAGTTCAGTCTGTTAATTAAAACAATTTTCGAAAATATAGACGCCAAATCCACTGGCAAGTATCGTTAAGAGACACTTTCGCGTGACAACTTGACACATATTCCCCACTTAAAAGTTTAACGAAACTACTGAATGCGTGCACAGAGACTTTCCAATTGAATCAGACTAAAGGTACAGAAATAAATAGTAACACGTTTGAAACGATACACAATAGAGCATCCGATACATTTTTATTCGTATCTGCTCGTGTTTGCCCCTAAATTGATCCCAGAGGATTACTCGAATCCAGAATTAAAAATTGGTATAGAGAGAGAGAGAGAGAGAGAGAGAGCGAATTGAAAAATACCGCGCGAGAGCACACAATTCAGAGCTGGTATAAATACCAGCCGGGTAGAAATGAAATTTAATAAACAAACGCGAAGCGGCTGGATTCGAGGTTCGCTGCGATCAACTGCGGAAAAGTTTTCGCGCACGATGCATCCATGCGTCATATGCAGTGCACCAAGGCCGGTGCATGACGCACTGACGCATTATAACCACTTTACCAGTTAACCCTGCATAACCCGGTACAACTCCCAGGTAACGTTCCAAACGGTCATATTTCGTCTACGTTCCGGTTCGAACCTCAGCGCATGAATCGCACTCCCCAAGTAGAATCGAAATAAATCCAACCCACCGTCCATTTCTCCTCTAATAATAAATCCTCGATATCCCACTTTCGTCGTCCCCCCTCCTTTTTTATTCCACCAATTTTTCATGTAAAATACAATCGTTCCAGCGTTCAAATCGCGTCATCTGTGGGTGATATCTCATTGCGGATGGTTTTGCAAACTGCGCGCAGCGAACTGGAGAATGAAAAAGAGACGCGAAATTGTTGCACAGGCGATTCGACGTTTCGTGTAAATAAAAGCAACTACTTTAAGTTATGCACATGTGTAATCGATGTACGCGGGAACGGAGGATGCGATTTTTACGATGCTCCAAGTGTACGCGTTCGCGTGAAATCGACGAGGAAACGAACAAGTAACGAAGGGACCTCGTTCGCCAAGGAACGAGCGACAAAATCAATTAATTGCAAATGAGAGGCACGCGGCTCCGTCTCCACGGAAATAAAAGGTCGATAATTGGCGACGCACCGCTCGTAATTAGCGGCGCGTGCAAATGCCACATGCAAATAAGGATAACGCGTTTAATCGTCGACGCGCGTTTCCAGCCGATGGATCGGCGAGCAGGGCTGTTGCGCAACGAAACAGCCGATCCTCTGTTCTCTCTCCGCCTCGTTTTTCCTCCTTTTTTCTCTTCCCATCTTTTCCCTTCTTCCCTTCCGTCGTTCGAGAGCGACGCGTGTGCGCCATCGGCCTCGCCCGTCGCTGCCGCTCTTTGTGCTTTCCTTTGTTTGCTCGGAAAAATTGGAAATTTTTACTTTAAACAGAGATCCTTCGGCCCGTTTCCACACCGAGAGATCTTTTTACTACCGCCATTGTGCCCGCGATTGCCGCGTTTCGGTATCGTTCCGATAAATCTGATGAGAAACGCGTGCGAGATACCTGTTTCGAGTACAAAGCAGACACAGAAAAATGTACACGCGAAATTGAATTCTCGTAGGGGTTGAAATTAAAGGCACGCGCGTTTAAAATAACACGGATACGATTTTTAATGCGAGAATTTGCGGCTTCAAGTAGAACGCGAGAGGGGGAAAAGATTATCGCGATGGGATGCGAGGAAAATTGAAAATTCACGAGTCGATACTGGTGAGAGAAATGTTGGACTTAACGGAGCTAATCGAAACTTCGAACTCGAGCAAAGAATCGCCGTGGAATCGCAAAATTACGGGACGTTGCGTTCTCGAGGATCGTTCACAGGTTCAGGGTTTCCATGTTTGGTGCCCGCTGAAGGGAGACTCGAAGATTCGAGCAGCTGTCGTAGAGACATCCTGCACGGGGGCACAGTTGGGCCGCGTTTATGAGTTGGCCACGTAGAAATGGCCGCCACGCTGCCCGGCCCGGTGGGCACACGCCATTTTCCTCGGTATAATAATTATTTACCCGGTGGCGGGCACCCTTTCGTTGCTCGCACGCTACCGCGCTCGATTTGCATTGTCCTTCGAATTCTCGTGGGGCGAGACTGCGATATCGCGAGAATCTTTGGTGTACGTTGAGAGTGTGCGAGAATCGAGTAGAAATTCGATTGGAATTTCCTGCTGGCGATTCTGATGCGACGTGGATGTGGCCAAAGGGGTTGATTCCCGTGACTGAGGTTTTTACAGCGATATTCCGGGCTTTTTGCATATTACGTATTGGAAATGTAAAGGTACGTGGCCATTTCGAAATGAAACAGCCAAGAGTCGCTCTTGAAAGTTAATTTTACTAATTACACACGATGGCGAGGAACGTGTGTGAATATATATACATTGATAGACGTGACACGTTACTACCTTTATAGATGGATCAATTTTATCATATCTACGTGATTTTATAAATATGAAAGTTCATATTTGAATAAAGTAATGAACAATACCAATACCATAGTCTGCATTTACTCTATTCTCAATATCTCGAAAAAACTCCAATTTTTTCAATGTATCATCTTGCACGTGTACATGTCTAGTCAACGTTGAGGAGAACTCGAAACGCAAAGAAGAATCTTGTAAGTCGATCGACTTAAGAAAAATGTCCCAGTCGAAGCGTAAACCCCAAAACAAACCCCATTCCCGACTCAGCCCCGCTTCTAATCTCGTTTCCCCAACGATCACGCGAAACACACCGAGACAAACGCGAAGAAACGCGTTACGACCCCTCTATCCGTTTAACATTAGCCCCTTATCCCATCGAGATAATCCAGATCGCGATCGGAACACGTCTCTGGAATCGAAGGGCAAGAGAGAGAGAGAGTGAGAGAGAGAGAGAGAGAGACGGAGAGGAACGGCCCGCGCGATGCTTGGAATTTAATGGACGGTCCGACCGCTGCCAATTACAGAGGCCACCATTGCACAACGGCTAAATAATAGCGATCGTACGGATCGCTATAATTAATGGGTGTTCGCGGTTTGATCTGCTTATCGCTTCGCCAACTTTTCGTTCCACTCTTCGCGCGATTCTTGCTTGTTCGACGAAATTGGTGTTGAAACGTTTGTTTCTGAAAAATGTTTTCGTTTCCCTGATCGGTACATTTTTTAATGCAGGTTCAAATAGCATTTCACTATCCTCATTCATACATCACTTCTGCGACCGCAAACTATTTAAATCCACCGTATATTCCTTAGTTCAACTCGAAGCTAAAACTGTCAAGATAGTGTCAAAAGACTTAATTAACAATTTCCATGAAAAATTGTGCAAATTACCAAATATCTATGCATAAAGATATTCTGTTATACCATATATCTCCTACTTTTGTTTTCTTTTTGGCACAAGTAAATATATTCCCATATTAAATCCCTGCAACGTGTTCTCCAAAATGGACGCCATTAAGATTCGAACGGTTCCCTAAACAGCGTCGCGAAGAAAATTCCTGCGGATCACGGTTATCACTTCGAAGGGGAGGATATCCGAGAAACGCGCAGAACCGCTGGGAGAACCTCGCATAAACTTCGGATCAGAGTCGAGTTGAAGTTCCTCTTTGAGGGTAAACTGCTGTTGAAACGACGGAGATACACCGAGTTTCGACGTATCCTGGTGTATCCCGCGCGCTGCAGGGGCTTAAAAAGCTCGATCCTCCGCCACAAAGAGGATAAATGCGACTGACAGCCAACGAAGTTCGAGGGGTGGTGGGGGCGGAGGGTAGAGGGACAGGAGAAAGGAAGGAAAGAGAGGAAGAAAGAGAGACGAGGCGGTGGAGGCGTATTCAGGAGCGGCGTGGTAAATAGGTTAAACGGCAGGTCGAGAGGGCAGCCAATTTAAATCACCGCCAATTCCGAGCAGTCCGATTCGATCCGGCTCTGGATCCCTTTGAATCCTCCGTTTCCGCCTTTTTTCACTCCTGTTTCGCTACTCGCGGTGCGGCTGCACGTTTGCTCGCGTTGTTTATTCGTCGTTCTGTCGGTCGCGTATATGTTCGCGTTCGAAATAAACGTAGCGTTCGATTTGTCGTCGCAGTTTGATTTTCGAGCGAATATTTGCATCCCACTTCTCTGTTACATCTAACGTAAAATAATTAAAATAGTTCAGGAGAAGCTATCATTGGGGTATCCTTGACGAGCTCACCAGAAAATGATCAATGCGTTTTCTTTAAAGAATGATTATCCAAAAGTACTCTATCTTCGTTTATAAATTTCGAAGCAGTCCCGTTCGTTGATTAACCGAAGCCAAAGATCGCCGACGAAGAAATTAATCCGAGATTGAAAAAAAAAAGAGGGGCACGGGATAGAAACGGCAGCTCGACCGACGCGACTTCTCGATATCGACTCTGTAAAAAGCGACGACGGGGAGGACGGATAGAGGGGCGTTGGGGAGGAGGGTCGGACGTTGAATACGGATGACGAAGAGGATGAAGAGGCCGGAGGCCCGCGAGATCTCTCGTTGGCACCGAGCCAGCCGTCCTCCGCATCGTCATCGTGTACTTTCCTCGTGCACGCGTAATAAAGATCGTCTTGCCGCTCGAAATGGCTATCCCCGCTCGGGATTTCTGGACCAGGCCGCCCGTGCCACCGACTGAATAGTCGGGGGAACTGAACTCGCGCTGATACTAGCCGCAATTTTCGCCGGGGATTAGGCACGCGAAACGATTTCGATCCGATGAGCGAGTGGGAACTGGGCCACCACCGCGAGGAATCGTTCTTCTTCTCTGCCTTTTTCATTCTCACAGTGGAATTTATGGATCGCGCGCGCCTTTTCATTATGTTCCATCGACTGAAACTAAGCAAACGTGTGCATCGAAATGTTTATACAAAATTGTTTTCTATGGAAAATTGAACGAGTTACGAGTAGTATTCTGAAAGTAAACGATTGCACGTTGAATGAAATTTTAGCGTTTTGCTGGCTTTTTTTCTTCGCTTCGACTTGAAAGGCGATGCGCCTGGAGCCAGAAGGAAAAACGGGGGAACGAGATTTTCGCGAACGTTTACACGGCAGAGATTGGCCGCGCAACCTCTTTCTCGCAAACGAGCCTTTTGTCGAGGGTGAAATTTTCGATACCGCGATCGATGCACCGCAATGAAAATTCCAATCACCGGCTACAGCGACGTATTTTCAATTTCTCCGCAAATATGTCCAGCGAAATCGGGTCATCGAACGACGGGACGATCACGAAGTCAACGTGAACCCTCGCCGCGCGCGGGGAAGGGTTTAAAACGGTCTGGGGTGAATCGAAGGACATAATGACTGGATAATTGTGTCCTGGATAACCGTCAATCGTATCTCCGACGTTCTGCTCGATTGTCGGGTAGGAAATGATATAAAACGAGCTACCTACGTTCTTCGAAATGTATTTCTGAATGGTACGATAATGCGATAATTGCTGTCGGTCGTTAACTATTCCGTATAATGGCTATAGAGTTTACCAGAGATTTGTTAACGATTTAAATATCGTAATCGTAGCGTATTTCGTCTTTTATATTTTCCAATTTCATGCACTTTGGCATAATTTTAGTTTCTGCGTGGAAGATATAATAAATTTTGCACGATTCGTGCAACTTTGTTGTATGAATTATGCTTTAATTAATCCGCGGTTTGTTTGGGGAGGAAAATTGTACGGACGAAGCGGCGAGGTCCGCGAAATATGCATACGTATACATATTACACTGAGATGGATATTGCATAGAAATGATAGGAGGTCTTCTCTACATTGCGAACGAAATCCGGTATCTCCAGGAATCTGTACGAGTTTCGTCTGCATTGCAGCTAGCTTCATCAGGGATCCGATGACGCACTGACACCAGATGTGGTGCTAACCTAACCCAGATCCACGATGAAACTGTAGCTGCAACGCTCGAGCGTACGAATACCCTTTCTAAAAAGGACCCGCTTCGTATTCACCGGTTTTACGGGAAACCGGCTACGATCGAGGGAAGAAACTTACGATTCCATCGATAAAGAGATTCAATTACAAATTTCTGGAAAATTCCTAGAGAAATAGAAGAGAAAACGAGGCACCTAAAGTGTCCTCGGAGTCGAATTAATATCGATCGATGTTCCAAGGACTGCTCTTTTCAAATTCTATCCAATTAAATAGAAAAAGGACCGACGATCCTAATTATTACGTCTAACAGATGACCGTATGATACGAAAGAATTCGAAAACTACCCCTCTTCGCAAATCCTCTTAGACGGATGGAAAAGGTTGGAAATACACGGTGGATATTGAAACGAATTTACATTCTCCTAACGCAACCTAAAAATAGAGGGTTGTTTCACTCCTCGCGCGCTAAGCATACATATTCTTAATTTCTAACATTATTCTTAAATTCTTGCGCATCGCGTTCACGAGCTAACTAATAAATACGAAACCTAAATACCCGCAATCCAATTAGGAGATGAAGATAACAACGTACAACCAACACGTATACTTAACCTGAAAATAGGATTGTGCAGACCGCGCAGGATCCTCGACTTTCTGTAAATTACTCAACTTTGAACGAGCCAAGTTCCAAAGATTCTCAACTATAACTTCTACAGAGTCCATCTTCGACCTGCCCATTAAGAGGATAACGAGGTCGAACAAGTGGCTAATATCGCGATAGGTTTTTCTTTCGACGATTTTGGACGATACACAAGCGAATTACAGTTATAATATAACAGAGAGGGAATATGTGAGCGAGACTGCCATAAATTAATTAATCGAGTCTCCCCTTTCTTCCCTAAGCTAAGCAGACTCTACCCCTATCCCAATTCTCCAATTTCAATCCTGAACGTAAGATATCAAAGAAGATACTCGAGTTGTAACAGATCAGAGCTCGTCTGGGAAAGAAATTAGCGTACAGTATGCAAAAGCCATCCCTGATTTATAGAAACAATGTTCAAACTCGTAAAGCAAACGGCGATCGTAGCCTTCGCGACGGTCACAGCCATAATTTGTGGTCCAAGTACGCCAAAAAAAGGTGCGCGAGACCGTGTTACAAAGAAAGGGACAGCATCCAAGGTGGCTAAGGACGCATTTGGCGTACCCAGAGTACAGCACGTCGAGCGATCGCGTTAAAATGGGTCGTCCGCGTTCACTGCAACGGCGGAACCGCGTCGCATGCGCAGATTCGCGTGCCGTCAGCCGCGCGTACGCGCGCCGGCCAACAATCTGCTTCACGGACATCCGCATAACCGACTCGTTATCGCGATAAAAGTGCTTGTAATGCCGGCGTGTTTAGCCTTCTGCATACCCGCGCGATAGACCCTCTCCTTCGAGGAGCCAGGTAACCACGGCCGTAACACATATTTTCCAATCGAGATTCTGAAACGCTTGCGAGCCTCCGTTCCACGATTCCTCGCTGATAAATCGAAAGCTGGAATCGAACAGTGTACACTGACGACGGGAAGTTGATAATTCGTTGGCGAAAAATTTGTCCAACTTGTCAGAGTGCTTCCAAATGGAGAGCTTTTTCAATGAACGAGGATTCTTTGATACGCTAACCCGTTCCAACATTTTTGGATGGAGGTTTTTTTATGCAGATTCATTAACCTACATCGAGAACTCGAACGAGAGCTTCCGAGTAATTTTCGTGCCTCACTTTTGACTCGTTACTGATACTTACTCATTGTTAACTGTTATTGAAACGAGACGCGGAGGATCGAGCGAGCGGGACTCGTACAAGAACGAGAGCGATCTCGAAGCGAGCGGAAACGCCGTTCATTCTTCAAGTTTTCCGGTGTTTTCGCGTGCTCATCGCGGCAGCGTCGGGTTCGTGGCGTATAAAACCGCTCGGTGTATACGCGGCGCGGATGGGAGCGACAGAGAGAAGAGGAGAGACCGCGGGGAATTATACTTGCATGAGCCAGTCCTCTCCTCCGACCCTCCGGCTCGAATGGTAATTAAAGCGTGCGAGACTTTCTTGCGAGACGCTCTTAATTTCCAGCACCGGTGGGGGTGCGCTTCGGTTCCTCCGCGCGCCTCGAAGGGTGGAAACGATCGAAACGCGTTCCATTACTCTTTTCTCGTGCAAGATTATCGAAAAAGCAAACTTTTCACAGACACGTAAAATTATCGCGATGAGTATTTGTAAAACGCTCAGTGTGCCACAGAATACAATTCAAGAAATTCGTTGCTTGAATCCTCACTAAAAAGGGACAACCATAAACGCCTGTTGGAAATAAAATTAAACAATCATCTCGACAAACGAATGCCACGTCCGAGGCAGAAAAGAAAAGAAACACCTTCCCACAGCACGTTAAACGAAGAATAACTTTCCCTTCCCAAAGAATACGTCTCTTTACGAACGATTCGACTTAATTCCACCGGAGACTCGTTTTACGACAGTTCTTACTGGTTTCCCGGGCGTTTCAGCGCCGCGCGGAGACGAGGATCGTGACTGAGCCGCATTTGCATAATAAAGATCCAATTAGCGCGACGAATCGTACGTCAGAAGAGGCAGAGGCCAGGGGCGAGGAGAGGCGGTGGGGTTGGACGGACGCGAGAGGAGAACGGCAGGACCGGTCCTGCGGCCGGAAGCCTCGAATTTGTTTTTGTTTCCGGCGCGGTACAAAGTTGTACGGCCGCGATCAACAGGTGACCAGTTGAATATCGGCCGAAACGACGTTTCGACGAGCCGAAGGGAAACAACCACCGCGGCGAGGATATGAAACGTGGATCCCGTGGAACACCACTCGCACCACGTATCGATGAGACTTAATTGACATTGACGGATGAAGGATCCTGGCTCGTTCTATCGCCAACGATTTTCGCCTCGAACGTTCCAACGTCGAGAAAAACGGCAGTTGGATGGTACCTAGGGTTTGCGATACCATTTGCGACATTACTTTTACGTTGGAAGACGAGAGTAATCGAGAGTAATCGTAGCTTTTCTGGTATGTTTTTAGATGCAATTAATTATCGTAAATAATCAGTTTGTTGGATATTCAACGCGTGCAGATATCGTGCAATTGTATCTACTGTCGAACAGTCGACCTTGCGCAAAATAAATTTTGCATAAAAATTGCCGCATAAAATTGTTTTCAACGTTTCGATCGTAACGCGTTTCATAGTGTCGCGAAGGCTGGGTTAGGTTAGATAGGTTTAACAGGTTTCACAGGCCGATTGTTACCAGTAATTACCAGCAGTTAGAGGCAGTAGCGAATAATCAGTGGTAGCCTTTAACTGGCTATAACTGCATGTATCTTCGTAGTTCCATTTACATGCTGCCGATCGATATCGAAAAGTTCATTGTGTAGCGAGTTGATTTATGCATGCAAAGAGTTGAATCCTCCGAAGAGCAGCGATAGACATCGCGGTATACGTTTCTATTCGATTTCTACTCTTTACACGTATAGAGAGAGAGAACATGTCTATCAAATTAACGCCATGAATTAAAATAAGATGTACTGGAAATCTGTACGGTTAAAATTCCTTTTAATTGCTTCCGACTGAACGCGGTAGAACCAAAAGTTCATCGAAGCGCTCGAAAAAATCTCTCCTCGCAAAGATCGTGCAACAAGTGAATTTACTTTTCTCCCAACGACTCGTTATTATTCTCGAAATGAAGAACACGCTCGAACCCAGGCTCAACGACAGAAACGCAAGCGAAAAAAGTGTAGACGAGAGCAATAGGAAAGAGCCATAAGCCGCGCGGCAACGGCATATTTTCCACGAGTTCGTTTTACACGGTTTTCACCCCGAAAACATCTGCCAGCGCGATAAACGACCGAGAGGAAGAAAAGCACCGGTGGATCGGTTCGTTACGTCGACGTATTCCGGTCGATCGACTTCCCTTGCACGGGATGGTCCTGGCCGGGGCCGTGGCGGCAGAAATTCCAAGGGACCCGAGAGCACGAGAGACGAGATAAATCACGGTGCCCGGCTGCCTTCCTTTTTAGCTCTCTTTCAGCTCGTTTCTGTCCACGTGTCCGCGCGTGTGTTGTACGCGCGTGCAACCGCGGGACCCAACAGCCCGCTACGCGTCCGCGTACTCGTTGATTTACTGCCAAATACGCCCGCGACGCGGAAATAACGGACGGTGAAATAAACGCCGCGCGTTTCACCCTTTCCGTTCCCCTGTCCACCTTTCTCGTTTCGTTTCTCAAGTTTCTTTCAAGGGGATGAAGATCGAGCGTGGCTCGAATATCTGCTTGTCTGTCGTTCGATGGCAGCGTTTAAATGGACCGCTGGTAACACATTAAGAGATACAAACTCAGGGTAGACTGCCAGCACCTCTCTTCTCGTGGTTAAGGGTTGATTTCGAGTTAAACGATTAATCCAATTTCAAAATCTCCTCAAATTACTCCTCGATCGAAGGTTACCTCGAAAGAAACCTCATTGAAAATGTAGGGGACTATCCGATAACTGTCGTTCGCCCCACCCCGTGGTGCGAGGAAAAATAACCGCGAGTGGGAGAATTGATTTCACTCGCGAGCGGATCGCCACGGACGAAGAGAGGCGACGAAGAGAGCGAGGGCACACCGTGTGGCAGAGAAAAGGAGGGACCGAGGCGCGCGCGAAACGGAGGTGGCGAACGGGCACGAAAGACGAAGAGGGAGTAGGACGGAGGCCAGCGCAGAGGTCCGAGCGTTTCATGGGTGCGCGGTGAGGTCGTGGAGGAGGCACGACGAGCGCGTGAGGGATCGTTCCGCTCGGGAGGGGCCCGCCCGAGGGGCCAGGGGGCCCTTATCGGGTTCTAGGATCGCGAGGCTCTCGCACGTACGCCAACCGCAACCGCTGCGGGTCTGCGAGGGGGACGGGACCGGAATTTTTCAACAACCGTCATTTTTCTTTCCGTTTCTCTCTTCCTTTCCTTTCGTTCTTTCTCCTCGCCACGCCGTCGATCTCCGATCGATCGTCTATCTACGACTAACAATACGCGCGACTGCTACTTGTCTTATCTAGAATTCACGTATCGGAGAGGAGAATTGCTCGTCCAGCGCGAGGTCATCGGTTTTCCCTGACTGATACGTTTCAGATAAAAGTCGCGTTCACGTTTGCATAACTGGATAACGGGAGCGTACAATTAAGGTATTACACAGCGAGCGGTTACGAAGTGTCGCGCGTGTATCACCTTTTAGGTTTAATGATGCAGTGGAAACTGGTATTATTCGCTTCGTTATCATTGCTATTATCGCTAGTTTCATTGTATAGTATACCACCTTTCTCCCCTTCTCTGAGTCTCTCGCATCCGAAAACATTTCTCTCGACGCATCGTGTCCATTTTGCACGCGCAATTCTATCCTGGATCACGCGTGAAACTCCAAATACGGACACGTCGAGGGATCGATTTTCGCTTCGATCGGTGCTAAGCGAAAATTAGCTGGAAATTCCAGGATAGTCAACTTTCGACGGCTAATTAGAGGTTTCCGGGCGGTACGCTTGGGTCGGACGTGCGCGACTGCCCGTGCATCTAATTAGGGGCACGGTGAATTTGGATTAATTAGAACGCGAATCACGCCAAGGAATGTCCGATCCGCGTTGCGGTTATGTAATCGGCGTCGAATGCCCGAGGAGCGGTCCCGCGGTGAGCGAGAGGATATTACTGCTCGATGGGAAACTGCGCGATCGGTTCTACGGGGGCCTCTTTTAATTTAGAAACCGGATGAACAGCCGTACGCTCGATTATTCGCAACGCGCCGCTACTTTTCCTTTCAATTATGAAGATATTAGCGGGGAATTGCGAGCTAGTTAAGCGGTAATCGAGCCTTTGAGGAATGAGCCTTTTAATTTCCGTAAGCGGTGCAATATATTTCGTACGAGCGGACGTTCAAAAAATCGCGGCTTGCGTTTTACTAGCGCGTAATTAAATGCAGAATCCCGTGTAGCTGGTTCGTTTAGTCCCTCCAGCACGTCCCTCCAATCGTCCAGTTATATGTTCAGATTATTTGCTCGAATTGCTTGCAAATAATCGTTTACCATCAAACAGTTTCACTTGAAGAAGTCTAACGAAGCGGTTCTGTAAAGATACCCCTTCAAGCTCTTATATTTCTACGTTCTTCAGGGATAATAAGAAAAATAGACGGAAAAATTAGGGAATCGTAACCTCGGTCTACGCGGTGTACGTCTCTAAGTGCAAAAGCTATTTAAACGTGTCGATATATCACTAAACTTGGACTACGTGAAAGTACATACATATGCGTCAGTCTGATTAATTAGGTCGATATGTAAGTGTATCTCTGCGAGCAATGCGATCGTGTCAGTCAATTATTCTGACAAGTATATACCGTAGTAGTCGCGGAAATTGCTTCACCTCCATAGTATCAATTTTTCATTTACGATCGTACGAGAGATAATCGTCTGCGTCATTAAAAATCTATTGCATATGCAGATCACGAAAAGTTATTAGAAGACCACGTTAAAATAAACGAAAATGCATATTTTCACGAAGCAATGCAATTATATTATCCATCACTGGTCCCATAGCCTCGTGCTAAACCATACACGCGTGAAAAAGTTAAAACACAAGTCGTCAGTCGATCCAAAATCGAACTTGGGTGTCAGTCGATTAAGAAAAGATCGAGTCAGCTGAACGACAACCTAGCCTAATCTCTCTTAGCTATGATCATCGAATAAACTCAATCGAAGTTACTTAAACGTATCTACGATCACCCGCCAATTAACTACATTCAAAATTCCGAGCACTTGGCAAAGAATAGAAATCGAACGGCTCCGCGAGTCCTCGTTTCGACAGCGCTCCTACATCATAGAGCCCATCGAGCTCTGGCTCTCGCTCTCCACCAGTCAGTTTCATCTCCCTCGCCCCTTCAGCGTCACTTCGACACCCTCGTGGAGCCGCTATCCTCGTCCCAGCGTGCTCGTTCTCTTCAGGAACGAGGGTCGTACCCGCGGGTTCCACTCCCGTTCAGCCGGTTCCCTCCTTTGAAAGCTCTCCTCGTCGAACCACGGTTCGTGGTGGCATCGTCCTGCTCGCACCTTGGTCCTGAGTAGCGCTGACTTCAGACGAACCTCGCGAGTCCTTCCGTCCTCGTTTCTCGAACGAGTTTCTTGCGTTGGCGGAGCTCCTTCGTTTTTTACAGGTTCCTCAGCTCCTTTTTTTATTCCTCATCGATCCGTCAGTGGTGGTTTCTCGTGGCTCTATGAAAACGTTTGAGTCTACCATCGTTTTTTAAATCGATATCCCGTTGGTCTTCTCCCTTTGAACCTTGCGCAGTTTTTGTGACGATCCGCGATTCGTTCGTTTTGCGTTTCCATCGAATTTCTTTCGCTCGAGGAAAGTATACGTTGTTTTTTCTTGCGATACGATGGAATAATTACAGTGTTGGAGTACTGATAATTGTGGCTTTTAGGTAACGTATGGTTTCCAAGGAAAAGAAACTACGTGGAGCGAGTTCACGTAGCAGAAAATAAGAATGCTCTTATTAGGGAGTATGTAATGCATTTTCATCGGTATTGACTAAACGAGAATTTGTTTTACTTTGATAGACGAAAGGGGAATAAGTAAATTATGCATAACATATAAAAGTACTTAAGACTAAAAACTAAAGCTAAGTAAAAACTCAAAACTACGCATCCCTCGGCGATCCAGCAGCGATCCAACAGCGATCCAGTGCCAAGAACATAGATTTAACTTAACTTAAACTATAACTCAACCAATGATACAATTTTCAATCCAACTGAAAGTTTCAAAGTCCTGAAAAGGGACTTGGAAAGTTTCGACTGAATTGCAAAAGACTTAAAACTAAGCACGTAGTCCTTAGCTTGATATCGTTTTCGTAAGACCGGTCTCACGAAAACGTTACCAAGGGCCCAGGCCCACCCCGTGGAGGTGACTACGCAGGGACCCAATACTACAGCTCCTGTTAGATTATTAAACTGCATTTAAATTGTATCAATATGATATGGGTAGATGGCACACGCTAGCCAGCTGATAGTCCTTCGCAACATCCACATCCTGAAACCATTATTAACCGTACTAGCCAACAGTTAAAGCCTCAATTTGTTCACTTACCAAGTAGCAAGCAACAGTCGTTCACCACTCCTCTCCACCGTTGACCACAAGTGTCCAGGACCGTCGTTCACCACCCTCAGCTCTTCCACTGTTGGCCACTACCGACCATCAACCTTATCCATTATCTCCACCGTAGTCCACAGTACTCGTCCATTATCGTTCATTGTTATCCACAACACTCGTTCACTATCATCCACTGTCTTCCACAACACTTGTTCACTACCGTCCATTATCGTCGACTGTCATCCACAACCCTCATCCACAACCGGCTACTATTTTTGGTGCCTCTACTATTGACCACCATCGTCCACAGATGACCACAGCCGTCCACCAGTGTCTTCTACCCCCAACCTCGTCCTTGTCACTTCACCATGCCGTTCAGACAGCAAATGATACTATACAGCCATTGCACGACCTTCAACTACCTACCAATGGCTCCCCACTCCAAACCCCCCTTTCGTTATGTCTCAATGCGTAATCATTTATATATTCATTATAAAAGCCTGTAATTTATTAATTTTCATATTTTTTTATTATATCCTTATACTCTTGCCAACTTGTTGCACCGCATACGTTGCACTATGTAGTACATACACGCTTGTGTAGCAATATTATGTAAATGAAACCTATCTATTCTACTAATTCTCTAATTATATCCCCTCTGGCAATCGTTGGTTTTTTTTTTAATCTTCGCTTTTTACTGCTTAAAGTCTATACTGTAATCTCTAAAATCTATGCTAGATTTTGGAGAAGGTATTGTGATTTGAAGGGTGGATGGGATTAGGGTTAACAAACCTTTTCCAAGACTTAGAAACCTCATATTCCATTACAACTAGCATAAAACGCTACAATACTGTACAATCAAATTTTTCTAAATAAAAACGTTATCAACGCTACATAATCTCCGTGTAAATCTTATTAATAACAAATGCGATTCTGGTAATAATTTAGCTCGTCTAAGCGCAGATCTGCTTTGCAGACGGGTCGCAATTTGTGCTGGATTTCTTTCTAACCAGAAACAGATCGATCTCTAATGAACGCGAAACCAGCGAGCAAGCGATCGAGGCAGATCATTGAAACGTCGATCGAATGTAATGAACCGAGACGTTCGTCACTTGGAAACTCATTTGCTCGCGAGCGAACGCTTCGGGCGAGTAGGTAAGCGGGCTCGCGAGTCTACGTGACGATCGCCGACCCGTGCACTGGGTCAAAAGTGCTCTCCCGCCGTCGAGACGCGATGAGTTTATGAATAATAAAAACCCACTGCGGACCCGTATTTTCGGAACCGCGTCGCCCCAGCGAACCACCTTTCAAACACTCTCTTAAACCATTTAAATGAACCGGAAACTGCGATTTCGGAGATCTCGAGGAACCAACAGATACACGCCCACCTCGATTCGAAGTGCGCACCCCTTTCGAGGTTCATTTGGGCGCCATTAAAGACTCACATTGCGGACGAGTACGATCTCAATTTAAATGGCTGCGCGAATGAACCTTCGCTTCTATAACTAACTCCGAATTTTAATTTCGAAGAGTTATTGTAGACCCACGATCACAAGTATCGATTTCATAGATAGCTATAAGAGTTCAATGTGCTCCTTGCTGTTTTCAGAGAAAAATCAGCGAATTATCGCAGAAGATCTGCGAGTCCTTTTAAAAACTCGCAACGTGACGTAAAATAAAGTGGAACATTTCTCGTACGCGTTGAATTATGTTAAAAAATCGGTGGGGACAAGGGAACGGTAGCGGCTAGGTGGCTTGGTTCGAATAAAAAGAGAATCGTCTGGCAAAGTGGCTTGGTCACGTGGTGGAACGGAGGATTTCGCGGCGGCAAGTCGATGACACCTGGATTCGCGACGCACGGGGATCGATCGAAGTACCGTTTCCAGAACCGATAGTCCGCCCGTCACGCTTCGCGATTGTGATTTATCGTCGGCAAACTGTTGCTTGCCACGCTGTCGCGGACACTCGGCTCACGCCGGGACGAGGGACGGGCTCGATCGTACACTGGTTCGATCGCGAACGACACGGATAATTACTTAACCCTGCCTACGGTCTTCGAATCGTTTCCAACCCAGCCAGTGCTCTCCGTCTTTTCCTCTCGTCTCTCTTCTTTTTTCCCTTCCAGTTCCTTTTTCCAGCCTGGCGAGACAGGCGTGCAAATACTGCTACTGTTATTTCTAATTAGAACTGGTCCGACTAATCTGAATATCGACGGATACATACGAACTTTTTCCAACAGCCGTGTAAACGCCGCGTGTACCGTTAATAATTCAATTAGGAGCACGGAAATTTAGTACGCGCGAAGGGAAAAAGTTTCAGTTCAGTATAACGAACGAGAGGGCACGGATACGCGCTGCTGACAGTGGTCTGTGTCGTTTCGAGTGCAACAGGGTCAACGAAATTCAACGATCGCATACGAAATGGAGAATTCTTCGGACACTTTCGCCGGGATTGTTCACCGAACTTTCATTATCGACACGATTTAATATTCCCCTGGAACGAGTTGCCACTTGAAACTTACGTATTCATTTATCTTCTTCGCTTATCGCTCCACTATTGTCTTCGAGCATTGTATCGCAACGTGGATTCGCTTTCACGAAAGTCAATACACCTCGAAACGTACGACGCGATTCGATCACTCGCGCCATGGTTCCCTGAACGCGTTCGCTGTCTGCTGTCGCGGCGAGAATCAGACGAAATTTCGTTCGATTCTAGAAAAAAAATTCGATCTCAATGAACGACAGCGATGCAAGCGTCCCCTGCGCAATTATCGAGGGTTCGATTAAACGCGGAGGCTTCGATCGCGTAGGAACGCGTGCACGCGCGAAATGTTCACCCCCGTTTTAACCGTGGCCGGCTGCTTTATTCACGAGAGATGCGAGATAAGAGGGTGAACAGCGCGCAGCGTGTTCGGGCACGTGAAGGATCCTCTAGCGCGAGCGCAGTCATGCGAATCGAGCAGATAGCGTCATCTGCTCGCACGAACAAGGGATAGACACGCATCCCCAAGGTGGTTGCTCGAGACATTTCTCGCTACCGCAGAGAAACCGCGAAATTAGTCGAAAGAATCGAGTATTAAATCACCAATGAAAATTTGTTAATTTAGAAATGAATGGTTTAAAGATGATAAGACTCCTTCTGGGGTTGAACGTCACAATGCATGCAAAAGAAAGTAATTCTCATTTCTGAAAGTATAACACTTTCTCACAAACAGGGTCTGATCTACCCTTCGAGTAAAGGGGTGAGTCTGTCTTTGTGCAAAGCTGAGCTTGGAGCCGCAAAGCGTCCACTATTGGTTTCCCAAAATATCAGCTGAACTTCCTATCGCGAAAAGAACACCTTTTCGTATCCTGAGAAAGAAAGAGTCAAATAAATATCCTGCCTTTTAATTCTTTGTCGAAGAAAATGGTAGCGCCGTTTCTAGCTTCCGTCGACAATAAACAGTCCGCTAACAAGTCGCTAGCTGGAACTAAGAAGAAAGATAGAAAAGGTCGCGATAACATCAACGTACGCACACGTCCCATTGGCAAGAAATCATTTGGAGACACGGTGAATACAACATCCCGTCCTCGGACGGGACAGCGCGACACTAGAAAGGGTTAAAGGCTCGTGAAGCTGAACGAGGAGAGGGTCAGCGCGACGTTGGACATAAATCTGCTGGCCGTCGTTCTCGGTGGTGGCCACCGCGACCGCGTCGAAGGGCAGCTCTGGGACCGACGAGGACGGTGAAAAAAGGAAGGGATGAAGCGGAAGAGAGAGACGAAAGGGGGAAGCTGGTGTCAGGGAACGGAAGGTAGAAAGGACGGGGACGGCTTTGCGACCGTACAAGCTCTTTGGTGTCATAATTAGGGATGGACGTTGCCTGTTGTTGGAAGCTTTTCCAGTACCTTTTCGTCGGGGACAGTAGGGACGAAATATTTGTTTAGAAACATTATCGTTTAACAATCTTATTGAACATCGCATCCAACTTTTGACAAACTTGTGAAAAAATTGATTCGTTAAAGCATTTTTTTTATCGTTCTATCACGAAGTTAAGTATGGAAAAATTGATCAGACTTCTACACGCTGGAAACATTGTATCTTCGCATTGTTGGGTTTAAAGTAAAGGGGATGATGCATAGTTCGGACGTGTGAATTAATTTATAAATCGCAGAGGAGAGGAATGAAGCGGAATAAAATTCTTAAAGAAAGTACCGTGCATGGCGGTTTGAAAATAATCTGCGATCGTCTTGAATAGCGCCGCAAAATGGAAAGTGTATTGAGTTTGCGGTAATAATAGACAGGCTGAAATAAACACTGCTTTCGGGTGATAATACGAGAGCTAATTAAGTGATTCCGGAAAACAAGCCGCTGCTAATTGCTGCTAATTTCGATGAGGTAATCTGACCCTGACCCTCAGCCTACCTGGCTGATGTGCCACACCGTTCCAGGTGCCATTTAAGCCGCATTTACCCACTGCTCGTTTCGATCCCTTAAAAAGTTACATCAATTATGAGAAGCTGGTGTACGATGAATTCCAACGATCGAAGCCAATTGTAAAACAATGTTTCATCTTAATTGGATCAATACGAAAAGCCTAATAAATGTATTATACAAAGTAGAAGGAACGAAGAACAATGTAAAATGGCTGTAAAAATTACCAACAGTAACGTCTAATTATACGAAGTCTGATCAATCTACTTCCAATGGATAATAATGTAACTCAATTTTACACTTAACAACTAACGCTAGCTTTAAAGGCAAGTTGCAAAAATCCTGTATCCAGCTTGCAGCTTCCACGTAAACTAACCGCGTAGCCCCAAAGAATTAACCCTTCGCGCTCGACGACTTTTTCGGTCGGGCGACGCTGCAACTCGAGACGATTTCGCAAATTAACACACGAAAGTGTTATATCTTAATATATTATCCGTGTTCACACTTTGAAAAACATAATTATCGGAGTTCAAGTTCCGTAGTTTCGTTTGGTGTGATGTTTTACATAAACACTTACCAAGATACTCTGAATTGCTGGAATCTTACTGGTCCATCGCTGCTACTTCCGGATTCACTGTCTATTACTCGAATTTTTCTATTCCTCACACCCGGTACTACATCACTGTCACGAATAGATACCTTTCTGATCGATTCGAAATCAAATTCGTTTTAAAACTTGAAAACGAGTAGCGCGAAACTTGGCGATACGTGTGCTCGCCACAATCGTCGAAACTATACTAACGCTGGATATATTCAACTCGAGGACTACAAGTCGTAGACGACTTTTATCTTAATCCCCAATGTACGTCACAATGTCACTTTCGAACCGAAAACAGAAACATCCTGCAGGACCTTATTCTCGAACCGATGCTTCGCTTCTATGAACTGGAGATAACGAAATTCAGCATAATAAACAGAAAGACACTGTCGCCTCTCGCTCGAGTTGCCATGCGAAACATCGTGACGAGCGAGACTCGCCGTTCGAGCGCGAAAGATTAAGAAAGAAAACCAAACCCTAAACTGCAACCCCATCGAAGAAGCGTCGCAAAAAGCGCAGAGGTGTTTCTCGAACGGAAATTCCGACGCAACGCAGCGACTGCAAGAAACGGAGGAGAAGAAACGTCCTCTGGCTGGAGAGCGCGGACGGCGAGGACAAGTCGAGGGTGAGATTAGGTGAAATCGACGCGCACGGAGACGAGATGAAACCGGAGGCATCCGTACGAGAGAAGGCATCCACGAGACGGACAATCGCGCGTGGATGGAGAAGGATGGGACGAGGGGATCGGTAGGCGCCTGGTCGTTTCGCTTCATAACGACCTTCGGACGTTGTCGGTGTTGCTTTTCCCGACCCTTCGAGGTAAAAGAGAGTCGTCGACTACTTGTCCTACAATGAGGACCGCCGCCACGCCAGGAGGTGGTCCCTGACCGGAATAACGAGCCGAGAAAGACGGAGGCACGCGGTCCGTGGTGTCCTTCGGGCCGCGTCGCCTTGCTCCGCGGACGTCGAGGGGACGGTAACGACCCTTGAAATCGTTTGCACCCCGCCTGAGGTGGGACGCGCCGCTGCAGCTCCTTTTCATTCCGCTCTCATGCAAATCAACTGCATTCTTTTCTTATTTCTCTTCCTTCGCTTTGGAAATACTCTCTCGTTACTTCGTTCGGGTTTCGTTTTAGGGATGATCGAATGCCGCGGGGGTTGGTTCGATGTGCTGGCTACGAACAGTTTTCATTTACCATTCTTTATAAAAGTTAAATAACACAAATTAATACTCACATAGAAGAACTCAGACTTTGCTCAGCTTTGAAAATACGGAATCCTTTGAACGATAGGAAAAGGATTTCAACCGCCCTCCGCAATAATTGCAGATAGTGCAGAGTAATCAGGAGAGGTACCAGCCGATCGCACCTCGCGACGAGGTAAGCGACTGCGCGTCTATAGATAGACACCGGAAGGACGGTGATGTTTCCAGTGCCGCGTCAAAGTGGATCCTCGAGGAGCGCGATCACTCGCGGCGGAAGTCGCGGCGCACACGCGCGTCCGTGTCCCCGTTGCGCGGTGGCTTAACGACATTTCACCGCGGACGTGGCAACGGCGTACATACATTAACGTCCCCGCAGAATTGTGACGGAGAACCCGGGGCGAATTTACGGCCGCGGAGGCACCTAGCCGGCCGTTACCAAAGCGCGAACGAGCCGTTCGACCGCGCCATAACGCCGCCGCTTCGTTCTAAGCGCGAGCGCGCCGCCCCATAACCCGCCGGCCGCGGTCGAATAACTGAATCCCGCGTATTCCGAGAAACGGGGTCAGATAGTAAAACTCCACGCTGAATAATCAACCGGCTGATACCGGACGCGTTTACGCGCGAGCCCGCCTGGCCGCTCCGTTTCGCGACCCGCGAGCCCATTCGAATTTCGCGTCCAAACGTCGAGAAACCGACGCGACAGAATCTCGCACGCTTCTCCGCGTGATTCGTTGTTCGTTTCTTTCCGTTAAAAAATAGTGGAACTAAAATACCTCTGGTATTGGAGTTTTCTGATACGAAATCCCGGAAATTGGCATCTTGGAACGTCAGCGTCGTGATACATTTTTAATACGAGGAATTGAATTAGAAAATTGTAGGTAAAGTTACTAGCGAGTGTAGTCGTTGGTAATAAATTAAAGGAACAGATGTTCCCGTTATTTATTAAGAGGAAATCGTAGATACGCATCGCCATTGCTGACCCAGATACATCCACCCGTTCTCCAGGAGGATGATCGCCAAGTAATTTCGTTCCGCGGTGTCTTTTAGCACCGCCGTTCGCGTTTAACGATATTCTCTTGTTTTGACTGCTAAAACGTAACCTACTTTTGCAATATCGGCACAGCCGTGCCCGGTTAATTATTTAGAACGAGCGGTGCAATTTTTGGAACACCGTCCGCGCGAATGCTGCTGGCTGATCCTGTTTCGAGCGGATGATTAATACTGTTTTATCTTCGTTTCGTCGTTACGATATGGAACTGAAATAACCAACCGATCCAGATGAGACGACTTCCTTTGTAGATGATCGCGTCGTGTATACTAAGATTGCAAAAGTCGAAGAGCATTTAAAATTGATCTTAATTAAACGTCGAACTCGCGATCCTTCTTATCAATAAGATATTAATCCTATTCTTAAAGTAATATATACTATAAATCGATAATACTAGTATGAGACGTTTAATTTATCGCGATTCAAGTTAAAATGATCCTCTCGATCGAATACTTGAATAAATAAAAATGTTACAAGCGATGTAAGGAAAGACTCCGATGTTCGACTAAAAGATGCAACCGAATTTACTCTGCGAGAGATACAAAAATAACTGGTTCCTAATTCATAAGACACGAATTTTAAAGATGCATTCGCTCAAGAATGGATCTGGATAATTGGAGAGGAGCAACGAACCCCGGACAAAAGTATATTTGCAGCATCTGGCGATCGAAATAGACCATAAATTTCTCATTTCTTCGGACAATGCGTCCCACCCGCGCAACTGTCAAAAAGATATTCCCAACGGAGCTGAAAAGCAATACGCGATCAGCCGTTTCGGTCACCGCACTTTTCATTCGGCCATTGATTAACCGACCTCGATCAAATGGGTTTTTAAATGGAACTCGAACGAATACCATTCGTTCTCCTCGTCGAAACGTTCGGTATCACCCGCTATTAACAACGACGGAGAACGTTTCTTGGTACAAAAGTTCAACTATACATTATCGCGTACTTGTCACGCACACGCACCTTTCAATGTTTTTCAGACACTTTGCCAATTGGTTACTCAACAGTGTCGATCGATACGCGCACGCGCTCCTGTGGCGTTCAAGATCCTTCGATGAAAATTCCAAAAGCGAGCTCTACATCCTAACTACCGATAATTAAAGTCAAAATGCTATTTTGTCCCAAGAAAAAAGAAAACCCCGTAAAACATAGGCAGTGTATCTTTTTGTATACAATTATCGTCGCAAAAAGATGATAGAAAATTCTTAAATGCGGTACGTGTATAGTTTGGTAACCAGTTCTAACAGCTCTGGCGTTAATTAATCTCCATGGTTAGTTGACCGTTCGAGGAACGATCGATTAAATGGCCGGCAAAGAAGCGCGCATCCACGCGCATAAAACAGATAGGTAAATACGGCTGGAAAAGAGCTTCCTCGGTGTAAAACCGCGGTCCTCCTGACCTTGTTAGAGCCGCGTCTCGGTAAGATCTTCAGCACGTACGGCAGGTTTCAAGAGCATACTTGCCACCTGGCCAGCCGAAGTATCCTCGCCTCTTCCTTTACCTCTTTTCCTTCCCATCACCGTTCCCGCCGCTGCTTCCTTTCGCAGTTACGCGACAAAAACTAGTCGCATGCTTAGCTAAATGCCCTCCCGTTTGCTCCTTGTCCTTGGCCCTCGTCCTTTCAGAAAGAAGCCGAAGCGTTCGCCTCGGCCGCGAACGGCGTTCCATCGTGATCGACCCACGGAAACCGTCCAACGGGGAAAGGACGAACGAATCCTCGAGGGACGACTTCCTATCGCGTTCTGAACAGCCTTGCGAATTTTATTCAATCAGAAAGTCAACGGGTACACGCGTACGAATTATTTTATGCTGGCTCCTCGAATGTATAATAGTTCTTTGGTGTCTTTCGAAACGGTTGTATCTTGGGTCGCGGCGAAGTCCCTCGATGGGTCTGATCGATTTTAAAGTAACTTATTGTCAGGTTGAAGTTAGCGTTGGTTGAAAACATAGGAAGAATTATAGGAATATGCGTTTGATACGAAGATACGAGTATGTTTGTCAAGACGGTGAAGAATTCAGGAGACTTAATCCCGCTGGCCTCGTTTTCGAACAAGCGTTAAGGCGCGAAGTAAAAGATAACGCAATTATTTTTGCATCAGCCTAACATTTCGCGCGATCGCAACCTGAAAATCGCTGGATAAAAATGAACGCGGTGCTTTCGGCACACGTGGAACCTTAATTATGCGACTATCTGGCATCTCTCGAGTCACGTTCGCCAACAGCATTAAAAATGAAAAACGAGGCTCAGCATCTGCGAGGTTATAGATAACGTTCGAGGCGAGACATCTCGCATCATGAACAAACGAATCTGTTTTCCGTTTGTTCGGACAACCCAAAGCAGCGATCGACGAATTTATCAATCGACAGAGGCAAATATAAACCGCGGGGCGATCGAGATTTATTTCGACAGCCAATTTTTCTAAACTCAAACTATAAAAGTAGATGCACTTTCTCTTAACTCGGTAAACTTCAATTCAAGTACAAATTACAACCTACACGCTGCTCACATTACGCACCCCTAACTCGAAAAATAAAATTTTCAATCGAACGTCAAACGCAATTGGACACAGCAACCAAATCTGCCCCTTAACCAGTTAAGTGCATTCGACGTGTATACTCGTCGTGTAAAGTAAAAAATTACCATTCACTATAAAAACTCGAAATCTCGATAAAATGTAATAAGAATATTATTTGATGGTATGTTCGCTTTATATACGTAGCTTGAAGTTTCGTAAACTATTTTCTTATTTTTCTTATTTACTCTTGCTATCTTCAATTTTTCTTGTTTATGTATTTTATTATTCTTTGACAATTTTCAAGCTCTTAGTAAGAATAACGTATTCAGAAACGAATTGTTAGATTTCCTGTCGAATAAAAAATGTAATCCTTCCTCGTTTCTCGTAAAATGTATAATAGTACTGTTTGTAATACTGTTTTTAATTCCGCACCCTGTGCTGATCTTTTCGAACTAAATTCCACCAGTTAACTGGTTAAGAAAAACCTATCTCTCTCTCTCGAAACTAGCGATCCACGTGAGAACCGTCGATCGAACGTCCGAGTTAAAGGTGAACTTAGCCGGGGAACGAATAAATTCGGACGAGGCGAACAACGGCGGGGGACGAAACCAACGCGCGAGAGGATCGAAGGAGGAAATGGGAACGTTGAACCGTTATGTCCCATCGCGAGGTGGAGTGTACGCTCGCTCCGTGCAGATCGCCAGGTACCGAGGACTGCAGTCCCCGGACTCTTAGGATCGTGACGTAATTCCGTCACACGCCATCAAACACCACCATCGCCGTTTACGCTTCCTTCTTCGTCGCCGGACGGGCAGCGGGCCGAGACGCGACGAACGGACATTAGTTAACGACGAAGATTGATCTGCCCCTCGTGACTCGCGATCTGATGCGGTAGCCGCGCGGCTGACGATTGCTCAGGGGTTGATTAAGGTGTTAATTGGAAGGGACGAGCCGTGGTAGCTTCGCGTTTGAATTACCGCCACGATCGTCGGTTTCCCAGGGCAGAAGCGAAAGATGAAATTAGAATGGTTCCGTCGATCCGTTGGTTTGTCGCTTCAGACAAAATGGTAGACGCGCGCGTGCATTTGTCGCGCGAGCGTGAGAAGAGGCTGAGTGTCTGTAGTTCTTAGAAAAGAATTTTAATTACCCCGTGAGAGTTTGGAGGAGAGAATCATGGTATGCAGGTGGTACAGTAAGGTACTCTTCCGCGTGACGATTATAATAGATCCTCTCGCGGAAGAACATTTTTACTGCAGCAACCCTTGCGAATTCGATTATAAACTGTACGCTCGAAACTAGGGTTTCGTTAATTGAGAAAAGGCCCGTGCGATTCAACCGTAGCGAGAGAACGGAAAAGAAATCGTCGCGGCCACGCGACGATCCATTAAAAAAAGAAAAGAAGCCGGCGTTCCCGGGAGGAATATGAAAAGAGCAGCGGATGCGGTGTTGATAAAGAGGGGAAACGAAGAGGGATGGGAGGAGGAGACATTTTCCCAGTTCAGGTTTTCTTCTCCGGCTAACCAAATCCAGCTGCGTCATCGCGTGATTCTCGTAGGCACAATGGACGGGGCATGTGTCTAATTAGCGGTTGCCAGCGGCGTTCGCGGTGGAAATCGCGCGCGGGGTATATGGCCAGGGGTAGAAAGGGTTACTCTACGTGGCAACCAGCGGAAAAGCCGGCGCGCGATCGAGATTAAGAATCAGAACCGGGTGAAATCGTTTTCTGCTACGTCATCGCGGCCATTGTGCCGGCGCGGTCTTATCGCTTTTCCGAGCGTGTCGCGGCAAAAGCGACCTCGAGGATACGTGCCTCCTCTCTCTCTCTCTCTCTATCTCTCTCTCTCTTTCTCTCACTCGTTCGTGGTACGCGTCTCCATTGTTATTCCGTCTGTGGAATCCACCGTCGTTCGTTTCGTTTCGTTTACGTTACGCACCTTGCAATCGAATTACGAGTGGCGTGCAAGGGGAATTATTCACTATCGGTCGTCACCCAGGGATGGGATCGCTAGCGTCGGCCGTCTTCGTTTTCAATTCGTTCCGATCGACGCGCGGGGGACGGAAGCGCGCGTGTCGGACATTTTGGCGAACGCGACGAACTCTTGGAGGGAAACTCGAACGCTGGATCCGTCGATCGACGAGCTGACGAGGCGAACTGTTGACGGTTCGTTGCTCTGATGTGTAAATCGTGTAGCTAATTTCTATTGGCAGACCACCGATGTGCTAAGAGTTACTCTTTATACTACAAAACTGCAAAGTTATTCGAAAAGCTGTATTATTCTGTATCGATACTTATTAATAGAGATGCAATACATAGAATAAACCGTGCGTTTAATCTTCGCGCGATTCTTGCAAAAAAGACCACCGATCGTCACTTTCTCTAGAGCAGAGCCGCTGAAGAAGGTAACTCAAGTCGCGACGCAAGATAGCCAGGCTCGAAGTTTGTTTTTGTTCATCGAGGAGGAACGCTCGAGGTACGGGGATGGTGGTTCCACCCCAGATGAGCGGATAAAGGGATCGAAGGCTCCTTCGGTGCCGTCGTGCACGGATGGTCAGTGATTCAGTCAGATGTGTCGGTGTGCCCTCCGGAGGTGTGCCCGCGTTCGTAGTCGCAAACGCTCCGTGATCCTCGCCGCGTCGTCCCACGCTGTTTTTCACCACTCGCGACACGAGACGGAGGGAAAATTCACGATAGAACGGGAAATGTGGAAACTGCGGTCCGTGCGTCGGATTTAAAACGGACGCAGCATCGAGTAACGCCTCATTGAAATTTCTACATGTGTAATACAACGCTATTTTTATAATTCCATGGATACGACCCGATTCTTTATACTGTTTTTAGCATTTCAACTAAGCAAAGCTTGATAACAACGATTATCGAAATTAGTCGAGGGTAGTATCTTTCAGATTTACAAAATTATGCTTCGTGGAAACAAGCTACGACGGTGTTAAAAGAACGTTGTACTATACAAAAGCAAGAGGAATTTTTGCACCGTGTTGCAAGAGAGTCGAGTGCACGCGGAACCCCAAATCTATTACGCACCGCAACTACCCTTTCGCAACGCCGCGTCCTGGTATAATCGCACTCTCCTGATCCCGCAGCAGGAAACACCTCGATCCCTCGCAGCCCAACACATCCTCAACCGCTCTGAACGAAAATATCAATCCTCCCGCTTCGAATCAACGAGAGGCGACAAGCGTCTCTGCGTGGAACGAGTTGACACACGATGGTCTAACGAGAATGCATACACAGAGATCCCTGGGTGCACGGGCTCGCATAATAGGGTCGGCGTGCTCGAGGATTCTCTCTATAATTTGGCCATTTCGAGCTATTATACGCGATATATCCGGTGCCACGCTCCCGAGGGGCCGCTTTTCCCTCCTTTTTCCTTTCACCAGCGGCGGACAGCTGCCTTCTGCCACGACACGCGCCGATGCCGCAGCAGCAGCAGCTTGTTCGTCGCGTCCCTTTCTTCGCGGACGGGCTTTCCCCGTACACACGCGCGCGCACACACACACACACGCATACACACCACGGGCTCGTTCGTTTCTCGTTGCTTTTCCATCAGCCGGATTCGTACAAAGGGCTGACGTTGACGCAACGGTACGAGTTTTCAGAAATTTACAGCGAAAATCCGTCGCTCTTCGGTCTTACGTTTCATTCGAATTGAATCCAAGTGTCTCGAAACAAGTTGGTACACGACGCGAGTGCTTCATTCTCTAAACACACTTGAAATTATCCGACATCGAGCGAGAACGAAAGAAAAATACACCAGGATCCAAGCTTTAGTCCCATAAAATACCGGAACCCCTTCTCCGCCTTTCCACTGCTCGAGGCGAGGGTAAAAACCGCGCGAACGGCGTGCAAAAAATTAATAAAACCAGAAACGGAAAGATTTCACGAAAATTCGATTCGTGACGTTTCTAAAATGGCTGATTCAATTATCGCGTTTTTCTGCGCCGATGGCTCGCGGAGCGTGCTCGCTAAACGAGAATTATCGAGGGGGCGAGAGAGGCGAGGGGACGAGGCAGAGGGCCGAAGAGTGGCATAAAGAAAAGAAAAACACACGGGGAACGCGAACCAAGCGAGAGAGAGAAAGAGAGAGAGAGAGAGAGGGATTTCAATGAAGACTCAAAGGATGCTTCGCACGAGAGGATCCGATCTCGAGATCTACGTCGAATCAATGACCGGCTGAGAGGCTTGTCTCAGGAAGAGGGCCCGAAGAAAGACGAAGAAGAGGGTTACCGAAGCGACGAGTCGCGCAAAAACCGACCGAATGAATCCACGAGCCGCTCTGAGAGGCGAGGGCCTCTCTCTGCGCGAACGGATCCGCGGCGTAGAGAAATAACGAAACCAGAAAAGAGACCACGGCGCTCCGGTGCCGTAAATAATTGTTCCGCCGAGCCGTTCCGTTTCGTGGAACGCCGAAACGTTCCGCGTCCTCCCATGGGAAACGGACGAAAACGCGGACGAGGACTCTTCGATGCGCGCTGGCTGCGTTTCAACCCCTTCGAGGAAACAAGAACCTTGTTTCATCCTGCGATTCTATATAATCGAGCGTTCGCCATTGTATATTTTAAATTACGAGCTGTGTGTGTGAGGGAGAGAGAGAGAGAGATGTATGTCATTCCACAAAATTTCTTTGCAATCGTTCGGATCATCGTCGAAAGATCGTTCGATTCGATTTTCCACGCTGTCCACGCTCGACGCTTTCAATGTTTAATGCTCAGCATTGAAACGGTTGGTGGTTCTTCGATTAACCGAGTTGTACGAGCTAAGTGGACCGCGTATTTTCGCCTCGAAGGCGAGACACTGTGTATTAAAGTGTCGCGAGGAACTGCGGCCACTCCTTGCGCTACCGGTCGAGCGACATTATGCTGGCTAGATGTGTCCGAGTATAGGATTACTCAGCGACACCGGAGACTCGTGAAAACCGAGCATAAGGCCTTTAAATCCGGTATCAAGAAGAACCGTGACGATTGCGTCCCTCTTTCTCCCCTTTTCTCTCTTTTCGTCTCTCTCTCTCTCTCTCTCTCTCTCTCTCTCTCTCTCTCTTTACTCGCCTGCTGAATCGCAGCACCGTGCACCGCGCGGCCAGGGTAAACACAGGCTCCTCTCGAAGTCGTCACTTCGCGCTGACTCTCCCCGCGAATTTTCTGCCCGTCCAGGGAATTCGAAAACTCGCTGACTGCGTTCCTTGGTTCGCGAAATGGATTCGTAGCCAAAACCGTCGAGTTCATTTTTCTACGTCCCTCGGGTTTCCAATCCCTTAAGATTATCAACTCCATTTTCCTTCGATCGAAGTTCGAATTGATTTTCCCTCGCGTTTCGAGGCACCGTCGCGCGCCTCGAAACGCTCGACTATTATCTCGCGGATTCGCGGAAGTCAGCGGACCAATCGCTGGAACAGCTTTTCCAGTTCCTGGTTGGCTGTTGCCTCTAGGATACCGCTCGCGAGACAGGCGTCCCTATTTCCCGGGACGCGCGGTCTCACCGTCTACGACTTAACGCTTCGTCCTCTCCCGCATTCCGTGCGCTGCTCTCTCGCAGCATCGGAGGGCCCCCGTAAGAGGCCCGTCTATTTAGTAAGCCGTAAATCAACGCGAGTCGTCTCTTTGACTAACGGCCGTGGCGGCACCGTGGCTCTTTCCAGTCAGAGTCCTCCTCCTCGCCTCTCTCTCTCTCTCTTCGTTCCACCCTTTCCGCGGCCGCGAGCGATCTTTCTCCCGCTTCTGTCCCGCTCGAGCTCGCCGCCAGAGTTCCTCTTCTCGGGATACGAATAGCCCCGTAGGAATCCGAACGATTCGACGCGTCGATACCTGTGGCTGGACTCGCGCGAATCCATTGGGACTCGCGCGCGCACTCTGGGACTGAATGACGCGGGGTCCGATCCCGGGGTTCGTTCTCCTCGAGCAACCACTTGTTGCGTATCCTCGTGCCGCATCGTGCGTGTCCACGTAGAAGACGAGTATCGCGTCGTTTCGTATCGATGTGTACTGTATCTTGTCACCTTCTATGATACGCGAGGATGCTGCGATGGTACGATCAGGGGATACGTATAATTGGCGAGAAATCGTGTTGAAATTATTTTACAGAGGATTACGAATTTGTGACTGTGAAAGGTCTATTTTGAGATTACAGCTGTAGAGATCATTAATAGATGAATAGTAGGGAGTGCATCGAAAACTGTGCTCGTGAAACGAAGCG
This sequence comes from Xylocopa sonorina, assembly GCF_050948175.1. Lineage (NCBI taxonomy): Eukaryota > Metazoa > Arthropoda > Insecta > Hymenoptera > Apidae > Xylocopa > Xylocopa sonorina. The sequence continues at coordinate 7,250,991 of NC_135200.1, forward strand.
CTGGGACGACAGGGTGAACAGAACGGAACCGCCAAACTGTACACGGATATTTCCATTGGCAGGCTTGTCTCTATTCAGAGAGTCTGAAAAAGCTTCTGTTTCACCTTCGTACAATGCACAGCGGATTTTCAATAACCGCTCATTTTTTCGAATACCAATGCTACATATTTTTCCTCGTTCAATCTCTGCTAAATTTCAGTTTACACGAAAGTGCGGCTAAACGATATGCAATTTAATACACTCGAACCTGATTATTAGGCGCATAAACGCTGCAGTAAGTATAACGTGTCCACGTGTGGCCGCGTTAATTCCAGTTCGAAGATAGAAAACATCGCGAATTTGAACGGAACGACGAAACGAAGAAAAAGTGGGCACCGTAAGTCGCCCACCCTGGAACCAGTGCGTTCGACTGCGTCCATTAAAGACGAGAAACCTCATACACCGAGCGCGAACCCGATCTATCCACTATCTAGAAAGTAGGATCGGTTCGCGGTAACGAGAGTCACCGACGAGTACGGGAAAGGAGCGAGGAGGAAGGAGCGAGCCAGCTCGGCGATCGGCAAAGGTGAGGCCAGATTCGATCCAGTAATTGCGTAAACGCGTTATCCAAGCCGAGAAAGGTTGGAGGCTCTCTGCAGGATCGTGTAATTAGGATACGCGCAGAAAGTCGAGCCAGCCGTGGGCAGGCACGTGCCGCTTAAAGCCTGTCGCGCACTCGTACGACCTAGAGACGCCATCGAGCGGACCTCGTGGACCCACCAATTTCATGCAAAGTTTCCAGATACGCGTCTGCGTTGCGTATCCTCGTATCGTATCATCAACGAGCATCGTACAACTTCCATCCATTTCCTATCAGGCGTGCGTATCGTCTCTTACGCAGCGAATGTTTAGATTGAGAGATCTAAGATTTACTCTGCCAACGAATAAGTTTGCAGCTCGCAAAATACTATTGCATTTACCAGTGAACGCTTGTCATTAGCACCAATATACGCCAAGGATCTTCAGAGTCGTTTCTATCCAAAAGCTTCCAGACTCGTATCTCAAGCTTTCTCTCAAACGCGATTAAACTCCTTACGCACAGCGAGATTCAAAATCTATTAGCCTGTACATCGAAAACGCTGTTATTCAAAATTTCCTGAACCTATCACGATGAATTGAAAGGCAATGGAAAGGACACAGAATAAGCCTCTAATGTCCCAAACATGAAACGGATCTCGCGAATCTGCTCGCTACAGGTACCCTCCGATCGATCCCCAATACTCCAAGAGGTTAACGCCGTGTATCTATCCTGAATTCCATTCCAGAACCAGAACGGCCACGGTTCGAAGCTTCGTTATTCGTCCCGGAAGACGAGAGCAACCCGTGATTCCTTGGCGGAGAGGAGCAAGGTCGCGTGGCGTGTTGCAGATAGGATCGATCGGCCCGTTCGAGCCGGGCAATTTACGCGACGCTGCCCGAAGCTGGTACAGCATTGTAATGGCTTCCTGGAAAAGTACGTCCACGACGTCGCCGGCCGTGGCCCCGTGATTATTGGCCACGGCTAAACAGGCGAATAATACCCTCCTCGCGGACGATGATTATGCGCGGTGACGCAACCGCCGTCCGATTGCGACAGAACGAGAGGAGTAGGTACTCGCTACGGCTGAGTTCAGCCGTGTCCCGGATGAACGACTGTCGTAAAATCCGTATCGGTTCGAGAACAACTCGAGAATTGTTCCAGCGATTGTAGAATCAAGCATTGTTTCGAATTTTAACTAAGTTTCTAGTTCACGAAATAAGCGTAATTTCTCGTGAGGTACGATCGATGCAACGGATCGATGACAAATGACGAAGGGAACGAAAAAGAAAAGAGGAGTTGTACGCGTTCGACAAGGCCGTCGGGAACAGGTCGAACCAGAGGCGAAGGCGGAGGAGGCAGCAGCGGTGGCAAAAGGAAACGGAGCACTTTCGAATTCCGTGTAGGAACGCGGCGGAGGCCGAAGGTCGAGCCCACCACCTGTTGCGCAATCGACCAAAAGTCACGCACGAGAGGAGATTAAGGGAGGTCTCGAGTTCTCTCGGTGGGCGCGCGCGGATTCGCGGCTTAATTGTCCGGTCCGCGGTCGAGTCGAAGATCGTCGCGTCGATGGGTCCAACGCGTGGAAGCACCGATTGGTCGCTCGGTTTCTGCGTCTGCCAGAGAAACAACCCTCCGCGAGAGGAGTAGTGCGTGTCAACCGTTTGATTCGCGAGCAGGGTTACTCGGAGAGAGGGTGCGTGGGTCGCTGATTTCATTGTTTCGCTGCCTCGTCTCTGAATTTTTAGATCGAACTACAAGAGGCGCGAAGAGAAATCGATTATCAAGTTAATTACAAACGTCAGAGGATCTTAATGAATTCACATGGAGTAAAGGATGTTCATCGACAAACCCTGAAATATTCCCGACAAATTAGAGGCGAGCCACGAGAAGCGAAGAACAACAGACATTAACAAAGAGTTAAGAAACGAGCGAGCAATTCTCTCGCTCCCCAGGAGGGTTAGCGAACGATCTCCTCGCGATTAAAAGACTCTGACCGACCCCCAACCCTAACCCTCGAACGCTGATAATCGTTTTCTACGTTTTATCCGAAAGCTGACGCTGCAATTGCGTGCCGATCGGAAATAAGGCTCCGCTCGAGGACTCTCGAGGGCAACTTCCACGAACAGTAATTAACGAGCGTGGTTAAGGAAGTCGGGAGAAGCGAGGAGGCAAGTTTAGCGACCCTTGGCACGACGAACGATCCGACCAGCCTCCTTTCAACGAAACTCGAACGGATCGGCACAGAATTTCTCTCGAAATCGATCGTACAGACGTTCCAGAGTACGACGATCGACATTCATCGATTCAACTTCGACTTTCTTCGGCTGGCGGTTAGGAAATCCCACGAGCGATCGATCATTATTTATCGCGACGATACGCGCCATGATTTATTGCCACCGATTCACGAAGACACGTCTCGGATCTCCGTGGATTCGACGGATCGATGAAGACGCGTACGGTTACCGATAACGAGGTCCGAAGGTGACTGTCTCCGTTATCGCAGGGTTTATTTATCGATCGGCAAACATCGGCTCCCTACCCGTTCACCAATGTCGTCGCTGAATATCAGGATTATCGAAATAGTTCTATTAACATTATCTGTCCCTAGCCCAAGTGGCAAAAATGGTTACTTTTATCTGTAGATGATATCTGGCTTAATAAGATCGTTATCGCGCAGGTAGCGAACTTCATTTTCTTTCCTTTCTTCCGTAAAATTGTCAACTTAGGCGTAGCGATGTTTATATAGCAGATAATCGATCGAACAGGGGAATATTGAAATGGCAACGGTAGTTACTTTTATCGATAGATAATGTCTAGTTAATGGAATCGGTATCGCAGCGGTAGCAAACTTCGATTATTTTTAATATAAAATTGCAAAGCTAGCTGTATTAACGTTTGTATAACTGATAATCGGCCGAGTGCGAAAGTATCGCGATGGAAACACTTGGAGATGCTATTATTGCAAGCTTGCAACGATTCGCAGCGAGGAGAGGCCCCGCGAGAAATCGCAATCGCGACCATCGGAAACCGTCCCGTTCCTCCGAGTTCCTTCCTACTCGACCCGTCCCGCTCAATTTCTACACGCGTCCCTTTCTCCCAGCCGCATCCGTCTCCTTTCACTTTCGACCAGTTCCCATTGCTTTTCTCGTCCCTGGGCTCGCGATAACACCGAACCATCCGCGGATAACAGAAAGCTGCCAACCAGCGATGGCTGAGAATCGTCACTGACTCGCGAAGGTTGTCGTCAAGCGTTTGAAAATGTAGAATAATCCATTTCTCGAGTGATCATTGCATAAAGACTCAGGGGACAAGAATTATTCACCTTCGTCCAGAAGCCTTTCGTATGATACTCTGATAACTAATAATATCAGCGAATCCAATGATCCGTTTTCAAAAACTGTTGACTTTTGCAACCAATAAAAGCTCTGGATAAATAAATTGATCAAACCTCCATTCAGTTCGGTTCGATTCGATTCGAATACAAAAGATACGTTCTCTGCGTGCATTGAAACTGAAACCGACTGAAAATGAAATATCGAATACAGCGCGACACGCGCGAAACAGCTCGCGCGAAAGTATAATGAAATTATAGCCAACACTCGTTGCTTAATTACGTTTTCGACTTTATCGTTCGATCGAAACCAGCCGCCAATTCGCATTCGAAACGCATCGAAGGCCTCGTCCAGAGAGATTGACACGGGTCCACGAATAAGGTGGCGTGCCTTTCAAAATGGACGACAGCCGGGTCGTAACCTCGCGGACGGATCCGCGAAGTAGCAGCTAAGATACGCATCGCTCTGGCGTCGCTGCCAGCAGCTAGGCTTTCGAGTCCAGCCAGCTGCTCTCCTTCCATCTCGCGTCCAACCGATGCTCTCTCTCTCTCTCTCTCTCCCAATTTTTCGTTACGCAACAGCGCGCACGGTATTTTCCCAGCCAATTCGAAAAGATCGCGAAAACGGGTCAACCCGACTCTTTGATGCTTAAAAAAGGCGGCGATTCGAGAGGGGATCCGGTGGCCGCTGCGTAATATCCGCGCGCGGTTTCTGGAACTGTTATTGCGGGGACGCTGTCACAGTTTTATGGCCCTTTACAGGGCAAATGGGAAATCGATAGACACGTTGTTATTTCCAAACTTGTAGCCGACGCTTCAACGTTTTCACTTCTCTGTACACGATGTTTTACAGCTGTTATATCGACTTCCGTCATTTTATGTTACATTTTTCACGATTTTCGTTCGGAGTTTTTAGAATAAAGAAGCGTTATCGCTTCTCCATAGGTACAGTTGGAAACGCTGTAACGATAGGAGATTCATTTCTCGTATCTTCCGCTGAAGCAGAGAAAGTACAAAGATCACACGTAGTCCGATTCAAAATTGAGGTTTATTGAAATAGACGAATTCTGTAAACCCGATTAACTCGAATTAGATCCTGATCAAGCGTTACCGAGGTATCGAGATTCACGCGAGAGTAAAAAATCGCTTACCAACGAAACAGTCTCGAGTACCTCGGTTGGGAAACTTCTGAAACTTCGTTTTCACCGGCGAGATCGGAGCACGTTTCCACGCTCGGCCCGTTTAAGTTTCAGGCAAAAGGCAGGACGTCGGAACGGGCAAAAAGTCACTGGGACGGCGAGAATAAATTGGATCAGCTCGCGAGGAGCGCCTCTTTTTCGGATAATTACGAATTCGCCTGTTAATGAATTGAGTGCTAAACAAGCGGCGGCCCGCGAGACCCGGTAATTACACGCTCTGTCGCCGTCGAATTTCATTAAGCGGGCAGAAATGCGGAGGGGCGGCGAGGAGGATAAAAAAAAAAGAGGGAAACAACAACGCTAAAAGGAATCGAGCAAGTAATTGAAAAGAGTCGACGAAACAGCGATCCTATCTCGCGGCTTAAGAGAACTGGCTGGAAAAAATTTCACCTCGCGAACGCCTCGTAAATAGAGCTCTAGATGCAATCGTGGGAGCAGCTGCGCGACAATTGATAATCGCCACAAGTCACGTCTCCCTGAATTTGAATTTCTTCGTGTAATTCTTTTCCTGCAATTTTTTTTTAGTCAGAACCGCGGTTGTAACGTTTCGACGATGTACGCGGATATCTATTGTTCCACGTCGAGCGAATGGTAACGGAGATTGATGCACGGAACGGTAATTAGAATACATTTTTTGTGGGCACGCGCTCCAAGTACTTAGGCCGATGTATCCTGTGATTTCTGTTGATTGAGATGGAGTGGAAACTGTTAACAGTTATGTTGTACCACGACAGTTTAGACGCCATTTGTTATTTTGCAGCGGACAGTGGTGTCAGGATTCTTCGATATCCTTCGTATTTTCACAAAGCTACAATTAATTTGCTCCTATTAATCTGAACCCTTCTGGAAACATAAAAAACATCCCAACTAGCAAATTCTACGCATCTAACACCGTGATAGGAACCCAGTTAAAAAAAAATCACGCGAGCATCCGCTCCAGAAAGCGCCAGTCAATTCCATCGCGCTCCAAACTACTCGCTCAGCGTCGAAAGGACCTGAAATCGCGCACCTTTTTCCATCCGTGGTCCCAAAGGCATCGGCGGCGTCTTCGTGCGTCTTCGTGAGACGTCGTCGACGGGATGATCGCAGCTGCCGCAAGGATATATAGGAGCATCTGGCCGTGCCGCGGTCGCAACATCGCCAACCTTGCGGTGCTCCAGCGGCGGCGGTCGCTGAGAAAGAGGGACAACACCGCCGGTGGCGAACAAGAAGGGAAAGGGGAAGAAGAAGAAGAAGAAGAAGAGGCTGACGAAGGCTGACGAGGGAGGAAGGGAGAGCCGGTGCTGCTGGTCTCTCGCCGTGTGCCACGGCGAGGGGGATACGGCCAAGAGAGACGGAGAACGGTGGCCTCTCGAGTGGGCTGTTCTCCAAATAGCCCCACCTGCCCTCACGATGCCAACGCTCCGCTGCTCATCCCCGAACTAACGATTAACCGGCCGCTTTTTGACCCGCGCGGTTCGCGAGCAATGATCGGGACGCGGATCCTTACGGGGCAAGGTGAACCGCGCGAGGGGTTCCGCTGTGGCCGCACCTGGCCCCGGAAACGAACTCCTCTTCAGACGCTGCGTTTAGTCAACCGTGTAGATACGACACACCCTCGTTTTTTTTTCTTTTTTTCCTCTTAAACGGAGTTAACTCTCGTCTGAGTTTTCACACCTCGCGTAGAATTCTACTGTTCCATGGAACACAATCTCTTGATGGAAAAATGGAAGTGCGAAGGGAATGATAATGGGATACTCTTACATGTTTTACGGACAGAGATTTTATTCGTTTAGAAGAATTCGTCCCGAGAGAGGTTAAATCCCTGAATCTAAGTACAAAAGTAACCCTCCTTAATTCTTTAAGAGGGTCAGAGAATTGCTGAAGACCCCCAGTCGCGAGGACCTTCGAGAACAGTGGGATCATTGGAAGAAAATCTACTTATCATACACGTATATCTCGTCTAACGAGATGAATCGACGAAGATGTTCTTTAAAAATCAATTTTCGTCTACTTAGCATTAATACAGTACCGTAGAACGATTGGCCAATTATTGGTGGTTTTTATAAATAAATTTCGAATAAATGTACAAGCGCAATAACAGTATGGCTTTCTACGATGCTTGGGATCGTTTTAATATCAGTCTTTAGTTTCGTACAACAGAAATTCGTCGTACAACGTTACGATTTTTCACCAATCTAACTCATCACGGAATCGAATGTCTCTTTACCAAAAAAACGAGAACGAACTTCGTCTTATCGGAAGATTCAGCGATTGATACGAGACTCCGCGTCAGCCTTCCCACGAGGAACGCGGCGAGAACGAGTGTGCAGTCATTCGACGCGACGCGCTTCGCTCCAACATCGGGAAATTTATCACCAGGCCCATCTAATTACTCGATCTCGCCTTCCCAAAGACAACATTTACCTAACCAGTGGTATATCATTTCTGGTATGAAGATAAGTCAAGCGCGCGAGCATCCTCCGGGTTAGATAATGAGGAATGCACGAGGGCGTAGCGTGATTTATTAATTCGTCGCGAAACTCGACGTCGGATTGAAGGTATAATGAAGGGGGAAAGAGGAGAAAGAGAGAGAGAGAGAAAGAGAGAGAAAAAAAAAGAAAAACGCGGCACAATGAGACGGGTAATTCTGGGTGTCCTAGAAAAGCCGGAGGAGCGCGATGAACTCGGCGATACGTACGTGTCGACCGACGAGAGGCTACAACCTTTAGTTCCCTATCGTGAAAAGACCCTGTTCCAGATACGCTGCTCTTGAATTTCGTACCCCGTTGACGAATTTAGCGATTAAATCTGATCGAGAAAGAAAGCTTGTAAAATACCTCGACGAGAAGACAATATGCGAAAGAGTACACTACCATAGTAAATGAGAGGCTTCGTGCAAGGTTGATCTACACGAACGATTCGAGTGTTCTTAATTTTGCGAATAAGAGATAAAAAAAAGTCATAAGTATCCGGTTAAACAATCTTTTCAGAACGCGAGAGAACGAAATCACCCCGATCGGTTCGGGAGTCCCAGGCTCTCCCTCTGATCCACCCCCGCCGCTCGCCCCGCTCGATCCCTTCCATCTGCGACCTCTATTAAGCGTAATATTCCGCTATCCAGCAGCGATGGTGGATAGTTCCAGTGTATTGGCATGCTGAAATACGGGGCGCGTTCGAAGCGCCGGCAGCCGTCAGGGTATTGATTTACAATGCTTACTCCACTCCACAGCAACCCCCATAACTACAGACCCCTTCTCCGTCCCTCTCTCTCTCACTCTCTCTTTCTCTTTCTCTTCCTCCCTCGAGCGTGCACGTCCCAACGCTCGCGCTGTACCCTTTATCCCTCCCCCTTTTCACCCTTGTCGCTGATTATCCTACTCCGATTCAAAGCGGAGCCCGCGCGATCCCGCGATCCTCCTCGTCGAACCGATACGCGACCGATCAAACCGACCTGCGTACGCGCTCCGGTTGCATTTTCACGGATACACGACGGTTACGCGTACGCACGCGGATATGTGACCAGCGTGGATCTCGCCTACGCGAAATCCTCTTTTTCGATCGATTTTACATCGTCCTCGGAATTCTGCCAAAAACTCGCGAAATCCTCTTGATTCGAAAGGAGTACAAGGGTGTTGGGTGGACTTAGAGATGTCAAACTTGTCTGGTTGTCGGTGCCGTAGCTCGGCGCGCTCGATTCGATTCGTTTCGTTTGATCGACACAATGGCGGAATGGGATACTCTATCTTGTATTAGCATTCGACTGTACGTGGGACGATACCGTTGTACGCGGTGCAAACAGTCTCTCAGATTCTGGCGCCTCTGTGCGAGTCTGAGAGACTGTCGATACACGCGACAGGCATCCATTAAAATAGTTCGAATCGACAATTCTAAGACTACTCAAGGATTACGCGGATGCTCAACTGCTCGTTTGCCACGTAAGCAAGTTGTAAAACTTACGAAATGTCTTCCACTTTACTCGAAAAACGGGGAACACCCCCGCGATGTTACCCGATACCATCGACACGGACGTATCGATGCGAACGTAGGAGAAATACGTATTGAAATCTCGATGAAAATCTGGCCCAGACACCATACTTCATTTCCAGAGGGAGCATACGCGTCCATACGCGATCGTATGCACCCGTATCGCGCGCTTTCATCCGGCGGCGCGCGAATATTGCGCGGATTTGCGTAATCGCGGGCCGCTCGGATCGGTGACGCCAACCTCTGAGGGCAGAGCGTATGATGCGGACGGAATGATCGGAAGCGAATTCCTCTGGACGAACGCGAAATGAATATTTAATAGCGACCACGCTTCGTCTCCTTCCTCCCCTCTTTCGCGCTCTCTTTCGTACGAGGAGTCTTCGTCTTCTTTTTCCTTTTCCTCGTTTTACTCGCGAAACTTGCACGCGCGTCTGTATCGATGTCCCAGTTTACATGCCCGCTTTCTTTCCGAAGCGAGTTAACGTGCGACTGCTCGGGAGCTTACTCGCGGGACGTGGAAATATTTCTTGTCTCGTACAGTCGCTGAATGCGAATGGTGGGATTTCTGTTTCGTTTGCGGCGAGGTTCGAGGACCCGATCGATGGGATCGAATCTGTAATAGCTGCAAGATTTCAGGCTCTCTCGAAGAGGATATCGCGAAGGTTGGGATGTAAGATTGTTCTTCGCGAGAAATACGTTTTCAGTTTTTTTTTTTAAATAAGCACAGCAACCCGCTGCGCGTTAAGCTTTGAATAACATTCTTGACGCCGGTATGGCTGGAACATATTGTATTCGATTTCTTTCAGATGATTACGCGTACCGTGTCCAATTCGTCGGTGCGATTTAGACACGCTATGCTCTCATGAGACAGATAGAGAAAGAGAGATATTCGTTTTGCGTAGTTCTCCATTCTGAGAATGATGATGCGCGGATTTATGTGCGTATTTAACTTTCAATCGCTCGACACGTTACACTGCGAAAGACTTACGTGAACGTGTGCAATACAGCTTCATGCGGACTGAAATCCCGTGACATAGCATTCATCTTAAATTAAATACAGTATAATAAAACATTGATATAATTACGCCACGATTTACAACGAATGCGAATTACAATCACGTTTAACAATGGAGACCTTAATCGCATACACACACGTCCAATAACAAACGCAAGTTTCCAACCTTGACACTAATAATCCACTAAAAGGACCAAAGATACCATTTTTGTTTATCAAAGCCTTTCGCAGACGCGAGCTTTCATTCGAGATTACTTTCGCCATCCGCCCCCGTGGGGGTTGCCACCAGAAAAGGTGGTATATGCGACGCAAAACGGGGTAAAAAATGCACGTGCATTTCCGGACGATTCATCTTGGAATTCACCCGGCGCGTTCCATGCCGGAGCAGCGACGAACTAATAACCCCGCTTCGACGGGGTGATTCGAGAGGTCCATTGTGCGCCAGCTTCACGTGCGACGGGCCAGCGGAACGCGTCCCAAGGAATACGAAGCCTCGAGCACAGAGTGCTTTTCAGAAGGCACTGCAATTCCGTCTTTCGCGGGTGCACCAGTGATAATAGACAGCCGAATTACGCGACCGCTGCGAAGAAGCGTTGAACGGTCGAGGAAAATTTGTCCCTCGTGTACATGTGAACTATCAACTTAATTTCGATCGAACGAAACGAAACCAGTCGAGTGATACGACGTTCGCGTATAAAACTGTTTTTGGTATGAGTCATTGGCAGTTCCACGTTCAAGTATTCCAGACAGGCGACTCGTCTTCGATGGCGCGCGGTTTTATAAACGATAAGCAAATTTTATCGCGAATGGTCGTTCGTCATACATTTATCGTATTTAGATTATAATCCGCGTTACGAATGTGTCTCTTGGTGTTACGAAACGAACGATGATAAGAATTATTCATTAACTGGTTGGATTGCTCGTTGAATTAAAAGCGAACGCGACGGTTACGATGTTAGATGAATGGCAAAGAATCGTCGATGCATACTTCTCAATATTTCATATCGCGTTTTAACAAGATGACACGCGAAACTATCGCGAACATCGATTAAGAAACTAAAAATTCCAGGGATTTCCGGTACACGGTTCACCAACGATCGCGTCTCAAACTATCGCAAATACCCCAGGATCCTCTGTTAAAAGTAATAAAAGGATCGATATCTCCTTTTACAACCTCGAGCCCCTAAAAATACCACCCCATTCCTTGGTTCGTTACATCCGTTAATACACCCTGCGCCAAAAGATCTCAAAGTGGAGAACCGAAATACCGCTTAGAAAAACAAAAGGGGAAAGGAAAAAAGCAGAAAGGGGCAGATAGAAAATAATAGACGACGCTCGCTCAGACATTCATGGATTGAAAGCGTTCGAAGAAAGCTCGCCAGTCATAAATTACCGTCACGCATCCCTCAGCCACGGGCGCTCGACCCGTCTCGAGGTGAACGGCGGCGTTGGTAGACCAGAAAAGAGGAGACAATCGAGGCGAAAGGATTTCCAGGCGGGGGCCCGGGCTCCTCCTCGTACCTGCCGAACCAGATAGTGCCAAAGGTGGTCGTAATAAATATATTTACGCCGACGTCGTCGCCGTAATACCGCAACTCCGCTCGGCCCACGTGGCCGCCCACGCGGGGGGGCCTCGACCGGAAGTTTATTACCCGATTATCCGGCCAGTAACTCATTTTACGCGCGGTGCCATAAAGACACGACCACGGACCAGCGACCGAATCCTGTCTGCGACCCGTGTCATTTCCGCTTTTCCTTTTCTGTAAATATTACCCATCCAGGGGATGTCTGGTAGGCTGAGAGCAGCTCGAGAATAATTTGGGGTGTTGGTACCCGAGGGAGCCACGAGGGACCAGCGGTACGATCATGCACGTATCCCGTTCATCGTTCTAGTGGTCCTTGTGAATGGAAAATTTCTGTGGTGTCTTAGAGCGAAACATTTGTTCGCGTGGCGAGTTATCCTGTGGGCAACTTGGGCGAATGCGCAGAGGATACCAAAGAAAATGGGGTCTCGAATGCAAGATCCAAGATCGAGATTCTACGTTTTTCTCATAATAAGATTTAAGCTTCTAGCGTTCGAGGCTGCAAGATGGCTGTAACGTTTGATCTTTTTCCAACGTAAAATAGAAATGCGGTTCTAGCGAATTTATTATCGTTCTTTCGAAAAGTCGAATAGCAACGTGAGTGCGTCAGTTTTTCGCGTGTTACTGAAAAACGATCGCAAGCATCGATAGAAGAGAGACGTCATCCCACTAACAGCATTCAAGCCGATATTTAGTTGTCGCATGAATACTCAACTGAATATTGCAATTTGAATACAATGCTGGCTAAGTGCCGCGCTGTCATTTACAAATGCGATTATTAGGCAGACCGTCGTGTTAACACTTTAATCGTTACGTCACCGACGTGATCCTTACAGATGTCATCTATTAATTCTAGCGAGGTATTCAATACAATTCTATTCAAATTTCACCGTTCGAGCCGAAGACGCCGCAAAAAAGCTGCCAATTAATTTCCATTAATCGCAACTTGATGCAAATATCTCGCGATAAACCTGCAGTCTTTAGCAACAACCACTTTAGTCTACTCGTATAATCCATTTAAAATATTCAAATCAATACCTCTTCTTGGATCGAACTCATCCTACATCATAAGATTCCTTCACAGGTATTCAATCATGAGTAACATAAAACAGAATATCTACGTAACTACACGTAACTGGCCTACTTAACCCATTGCCACAAACGATGGCTATAGCAGTCTTGCATACTTTCATTAAGAAAAAATGAAACATTATTATACGTAAGTGTACGAGTTCACTTTAATAATCAAACAACGGCTCTTCTTATAATTTCCACTGTCAAACATATAACTGACTTTCAATTCCCCATTGCAGTAACAATTAAAAAAAAAAGCACTGCGTTTCCGGGCACGATTCTAAGGGTTCATCGAAGCAACTGGTAAAAAATCGTCGCCATTAGAGGAAATTACAAGTTGATAGGGTTGCTGTCCATCAGAGGTTTAAAAATACCCCGCATATTTGGTTGCTCGTCGTCACGATCGTTAACACTACCACTGTCATCGTGCATGGTAGTTGTAACACGTGAGGGAATATAGGTGAATCCTACCTCGGTGGCAATGGCTCCCGAGGGAGCTGGCATGTGTGCACGCTCGCAACCAGCGAAACACGAAATTACGAGTATCGCGGTGAACGTCACTGGAAGGAGTCCAGCATAAATTCTTACCTCTCGTTTATTGGGGGATGAACTTATTTGACGAGTAACAGCGTTACGTAAATATATACGGAGGACTGTTCTATGGAAGTTAAAAAGTTCGCTTTCAAATATTTTCGATAGACGTTGTAGAGATGTCGACTTTTTTTAGCTTTGAACAATGACAGTAAACGCTCGAAGATTTATGTTCTCCGAGAAGGGTCCTCCTCTGCCAAGGTACCAAGTACAATGCAATAAAGTAATTTACGTCTTCACAGCAGAACTGCGGTGAAATCATTGACTGAAGAAGATCGGCTTCTTCCAGTCGTAAATCGATAAACGCGCTGTCCGACGCAATTAATGGGCCGAGTTCTTAAAGGGTCCAAAAGAACGAGCTGACTACCGGCGACCCAACAGCAATAAAATCATTCGAGACATTGAAACCAAACGCGATCGTGTCGTTTCTAGAACCAACATTGACAAGCTTCTATCTTTACTTCCGGCAATTATTCGTATTAAATAAACAAACCTGCATGCTATTAATCATTTTCAAATTTGACACGCGATACTTCTAGAACGTTCGATCATTTATATTTGCACAAAAAAAAAGAAAAAATGGAGACTCTCTCAATATTTTTCAGCGCATAAAGGCACTCCCTCACGTACCACAGTTACATTAATACGTGAATACCATATTACATTCAACTTCGATACCTCTTAATCAGTGTACGTACCATAAAAATATATACCTACACGTATTCTATTAACCACGACAGATGCAGTTCCACTTATTTTCTTTCAACTTCGATCAACCGAATCGTCAGCCTCGACGAAGCTGAAAAATAGTCGAGAAACTTCTTCCCGCTAAAATGAACCATAACAAACTTCCGTCCGCGATAATCCCGCAACGAAACTGAAATAATGGCATTAATGGTATCGTTCGAACCAGGCGTTGCCTCGTAATCAGCATTTTCCACCGTGGTCGCGCGTATCGCCTACGATCGCGTCTACCCAATGCGTAGCACGAACCCGGCCCCGTACTCCGCGAGGTGATTAGGCTTTACACGCGAGCGAGCTGTAATCCAGGGACGAGCATGCGGTGAGTTCGTAAGCCTGGGAGGAAAAGGGCGAAACACCGCCGCCGTCGTTGCCGCTGGGAGAAAAGATGATTCGAGCGGGACGTAAATTGAACGGTAGCGGCTACCTGTGCCACTGGCCGGAACGGAAGCAATCAATAAGGCGGCTTAAATTACGGGAGAATCGTCGCCGACGTCGAAACGGGGGTTGAAGGGGGAGTCGGCGGGCCGCGGGGCGAGCGAGGCGAAGCGCTAATAACCCAGATGCAAATTGATAGCGCTCATTATCATAGCAACAACGAGCGTACACGGGCTCGTAAATGCCCGCGCCGCGAGAGGGGCCGCGAGATTTATTTCCCTCGTTTAAATTCCCCCCCGCTGCCCGTCGAAACGGGACGGGAAAACTCGCCGCGAACGCCGGAACTCTCGTTGATCCGCGAGCAAACTTCGAGGGTCTCCGTGATTCCTTGCCCCTTTGCCTTTCTCGATTGATTTCGTTTGATATTAATCTTTGTAAATTGAATATTATCGCGAGTATCTTTAATTTAATCAGGCGTTCCGCGTGGTTGCCAGGCGAAGGGTTGTGTCGTGAAGGAGAGCTTTAAATTCCTACGATGCGAGAGGGTGACCACCGTTTTTCCAATCATCGCTGCCGCATGCTTCGTTTCGTTTTTTACTTTTACCGTTTTTACTAGTGCGCTTACGTGCGAGCAGATATCTCTGTTTATAAAAAACGAAAACGTTCGCGCACGGTAGATATATTTATCAGGCTGATAAATCCATGAAAATGGCCGAGAATGATATTCTCGTTTCCAATTGCACGGCAGGTTTCGCGATCGGTTGTCTAACTCGAATCATAAATTACGTTCAATGGTGTTCTCGTTCGGAACCAGAGGTACTTTATTTATGACATTCAGCCCGAGTTCATTAGCGATACAGCTAGGCGGATCTCAATCGTACGCTCCTTCAACGCTGATTAAGATCTTTATTCCTGCGACTCTATTATTTGCTCCGGTGCTGCATCGAATCAACCGCGTGTTTGCTCAGCTGCGAACAATGCTACACCGTGAAATTTACCGTTCCAATTGATTTATGACAGATACTATTTGCACATTACTGCTCCACGTGTTGCGCAATCCAGGTATTTCCAATTAAAAGTCCCTGTTTCGCTAGAAATCATTTCCTTTACGCAAAACAATGGCAACGCATAATATGTATTATACGATGTCTTATGATTTCGGAATAAATTATCAATTCCCCTCGACACAGTTCGAAGCGGACTCGTAGCACGATCTTGCATTACTCTATCTAATTACAGTTAAATCGGCACACTATCGAGTGCGCTTGCATTCCTTAAATTAAGAGATCTTTACGCGTGTCTAATCATCGACGCGTACCCTTAAATCTCTGCTTAATTGGAACGATAATAATTTAAGAGCAACTCGAATCACTTCGAGCCGACAGATACCAAAATTCCCTTTAGTCACGCGAAACGATCGCGATTAGTTGAAATGAATATTTCAGTGGAAGAAAAAGGAACAGTCGAGTGTAAAAATTCCACGGCCAGTTCCGTTCGGGGCCTATCGATCGGTTTCACGAGGAACGGTAGAAATATCGCGGCGTCTGGGCGGACGTCGGCGTCCCGACGAGGTGTCACCTGTTGAATCCGCTCCGCGTGTTTCCCTGGAAATTGCATGTTGCCACGATGGAAAGAGCGGGTAAAATCGAGAGGGAAATCGATAGCCCGACAGCAATCATCGTCAGCTTCTACGTAACAGACGTAAACGTCTACTCGCCTCTTAACGGTAATCGTATCCATTATAAAACAACTCGCAAAGCAACAATTGTATTACGAGATAATTTGTAATGTAATCGTTTTCTTATACGTACAGAAATTTGCATATCTTCCAGGAAGAATGACGATAGTAATTTTTAAATGCGAACGAAGTTGGAATCCTACGAAGGAATTAAATAACTCCACTACTGTTCGATGAAAGAGATTAGATCTTTTCTATAAACTGTTCGAAAGGGAAGTCAACAGAGGAAGATGCGAAAAGTATCGCCTAAAAGATGACGTCAAGTAGAAAGGAACGGTTAATTAAAGACAGTGGAAACCACGATTTTCGTTCACGTTGACTGAGAGACTCGCTCGTCGATTGGAGTTTCTATTCGGATCGAGAGGGATACGTGAACGCGAATGAAGTACGGATCGACGGCTAGCAACAAGTAGAGATCGATCGGTGAACGAGAATAACGCGAGCGACACGGGGTGCGGTGAACTGTACGGTTAATAATTCGTATCGGTTGTTAATTGAAATTACCAGGTAATGGATTATTAGCAGGTTGTTCGCGGGGACGGGCGGGGAAAATTTGATTAAATGCAACGAAACTTGGCCCGGGAGGGGAACGTTCGTTTAACGAGCTGCGCTCCAATTTGCCGATACCGCCGCCAGTTCAGCGCGTATGGAACCGTTCGCTTTCTTTGGTTAAATTAAGAGCGTATCGGAACTGTAAATATTCAGGGAATGGGTTTATCGCGTGCGTTGCTCTAATGGAGCATGTGGCTTCGCTTCGATGGATTTAAACTCGAATCGCCGAATGAAAGTGGACGTTCGGTATATTCGTTCGACATCATTTGCTCCCTAATATCTAACTTCGTGAAACGTGCCCATCAACGAGAAATCCGAAGACATACCCGAACAACAGAAATAACATACAGATCAACTTTCATTCGTTCCACGCGATACGAAAAATCGCATTCTCGGAGCAACAAGGTACAAACGCGCACGTGCGCAAACTAAAATCGTACAAATACGAAAACCAGGATACAGTTCAGCGAGTATACAAAACTAGAGGAGCTGTCGCGATTTTCGCACCGCGTTATAAGAGTACCGCGTTACGGGAGCACCTCGAGTGCACCTCGCCCTCGAAACAGGACTAGCGAAACTCGGCGGGAGAGAGGAAGAGAGCAACGTGAAAGGAAAGAACCACGCGAGAGAGTATTTACGCGTGCACGCGTGTGCCCCGACATGTATACGCACGACTCAGGCACGCACGATCCTCGGCTACGCGTTCAAACGCTACGCTTCCTCCCCTCCGGTGCGCCGTCAGCGCTACCCAGCCCTCCCCCACCCACAGCAGCCGCGTTCACCGGCAACTTCCCCCCTCCGCGCGCGCGACGCCGCCGCCGCCGTCGCCGCCGCCGCCACCGCCGCCGCCTCCCCCACGACCGCCGACGATCGCCCCCCTCTTGTCTCCGCCTCCTCAGCTCTCTCGTCTGGCTCGACGGCTCCCGAAGCCAGCGGACAATTTATGCCCAATTACACCCTAATTACGGTAATGGCACGACTCCGGTACAGATGGTGCACGGAGTTAAGTAACTGTCACGGGCCACGGGAGCACGGCCTAGCCTCTCTGCGATCGGCCGTTGCGCGGTGCCTAACCGCGCCGCGACGCTCCTACGATCAACGGTTCGGCTCGTGTCCATTGGTAACGCGCGTGCTACGTTCTCAGACACTCGAATATTTTCTAAGAAGTTACAATGGAACGTACATTTCTCTGGAGATCGTTAGTTATCGGTTGAATTGGAGTTTTATGTTGATTACTCGAAAGAACTACCCCTTGTCCGATACTGTGACCGATCGACGATCTATTTGGATAAATTTATTTCTCTGGTAAATGTCTTCTTGTATGGAGAGAAGGATATGTATCGCTGTGGTTATTTCGAAAATAATAGAGTACGAAGAGTAGTTGAGGGAAGATTCGAAATTTGTATTGACTGGTTAACCTGTTCCCACTGCACCCTCTAAGTTACTTGCAAAGCTGTAGAACGTGTACACGGAAGAATCGAAGAGGCGTGATATTAGAAGACTTTTAAAATTCAATCTGTGAGAATAGCGAAGCTACGAGAGACTAAAAAATCAAGTCGAAGGTCTCCTTTAAACTTCCTTGGCGGATATAAAGGAACTTCTCGCGCGGCTCATCGTCGAGTTGCGTCGAGTTCGAGACGCGAAGGACCTCCGATCAGTCAGTTGGTTCTGACTGAACCGAGGCGAAAATTAGTGGAGCCTCCGTGCCCGTAGGAAATTGCCGAACAACTTTCCACGTTATCGCGTTCCCAGCCGGCGATAAGGGACGCGGCGTACGCGCGATCCCCATTATCGAATTCCTGTTCGTCGTCGACGAGGCCCGGTGCTCGCCTTCTGCGCGTTTAATAAATGGTTCTATTTCAGGGAAACGGCCGCCTAATCGAGGCGAACGGACGAGGACGGGAAAACGGGCAAGTAGGTAGTGGACGCGTCGGCGTGGCATGTGGGAAGCACGTGCCACGCGAGGCTCACCTTCGAATTCGAGGCTTCGTCCTGTCTCGTTCCTCGGGCGTCGTTAAAGTCAGTTGGTCCTCGGGACGCGGCCAAACTGAGCCTAACTCCGTGGTCATGCGACATCCTGCGACTTTCCGTAACTGAAAGTCATCCACCCGTGTCGCTTTTTCTGTTCTCATCCGACTTTTGCTACCAAAAGGATCATTTTTTAAGATCGATCGTATTTGGATTCTATGGTAAAGAATATCTTTTTTTGTCGAGAGCTTCCGTTTCTCGTGTACCGTGTACCTCTTCGACATGAAGCTTCTTTGGATGAAAATACCTTTTAACGTTTGTCGTTCAGTTACTTAAGCTGTCAGAATTGACAAAGTTTGGCAGACACGCTCGAATAAAACGTTACTCTTCGCGAATGTCGATATGAGAAGAAACTAAAGTTAGACAGCAGAGAAATATCCGTGTTTCCAGGTCTTCGTAGAAATGAAACGACGCTCGGAATAGTTCGAATTTTTCGAGCACTGATACTTTCCAAAAATTGAGTCATTACGATCGTCGAGCGCTCGATTTATTTTTGTGGTAACCAGGTTCTGGAGCGATGAGAGAAGATCAAATTCTACGGAAATCAGTGTCGAAACGAACGAGGGGTCGTAACGGCAACCAACGCCAGTATTCGCCCTTCGACACTCGTCGATATTTAATGAGACAATCGAGATAAGGGGAATCGTAGCAGGCTGATGGAAAATTCAGTTCACCGCTGTATATGTTGCAGAGATTTTCGTTCGTTGTGAGAAATTTGCAGATAGTTGCTCGTGCGAATGAATTATTTTAAGATACAATAACGACGAAGAATACTAGGAGCTTTTCCAGCAGTAGAACTTACCTCATGTTTATGCGTCTGGTGTCCTCGTTACAGGTATAACCGACGAGACGGAGTAATTTCAATTCTGAAACAGAAGATCAGAGGAATCTGTAATATACGAAACAGTCCAGAGATTGTATCTACTAAACAACTAATAATATGTGTCTCAGCGACTTCAAACGTCATTAACATTTACAGTTTCCCACAATAGAAATCCATTTCGATCTCTGCTAAAAAAAAAACTGCGACAGACGTCGAAACAGAAGGAAGTCGCAAAGATTCCAAACGCAAACGTCTCTTCTTCTTTCGTTTTATACCAAGATCTTACATTTAATAGAAGTAGCCACTCCAGACTAAGATTTTGAAAAGCAATAATAATAATTATCGCAATTCTCTAATTTAATATCCTTCTATCGCGCGATTCGAAGAATGAAAAGCACGAAATCTGTCGCAAAAGATGAAGGACCGATAGCGGAAGGGATTCTGGCGGGCAGCGTTCCAACCGGTTGCTCGTCGAAGAAAACGCGGAACCGTGAAAACAAGTCCCATGGGGGAGCAGCGGCAGTCGTTATCGAGCCGCGTTATACGCCGAATTAAAGGGGTATGGTAAAATACCATGGGGTCGCGGTCGAAGCCACGCCTCGTTCTCTGCTGGCTCTTTCCCTCTCTGTGTCTCTTCTGACCCAAACGAGAACAAAAAACAAAAATACACGCGCGCACACGGAACTCGAAACCATTTGTTTTCGGCGCCGTGACTCTTCGAAACTTCCACAACACACCGGTAACGGTGTAGTGTCCATCTTGCGTGAGTTACGAACAAACTGAGAGCTATAAAATGTAGCACGTAATGAATTTAAGTATAGTTGATTAAGGCACGAGGAAAATTATAATTAATTTGCTTGTGAATGCTATTTTATATGCCATTAATGCATTCACAGCCGGTGATTGCGACGCAAGGCTCTTAATTAGACGTCGTTGATCATTTTCGAATGTTTTTAATTAAATAGCGAAGAGTTCTGCTAACGAGAATAAACATAAAAAAATATTCATTTATCTTGTATTATCATGCCTCTAAATTTGTTGAAATTGACCAATTGCGAGGTGGTACACCAAAGTTATCCAATGCTCGTGTTACGTATTATCTCAAGGATGAGACACACGTGTCTTCGATTAATGAAAGCTTACACGCAGCGTATATTAAGAATTATTATCATTGTAGCTTTGTTACATTTGCGCAACGATTACTTGAAATACGTAGCTCCATTTTAAAAATAATTTCACGTAACGAAACCGAGAGACGTCAGGTAAAAAACGAAGCAGAGTTAAAAATTGACTAATTGCGAAGAGTCATACTTATAAATAGTGGAGGGATGCGAACTTGAAAACGTCCAGAATGAGATAATCTGGATGACACACGCAACGATGATCGTAGAAGTAGCCACACGTCATTGCTTAAAATAAAAACGTGCGCGATCGATTTCGAGGATTAAAAGTAACGCGAATGTTTAAACGAATCAGCGATGAGAAACGTGTAAAACGAGTTTGGTAATAATGCCTGCGCGGTATGATCCGATAATCGTACGAGTTCTGCGAAATACCCAACCTTTGTCACGAGAAACGAGTTAATTTGTTATGCGGGATCAAAGGATTACCTACGCTCATACTTTCGCCCGTTTCATTATCAATTTTAGCAGCTGTGCCTGGCTGCGGTTTCAAATTAAACCCTTCTTCATATTCACTGTCTTCAGGTGTATTACAACAGTCTCTGGACTATGCAATTACGAATTGTTGCATCGACTTGCAACTTTACGCTTTAATAATTTGCTATGAAGTAATTCCAGGGAATGGTTCTTCGTTACATAATTACAGATTCTTGGGAAACAGTGGTTTCTAGGTACAACATATCAAATTCGCCATTTTGGAGCCAAGGCAACTAACTGAAAGGAAGGTTTACAAGTACGATTTTAGGTGAATTCGTACACATCTTCTGTGCAGCTCGAACAACGATGCACAACTCAGTATTTAATTTTCATTCGAACGTCACAATACGCCGTGTAACTATAAAAGAAAAAGTGGCGGAGAAACATGGAAGCACACGCAAACAACGTGGACGATAACTATGGTCCAGCATTCTTCTACAGTAAGTTTCATTTTGTCGCCAAGTAAGCAGCACGCTCCAACACCTCTACAACCAATAATTACACATTTTCTCCGTTCGTTCTGAAACCTATCTGCTCGATTTATCGATCGACGTCTTCGCGATCAGAAGTGAACGGTACTCGATCGATTCGCGGGGGGGAGAAAGAAAAAATCAATTAGACGGGTAGCAAGAGCAAACGGAGAAAGCCGAAACCGCCGAGCCGGTCGGCAATTTACACGTCCGTTCCTTTTTCGAACGAACAAGGCAGGGGGGGGGGGGCACGCTCGTACCCGCGCGATATAATCGATAGCCGCGAAGAGGCCGGCCGATTAAACACCACGGAGCCGCGTCATTAAGATGATTGAGATACAACCGCGTGCGTCCACTCGGGGGCCCTTCATTAGACCGCGATGGAAATGGCAAAGGGAAGAAAAGGGGCGAAACGGTGGAAAGGACGGGGCGAGACCGCGGCCGCTAAACGCGGTTTCGTTTTCTTATTAATCAAAGCCCCCGTCCGCGGACCCTAACGATTGTAATTACGTAATTACGCGCCGCGATGCGAGATAATGCCACGGCTGCGAAACACGTTCTGCCTCCTCGTTATTCTCCTCGATATTCAACATCTTTGGCTCGTCCGAGTGCGCAAAAAATGAGATGTAAAAAAAAAGGGGGAAATGGAGGGAAGAGAGACGAGGTGGAGGAAGGGGAGGGACTCCTCTGCGAGAGCGGAGATTATTAGCTTCGCCGCGCGACGTATCAGCGACTCTTTGTTGGGCACAGATAAAAAGATGCCCCCGTAGTTTTTCCCGGCAATCGCGCGGCTGGCTCATCGCCAGAAATACTTTGGCCAGACTGGTTAGGTCGCACGGGTGAGAATCACTTCTTTAAATTTGTGGAAGGACAACCAAGTACCGGTACCAAGTGCGCTTTTTATCGGTTGATTGTTTGCGTGTCGAGTGGCCCTCGAATTTCTTGCTTCCGATTATTTTACTGCCGTTTAGTTATCTTTTCACATTACTTAACCGTTCCAGCGATATTAAGTTCAGCATAAGCTTTCCGTGGACCTGCAGACACTACTGACAATAGATACGATCCGTCAATTATACATTTTTTGTATTAGGTTTTGGTACTAATTATTCGAGAGACTAAACAGGATCGAAATCAGACGCTTGGAGCTCAAAATGGCGGCCGATATTTCGAAACAGCGAGCCATACAATATACCACTTGACAATAACTTGTACAAACATAAAGACATATTCAATTAGTTATCTTTAACTTGAGAAATCAGAACTCAATTTTATAATCGTCAGGTGATAAAAATTGCGTGACCATTCGACAATTCTTCGATCTTCGATCCGCCATTGAATCGGGCACTGCGAATCGTCGTCATTATCGTCATTCGGAATGGTAAAAAGGAAGCTGAGAAAGGTAATTCGACGCGCGTCGATGGGCTCCGGTCGTCTCGAAACGTTCCCTAAACTACCCCTTAAAAAATTCGTAACGACCAATAGAAATGTCCCATCGAAACGTGTCGCGGGCCCGGCTCGCGATTCAATTGCGCACGGTGGGTCGCGAGAACGCGATCTTCGGCTCGTTTCAGCTCGTTCCACCCCTCGATCGTCGAGGATCGAAAAAGCCAGTAGCGGCACCCGATTAATTCGCGTTTTATCCCGGCAATGATATTGCCCGGTGGCTGGGTCCTCATACGAACGGCGTTGTCCACGAGCGCGGGTACCCGATACGATTAAACCCGGCGACCTTCTTTTTTTCTTCTCCCCCTTAACGTCCCCGCGGTTAATATTAATTGGACAGCGCGTTTAACCAAGCGAGTAGTGGCACTCGCTCGCCTCGCGTTGCCTGGCCCAATGGCTAATGGATAAAGCAGACGAGTTATGCTAATAAGCGTGCAAAGGTTCGCCAGAACGCATGCGCTCCGCTCATGAATATTCATCGCGCTATCTGATTACGTCACTGATTGCCGGTATTCGAAAGTGTTTGCTCGCCAAAGTCCAGTACCAGCGGTATCGTGACGACCGATCATCCGCGGCCGATCCTCCTTTGTCCACGGCGAGACCGTGGAAACTTCTCGAGCCGATTCGACCTGGGAAAACCGACGGAAACTTCTGACACTGATGTTCGTCGATTTGTCGCGCTATGTATTTGGAGCTTTCCAAGGAAAGTTCAGTCGATCGAAGAGATCCTGCAACTTGCTTCGAAATTAACCCTTTGCGCTCGATGACTTTTTCGGTTGGGTCGCGCCGCAACTCGCGACGATTTCGCGCGTACATGAATTTGTATAAAAATTAACACTCGAACATGTTATATTTTAATATATTATCTGTGTTCACATTTTGAAAAACATAATTATTGGAGTTCCAGTTCTGTAGTTATGTACGATGTGTTGTTTTACATAAACACTTACCAAGACACTCTGAATTGCCGGGATCTTGCGGGTCCATCGCTGCTACTTCCGGATTCACTGTCTATTACTCGAATTTTTCTATTCCTCACACTCGATACTACATCACTATCACGGACAGATACGTTTCTGATCGATTCGAAATGAAATTCGCTTTAAAACTTGGAAACGAGTAGCGCAAAAGTTCGCGATACGTGTGCTTGCTACGATCGTCGAAGCTGTACTAACGCTGAATATGTATTCGACTCGAGAACTACAGTCATAGAGGACTTTTATCTTAATCCTCATTCTACGTCGCAATGTCACTTTCGAACCGAAAACAGAAACAGCCTGCAGGACCTTACCCTCGAACCGATGCTTCGCTTCTATGAACTGGTGATAACGAAATTCAGCATAAACAGAAACACTGTCGCATGTCGCTCGAGTTGCCATGCGAAACATCGCGGCGAAGACTCGCCGTTCGTGCGAAAAATGTTAACTAATATATCTAAACTGTTGTTCCAACAGTTTCGTTAGCTCGTAATAACAATGATCCACTTTTTTTCAGACGGTCGAAGTAGTTAAAAATTGATGTTTGGACACTCCTCGTAATTGGGAACTTTAGAAAGTTGTTTCGTCGTGGTAATGGTCTAAATTGAAGGCCCAATATTTGGAGTTCGCTTATGATGAAGGATAATACACGAAGACCGTTTAATTACGGCAATTATAGACGTTTAGGAAGAACCTTCGCCCAAACTTTCGACTTTTATATCGCACCAACCATGTTCCGTTGTTGATTATATCTTTTCGGCGAGTCTAGGTGGAGGATTCATTTTTAGGAGCGTCCGCGCACGTTTGAGTGAAGAGTTGTACTATAACGGTACTCGATAGTCACGCAAGAAATCGCAGGATGCTAGTCAGTTATAGAAACTCGTATACGAAGAGCTTGAAACGATGAACTCGACTTGGAGAAATTAATAAAGGAAACCAAAAAATCATAGAAACGAGCAACATCAAAGAACCCCCTAACAAGCCCTCGCTGACTCGATGTCCTTCCGAAAGATTCTTAAAAATTCCCTGATCCGCTTTCCCCGCGTCTCGCTAAATACGCGGAACCGAGTAGAACAAGTCTGAAGCGAAAAAATCAGACGAATTCGATCGATCTGGGCGTGAAAGTGGCTCCCGCCGTGGCAGAGACGCGTGGTCGTCGAAAATCGCGGGACCGCCGGGTAAACGATCGTCTCTCCGTTGGCAGGGTGCGAAAATAGAAAATCCGATTGGCCGGTGCGAAAGAGAGCGGAACAAAAGCTTCATGCAGAATTCAGTGTCGGCCGCTCCTCTATAATCGGAGCGGAGTATCGATCGGTTACCAGCAGATACACCTGCTCGTGTGCAAGGCTTTCCCTGCGCCTCGTCGTTGCCTCCTCTCTCTTTCTCGCTCCCTCTTGGGTACTCTGACGATTCTCCTCTTCATCCCTCCCTTTGTTCATCCCTCTCGCTCCTGTCAGCTTGCTGGGCTCTCTGTCCGTCTGTGCTCGCGTGTCTTTCTCGTTCTCTATCTCTCTCTCCCTCTGGCTCGTTCAAATTCCCCTCTTCATCCCTCCCTATGTTCATCCCTCTCGCACTCGTCACGTTCCTTGCTTCTCTGTCCATCTGTTCCCGCGCGTCTCTCATCACTCCTCCCTTTCTCACTCTCTCTCTCTCTCTCTCTCTCTCTCTCTCTCTCTCTCTCTCTCTCTCTCTCTTATCCTCTCGCCCTTTCTCTCTCGCTCCCTATTCAGGAATTTCACCCAGGGCTACCTTGTTAATCTCGAGCGCCGACATCGCCATCTTTACGGCGCCAGCCGGCGAGATCGTGGTCGATAGCGGGAAACCCGCGATAATGCACTATCATCGACAACACCTCGTCTATGCTCGATGATTAGAGTCCGTGGAAAGGTTTCACGGGCCCCGGCTGATAAGCTTTCGGGGGGTTTCACCGAGGAATTCGATGGTATTTCGCGAAAGGATCATCTCGAATGGTGGTTTACGAAGCGTCTCTGATCTGCCAGGAGAGCTATCGCGCGATGGACAAGGAAGCAATGAATGTTTGGAGGAAAGTTCGAGAGAATCGAAACGATTCGTCAATCGTACACTACAGATTTATGTGTTTCGTAAGAAGAATTTGCAGGTATTTTACGAAAGAACGATCTTGAATGGTGTTTTCCGCCTTGGCTGATCGCGAGATACGTTCGAATCGCAGGTAGAAGGCTTTACCGGATGTTTAGATCCACGTAACGAAAGTTACATTTGAATATTGTGATTTCTAGCGAATGTCGAACGTTTCAAAGTTATCCAAATATCGGGCAAAGTGTTCGCGTCTACCTACTCGCAGCGAGTTTATTTAACGAACGAGGATAATTTGGTTCTACCACAAAAGACAGCGTTATTCTAGGAACGGCTAACGTCGAACGCGTAGACCGGCTTAATGGAAGTTTAAAACTCCGTGTTTCGCTTCTACCAGCGATCCCATTAATTTCTGAACCGTGGGTCGATGGTTCTCGTAGCGCGATACGTGTCACAATTATCGAACGAAATCGCGGAAAAAGATGACTGAAAACGGGATCTGGTAACTCTTAACGCGGGATTAAAAAGCGGCGAGAAAGCGACAATCGTCGCAAGCGGTCTATCCGGTTGTTAGATCGAGATTTGAAGCCTGATGTTTCGATTACACTTAATTTGAATATTAATTAGTCAACGAGGACGGTGCAAGTTTGTTTTATTGGTTTAATTAGCGACACGTATACGGATATGAATATAATTAGCCACTTTTTCCGCGTGGCCACGTCATTAAACCCTGAACGAACCAGTGACACCTGTTTCCAGCGAGATAACGAGACAAAATTCTACAAACTACACGTCGAGGAGGAAGTAATATCCGCATAGCACTGGTCAATGTGTACAATAGAATACATTACCGTCCAATGATGTTGAATCACTCGAAACTATCAGGGATCTATCGATTAGCGTTCGATTTGCGATCGGGAGTTTCTATAAACAGGTCTGTTATCACAGTTTATCGAGGAACTTCTACTCAGCGGCTTTCATGAGTAAAATTACCATCCTGGCGCCATTACGATTTCCTTCAAGCGCGCTCACCAGAACTATCTAACTGCCATTAAATACGAATTCCAAGACTCCAGACGAGAATTCTACTAATTTAACCGATCCTACAGCTCTGTTCAAGATTAAAGAAATTCCAGGTGATCGTTCGAAGGGGGCTCGCGAGAGCAATTAGGGATCGCGAAAATCGAGGCTCGTCCGCGATCTCGCGAGAACCGCCGCGATCGGATCGGCTCGCATCGACCGTTCGAGGGTAAAACGCGCGATCAACATTACGCTCTCGTACGAGAATACTTTATTATTCTCGGAGGCGGCGCGCGGAACGCGGCGTTCCCGAATTAGAGTCGGTTTTTTTATCCGCCTCGGCCCGACTCGCGGGCCGCCGCACCTGGAGACGTTCCAAAAGACATTCGTTTGCGCGCCAAAATCGCCCGACGCTGTCAACGCCGAGGTGAAATGAAAAAAATCCCAGCCACCGCTCGAAGCGTCGCCGCGACCATCTTTTATTTGCCCGCGCGGCGACGGAACGGCCGAGGAACGACGCGCGTTCCCCGCGACGAGGAACCCGGGAATCCGAACGATTCCTTTTTCAACGTCTGCGTCTCCGCGCTCGAACGGGAACCGAGGATTCGGGGGCCATCTTGGTTCGCCAGATTTTTCTTCGTTCCCTTCATCCGCCCACGTTCATCTCGACTCGATCGATCAGAGAAACAAGATGGAAGTTTGCGCGTTGGTAGATTCAACATCTGTTGACGATGAGTTTGAAATAAACGACGTTGCAAAGATTAAGTGGACGATATTCCACGCGTTAACACAAGAGCTGCCATTACTGTTCTCCTCGAGGACGCCAAGCGGAAAAAAGTACCTAATATAACAGCCAAACTAATTATGCACCTATGCAACCGTCATTGAACGCGAATTCCACGGCTTCGAGGCTAGTGTTTGAAAGATTCAATCGATCGCGTGGCTCGTTTCGCAACTGAAAAACCCCATAATCATTCGTGACTAACTACGCGCCGTTGTCTCACGGTATAAACAGCGTCGGCGATCGGTAACCATCCCGAGCAACGATTCGAATCGGCTTCGAGCAATTAGTAGGTACCCACGGACGAACGATCGGCGAACGATTTCAGATCGAATCTCGCGCCACGAACGCTTTGTCTCGGTTCCGAGAAGAGTTCGGATCACGATGGTAACTCGAGTCTAGGATGAGGACGGGGCGAGGGTAAATTAGAGGCGACCATGCACGGGCATAATCCGTGGTACGTCGAGGAGATCCGGCGACGACGATCGCGAACTAGTGACCGTAGAGGATCGGCACGCGGTCGCGCGCTTTGGTAGAACCGATGATTTCACCGCAATACCATTTCGGTCGGCACGCTGGTGACGTTTCTGACTCGATCGAACGTAGAATTAACCGAGGTGCGCCGCAAAAGAAACCAACAGGCAATGTCCATTCGCGATGTACAGAACTCCGCGAAGTGGAACGTCGACGCGGGCTTGATCGTACTTTCGCTGCGAATACTATTTTATCTGCGGCTGCGATCGAACAATTACACTTATGGGCAATGCCAACCGTTTTTAAATGATCGCCCACGTTTGTTTCAACGACCGATTCGCGAGCTGGCGTATATGACGGCCGATCGTTCGAGCGCACCCGCGTATCTGGTATCTCTACGAGTTGGAAAATGGAGTTGATCGCGACTCCGCGTCGACCTTTGGGACGTATGGCTTTCACGAATTTCGAAATAGAAATGGTATTCGCTATGATTTAACTTTGCCGCTCAGAGAGAATGTCACGGAAACACTTTACACGTTCAGAAGGATTCACAGCTTCCGTTTTTAGATGAATAAATCACGTCCATTGACAATCGAGGGATCTTGAGAGTTTGTGAATAATCTGCAGTTAAATCTAACAAAGAAATAGCAATATTGAATCTCAATATTTATTTAAGAACCCGGGAGAAACAGATTCTGTTTACAATTGAAGCGCGAATGTATAGGTAAAGGCGGGGTTTTAATCGTGTTTCTGGCTGAATTTCACGAGCTCCTTTGTCGCGTCCTGCTAGACGATACTCGGTGGCCCGCGGATCAAAGCATCGGTAACCGCAATTACCGGGAAAAAAACGAGTGGCTGGCTGCGCGTTAATTAAAATGCAGCGTTTCGCGAAGAAGGAGGGCGGACAAATAACTTGGGCGCGAATACCACCGCCGCGGTTCGATTAATAATTAACACGGCCGGGTTTTTCTTCGTCGAGCACCCAGACACTTTTATGCAGACGCGACCGAAATAGGGGCCGATCAAACGGTGACGAATCGGTCCGTATTTTTCCTTCCTACGCTTCGCTAGATTATTCTGAACTCGTCGAGCAAAAAATTGCGTGCAATCACAAATTTTTTATATCGATCGATGAAACAGAGTGCATCATCCAACATCAGTGATCTAACCCTTCCAAAGGATTGCGTTTACGTACGTTCGAATATTTATGTCTCGAACCAAAGTATTATAATTGAATTGTTTCCCAACGCTGTTCCAAGTACATATTTAAACGTTTAAATGGAAGCTGATCCTAGTAAACGAAGAGTTACCAATGCCAATATCATGATTCGGCCGTTCCTTATCCAATTTTCAGCGAACGATTCGGGTTAAATTAAAAGTATATAGAACGAGGCGCGACGAATTTTCAGAACCGACACGCGGATAGGAATCGAACGAAATATTAATTATTAAAGCCCGTCTTCGACCGTCGTAGCGGTACAACAGTTTTTAATTGCTCCTCGTGCATTATCTCGACGACGACGTAACTAACATCCGTCGGCTATCACACACTTCCCATGACGTCGATAAACGTGCATGGTCGGCCGTGTTGCAGAAGAAACCGCATTCCGCTCACCTCTCCTCAATATATTCAAATCTCTTTGCGATTCCTTTCCCTCTTTCAACTTGTCGTTCTCACTTTCGCCAACGTTTCCTTAATTCTCAACCGACGATAGTAGTCGCGAAATATTTTCTCAAGCAAACGCCAGCGAAGCTTATTCCTGTATCTAAAAGCAGAACCATGAAGATACCCAGAAGAATAACAAAATACGATGATGCGCCAATTACTATTCGCGTCCATCGTCGAGGTTTGCTGACAACGTTCGATTACAACGAAATAGAACGAAGGATCGTCGAGAGCGGGCGGGCATATAATTCCGCGTTGCGAATTCGGGAAGCGCCCGCCTTTGTCCGCGAAAATTGTCATCCGGTCCGGGTGGCCATGGTAATTTCCATTCCGTTGTCACGGGCGTATTTTTTCGGCCGTGTCCTGTCGGGGCGCGGCGGCGCAGGGGTTAACGAAACGAAGGGGATCCTGGCGAGAGAGCATCGACGCGACGAAAAGCCTCCGCGGGCCGGGCGAGAGCGCGAGAGCGGAAGTCGGGAATGTGGGGCGGTGATGGGCCGCTTCCGGTGGTCCCCGTGCACGGCTCGCAAGCCAAGTCAGTCGAACTGTGACCACGAGCGTCTCTGTCCGTCGCGTCGGCGAAACCGCAGAGACGTAGGCCCCCGTGTCTGTCTGCTCGTTCCATTAAAGCGGTCACCTTGCTCGCGTTGGTGCCGTATTGGTACCGGAGCACCGGCGCGGCCAACATCCCCTTCTGCGCGCGCGACCATCAGCGTCACGCGTTGGACATGCCTAGGTAATGTCTAGCTATCCTTTCGTTCTCTATGTATTGAAACTATTCTATTTTCGGTAGAAGAAGAAATGGATATCTGCTGGTAATGTATTCGTTACGGAATCTTTTCACAGGAAGAACGAAAATTTTATTCCTCTTCCCCAGATTAATTGTTGAAACATCACGTTGTGCGATGTTCTCAATACGAAATGAAGAAAAGAGAGGAACACTTCTCATTTAGAAGATGTACGTATCTACGCATTGTTTTATACAGGGATGAAATCAGAGAGGAGGACTGACGCATGGAAGACGAGGATCCAGGGAAGTTTCCGCGTCTGCTGGCCGATCCTAGGCGCTTCTGGTCCGAGAAGAAAGCAGAACGGGACAGGAAGAAGACGAGCCGAGACGAGCCGAGCGTTTCCGAGTTACGAGGTTGGAACGAGCGCGCCTCATTGCACGAGGGGGTCACGTGAGCGTCGGGTCACTTAACTCTCGTTCTCTCGCGTGCACCTCGTTTCGGCTTTTCGGTATGCGGCCTGAAGTGTTCCTGCTACAACGGCCACGGTTTCCATCCGAGCACCAAACCCGAGACGAACAAACAACTAACCCTTCGCCGAACTTTGACGACCGGTTAACTAGAGTTCGTTATGTGGTTCACTGCGTGCGGGGTTTTCAATTTCGAGGGGATTGGCAACAGTTTTGCGAAGCAAATGGCTACGTGGATGATGGATCGCATTTGGAAATGTAGTATATATTGTCCTGACCGATTGTAAGTTGAAAGAAGTTATCTCGAAGAAACAGAAAATTTCTCGCACCCTTATGAGTTGCACCCTTAGCGATAGGGTGTGAGTTAAGCAAACGCGACTTTTCAAACTCGTCGCGTCAGAAACGATACAGATAGAAGAGTGAAAATGTCTACGATATCGACAAGAGTTCAACCAAGCATCGACACGCATCGCATTTAGTGGAAGGAACTAATTCGTTCGATTCTTCTAGAATGACCGCAAGAACGACGAATCCAGCCAACACGCGTCCACCAATTCGCTCGTTCCAAAACCAACCAGCCAAAACAAGCGAAAAGAGCAAACGCGAGTCGAAGAAAGGAGAGTAAGAGAGGATCAATGGACCTAACTAAAGAAGAGAAAGAAAAGCGATGGAACAGCGGCAGAGAGAGAAAGAGAGGGACGAAGACAGCGTCAAAGGCCTGCTGTGTTAACTAGAGCAAAACACAGAGGCTGTTTTAAACGCAACGAGAGAGGAAGTCACACACACGCGCGCGCGTACACTGACAAAGGGAGCTTATTAAAGGCGGCGAACAAAAAGGAAGAGAGATCAATGAGCGACCCAGAGAAGGAGGAGAAGGAGGAGGAGGAGGAGGAGGAGGGATGGGAAGGTGAGAAGGAAACGCGAGCGAAAGAAACACGGTGGCTATATAGCCGTGGACACGGAAGGGTAATTATAATCGGTCCCTCTTCTGTCCTGCTCCTATCGCCGGTCTTCCTTGTTCCGCTCGCCCTCCATCGAGTTCCGTCTCCGTCGCTCAAGCGGCCCGCTTGATGGGGGCGCCACGAGCGGAAGAGAGAGACGCCGAGTGGCACTCATAGGAGCGTAACAATGGCTTTCCATGCCGGCTCAACCAACCAGACCACCGACTGACGATCATGACGAATCGTTCCCCATGGGACTACCGGGACCCCGTCGACACCCAAGGCTCGCGCTCGATTTCCACGTCGAGTCGTCTTTAGCCCGTAATCGAGTATCCGCTGATATTAACAATCGACATCCACGATCGCGGAATCGAAATTAAAATAAGGATAAGCGCCTAGTCTGGCGGGAATCATCGATTTCGTCGAACCGTTACCATTATCGCAAGCATCGAAGATGGTGCAAAAATAGAGGAGGTCTACTTTCACGGTAGAATCGTAGCTAGAAGTTTTGCCTCGACTTGCTCGACTTTTGCGCGAAGGTCTTCAATTATAGATAGACTTTGATCTCTCGGCAGATTGCTTTTATTTCGAGGAGGATATGATTCACGAGCTTTATCTTTGGCTGCTGTCATGGAGCACTGCCAGTGATTAGAGGAACGTTTAAGCGTTTCGTATTGGCGAAGTGGTTTCGCGTAGCTCGATCTTGAGCTACCCGATGGAAACCGAGTCGTGCAACGAAGATAACTGGAGGAACTTGGTACGATTCGCATTGGTAAAATGGCTTCGAACCTCTCAAATTCGAACGAACATACGTGAATTCGAGTAATCTGACTGATGCGGATCATTCGTTCATAGCAACCACGCTCTTTTGTCTTTCGTGAAAATATCGGTGAACGAAGAAAAGAAAGCTATCTAGGCACAATCTCTTGGTTCACAAATCTCAGCGAATCATTCGAGGATCCCACAATCTCAGTAATTACACGAGCAATGATCCTGGCCCTCGGTTGGTCCCGGTAACATAAACGCGTGGCGCGACCGTTCAATTGGAAATGATTCTATCTAACGTAATCATCTCATTGGACACC
The DNA here is from genome assembly GCF_050948175.1 of Xylocopa sonorina. Classification (NCBI taxonomy): domain Eukaryota; kingdom Metazoa; phylum Arthropoda; class Insecta; order Hymenoptera; family Apidae; genus Xylocopa; species Xylocopa sonorina. The sequence goes on from NC_135200.1 coordinate 7,284,337, forward strand.
CACGCCACGAATTTGTATTATTAGCAAGGTGACTAATGCTAAAATCACTGTTTACATACGAACAGATATCCGTGAGTAAGTCTGTAAGCTGGGATACTTGCCACGGACGCTTTTATCTTTATGTATCCAATGGAATTTCCATCTCTGCCGGCTACCATGAACCGCTAAACGACGTAGAAAGACACGTAACGTGTCCATGAGATCGTCGACGCGTCTAACCGATCGATCAATTTCGAACAAATTGCACTACTCCGCGACGATCTTCGAAATGGATCTCGTCTCGAAACTAAGAAACAGACACGATCACGCTAAAAGTGACCAAGTTAATCAATTTAACAAACGAACTATCCGAAGATACTACGCGCGATAACGATCAACGATAAACCTTCGTAATTATCGAGTAACTGCGTTGTTTCGCGCATCAGTTTTAATGCCCATTACGCGGTGAAACGAGTGAGATTCACGGAATAAGAATAACAGAATAAGCGATCTCACAGACGGTTAAAGAGAGGCAAGAATCGACGGTGAAGGACGAGGTTCGTACAATCGTTAATGGGGGTTATTACTCGCTGTATAACGTCGTTAAGCGACTATAACGTTCGATGTTTATCGAGCAACGGGACGACTGCTCTTTTTAATCGCGCGTCGGCCAAGATACCGGTCGAAAGTAACACGGATAGACAATAAAGAAGGAGGACCGTGAGGAACGAGGGGGATGGACGGACGTGGAAAGCGCGGAAAAATGTAGCCGTGGAAGCCTCGCGCGGAATAGATACTTATCGCGCGGAGGAAGCCACCTAGAATGAAAGGGGGAAGCCGTATTTTCCAACGATAATGACGGTTAGTACCTAATGCACAAATGTAATAAACCAGTCTGATAATGGTAATCTCGGATGGAATGCGTTTTCCGTTGAATCCCGAGCACGCGTTGGCGAACAGCGCGGGATTATCCGGATTCTGGATTTATCAGGCATCCATTTCGATTATCTAAGTGATGAGTCGATAACGCTGAATGATTCCGACGTGTCGGACGAGGAGAATGTTGGTTAAAAGTGCATTCGATCATTCTATTACTTAATTTACGCGCGTGGAAACTCGTCGCGTTCATTTCGTTGTTTCGTTGTCGAGAACGCCACTCGAGCGCGGGATTGGGGGTTGATAAAGTTGATTCGATCGACGATTGGTAAACGAGAAGCTCGCTTTCGCGCCATGGCGGACTTATAAATCGTAGCTGTACCTTTAAGTACAATACTTTTCAATCTGTTGGCAAATCGATATACGCTTGCCTCGTTTTCTCATTTCAGTAGCCGAATGTCTCGTCTGAATAATCGATACCCGCCGTATTACCGATTTATCGAATCGAATTGGCAATTCGAAAGCTCGAATGTTTTACGCGCTACAGGTAGGAACGACGTTATTGGAGAGAAAGTACCGAGGACTTTCGCGAATTTTATCGCGAATTGCAAAAAGGTAAAAGAAGGATACGCGGATACAACCGAACCCGAACGTACGGCCATGGGCCACGCTTTAATTAAACGCGAAATTTCCTGGCTGGATTAAACGATTTTCATACCCCGCGTACGTATTACCGAAGCTGCAGCGGTTGCCGCTTTGATACGCACTGCCGTTTTAATAATGCATTCGATAGTTACTCCCGAGATAAATTCGTTAGGTTACCTGCTGATTAACTCGTTAACAGATTTTTCGGCTAGAAGCGTTTCCAGCTAAGCTGAATCGCGAGAGGAGAGGACGCGAGTTAATTAATTAAAGTGTAAAAAAAAATGTAACGTGCCAATCAAATGTAGAGCAGATGTTCGGTCAACCACGCGTACTCAATAATCTAATTAAACAAGAAGAAACAGAAAGAAGAATAATTTAACTTTGTTACCGTTAGTACCGCCGAGTGATCGCTATGCAAAAGGAAAAAGGAAAGGCTAATAAATGCAATTAAAGAAACGAAACCTAGATAACCATTTCCCACAAACACGCAAGGCTGTAAATTTATATTCTGGAAACAATTTACATTCCCACGTAATCCTATCGATTCCCACCTTCGTTCCCACACCGTGTACGTTACGTTCCCTGAAACGTTCGGGAAAAACTCGAACGGACAATCCGTCGTCGATTAAAACGCGGATTATTTGCACCGTGCGCCGGCGTTGTTCCGACGACATTTCCATTTTATTAGCATTCGCGTAACCGCGGGTCAAAGGCCTTTGCTCGAGCGGATCGGAGCGAGTCGTTGCGTCGACGAATATTATTAAAAACCATTCCGGCTCATTGATCGTCCCGAACGACGACACATTGTGTCGCCGAGACAACCTGTTCTCTCCCCTCTCGTCTCTAATTCTTTTAAATATGCAACGAATCAGAGGCTGAGCAGTTAATAGCTACGCGGAAAGACTCCATGGTCGATCGAAAGCTTCGAAAAGTATTTCATTCAAGAATGATCATGTTTCAAACAATTCTAAGCGATTTCTAATTGCCTAAAAGTTGTAGATTTAGCATTGTTGATATTGCACAGACAACTTGCGCACGTTTCGTACTCGATCTTTGAATCTTCGTGTTTCATTCTCGCATTTTAGCGCGCGCTCTTCTGTAATTGGTAAAATTTCTTTTAGAAACTTGAAGATTATGAGACGCAGATACAGAATTGGAAATTTCTATTAAATGAGTAATCGCACGGTGCCGCATCGAAGCTACCGCGTCCATTTGAATCCCTTTCGAAGCGACGAATTCATTTTCGAAGCGTTGCTCCCTTAAAATTACGGTTACACGAACGCAATCGAAAATCGAAATCTATCTGGCTGTCGTTTTTAAGCGAACTCTCGTTCATTTTCGAGATAAATGGCGCGGTGCGAAGATTCTCTCAGCCTAACGTTATCTTGCAATTATCAATACGCGTATCGTGTAAAAAAGCGAAGCTGCAAATATTTGAGTGCGCTTCACCGACGAAAGAGATCCTCGGGATCACCGGAAACGCGTTCGTAAACCTCGCTCCAGGCCCGACCAAACGACCAATTATAAATTGGTAGTACAGAAGTGGACATAGTAATCAGGGAAGTGGAAGCTCCGCCCAACAATAACTATGCAACTACTAACTACACGGCGGTATAATAAAGGTGGGCCTTTGTGTCGCACAAGAGCCGTGTTTCACATCGTACCTGGGCGCGCACACCTCGCCAGGATCCTTGACTATTGCGACGTATTGAAATTTCCATGCTTATCTATCGCGTTGCGTGCGTATGAAAACGCCATGGAAAATCTCTCCTTAAACTTTAAGCGCGCGAAACAATGGGGAAGGAAACCTTGAAAGGAAAGACGAATTGCGCGCGCCAGTTCAATCTGTAAAAATAAACTCATCGCCTTTCGTTTCCTGTGCCGATATCGGGGTCCTTGCTCGTAATCCTCATTTGCATGCTATAAAGTATCCGCGCGACAAGAAACGCGTATACGTGCATACGTGGCATAAAAGTGTGCGCTCTGAGCGCAATCTAGTTTGAAAAAAGAAACGAGGCCAAACGATCATCGGGACCGTTCGTAAAAAGTGTGTACGAGTCGATTTGTCGGCGTTCGATCCGCGATCGGGTGCGCTCCAACGATTCGCCAGTCGCCCCTAGTCTTTCTCAAAATCTCCACCGGTGTTTAAGCAAAATTGCACCCGTCTGTGCCAGCAATAGACGCGTTGTTGCATGTCGGTGGCGTAGATCTCGCGGCGTTCCGCCGATCGCGCGGTGAAAGCGAGGAGGACGGACTACGTGACCGGCTCCACGGTGGACGAGGACAAACGGGATACTTTATCGCGGTTGGAACCGACGGAGACAGAAAAACCGAGACAGTCGTCGCGCCTGGCTCTCGACATTTTCTTGCGAACGAACCAGCCTATGAAATATCACTGTTCGAAAATCTGTCCTGTGCTGTGATGATAATATGGCGATCCATTCTTGTATACATCCTCCGTATCATTTTAAGATAACTAACTTCGTTTACAGCATAAAGAACGAACAAACGACATAATAAACTGCATATATCGTTGCACTCCGTACCATAAAATACATAAAAATTGCTCTATCGAACGCAAACTTTGGTCGTAACTAGAAAACGGAGAAGGATTTAAAACGGACCGGTCAGAACCCACCGCTCTATTCCCGAACGTTAACTAGTTTTGTAAACAAACGTACAGGTCCGCGATCGATCGCGTGCAATCGAGGAAGACGAGAGACGCGTCGAGCGAACGGCGATGCACAGACGGACCGCGTGCACACAAGTAAAAGGGTAAAACGAGGTAGATAAGAGAGACACGAGTCGAAGAAGCGCATGCTGCTGTTATAAAGTAGACGAAAGAGAGAGAGAGAGAGAGAGAGAAGGTCGAAGTGAAACGAAGGAGAGAAGGTAACGCGGGAGAGCCAAGAGAGGGCTGGCAAAAGAGCCGAAGGTCTCGCGCTCTCTCGTCGCGTACGCGTGTGCACGCGCGCGCGCGCGCGCGCCCCAGTGAGCGTGCAGCGTGTTCGCGGATGGCTTCGTACTCGTGCGATAGAGACGCGAAAGCGATGGGGAGAGCAAGAGGGAGAGAGAGAGAGAGAGAGAGAAGGAGAGAAAGAGGGAACGGAGAGTGGAGTGGTTTTGCTCTTTTTCTTGTTTTTGCGAAGAACAGACGCGCGCACCGCCGCGATGCACCGACGCGTATATACCCACTCCGTTTCCTAAACTTTCTACGGGCTCTCGGTACGCCACGACCGGCTGGAAAACCGGACGATGCCGGTTCGACGCGACCAGGATCTGGATCTAAGCGATGGGACGCGATCCTCCTATGGTAGAACGCTTGCTTCCAGTGGATCGCTTTCGAATCTTTCGATAGATTCATTTCAGTGGGCATTAAAAAGTAGAATTTTTTCAAATAGAGTAATAATAAATATACGCGTGGTAGAATTCGGCAATAAGCACTGTTTAACGAAGATCATGTACCTCAAATATAATGGTCCTTTTGACCGTCAGGGTACATGGCGCGACTCTGGATTGGGGCGCATCACACTGGAACCTCTTAAGTTCGGCACGATCTTCGTACGTTTGAAACAAAAAAGTTCTGTACGAGTTCGTTAACAAAGCTTCGAAGAAAGGAGATATCTAGCTTTAGCAACATTATATGTGAAATCAAAGTATCGCGTAGACACGCATCGTACACGGTAATACTCTCTGACCTATATAGATACATCGTGCACCTTAACTTCTAGTAAACGAATGACCAAAATCTCTGCATTTGAGTGGTACATTAACAAGTGATACGCGCGAGTAGCATCGAGCACGAGTATACCGCATAGAACCCGGCTAGTCGAGTAACGATAGAAAGAGGAACGCGGACAAGAGAGTAACCAGAAGAGGGCACCAGTCGAGGAGGCGAAGGGAGTAAGAGGGCGGCTCGAGAGGTAGGGGTTAGATCTTGTTACGCGATGGTCTATCCGATGGCTTAGGCCGCTGGTCGTCCTCGCGGAGGCCTAATTCCCCTATAACGGGCGTCGATGCACACGGGATTCCCCTCGAGTGTGGCGAGCGTTCCGCGTCCAGGAATTCCTCGTGGCACCGGCGCGCGGCTGCAGGCGGAAGGGGCTGCGTCGTGGGGAAAAATCGAAGGGAGATCCCAACGGCGGAGAGACGAACGCTAAAAATACACCCCGCGCGCGGCGGTGTCTGGCCGTCGTGGCTTCGATCGGAGGCGACGAACGGAACGCGGTGCTCGCGAAGGAGGCACGCGAGGAGGAAGAGACGCGGATGTCGCGGCCGCTTCGCGCCAAGATCGTACGGTTGGAACGCGGCTGAGAGAAACGCGCCGCGCCGTGCCGCGCCGGAGATCCAATAACGCGCGATTCCTGATAGCGCGAGCCAGGAGGGAGTCGCCGGAAGGGAGAGAAGAACGAAAGGTTCGTTTCACTCGGGAAGGGGATGACTGCGAACATGCCGGGATAGACGACGAAAGAAACGAACGAACGAACGTTAGAGAGAGGGAGAGATAGAGGGGAAGAGAAGGAGACGGAGACGAGTCTCGTTGTCAGTAACACTCCCCGTAGAATACGTAGAACCTCGAACTCGTCTGCGGATCGATACGAGTTCCTGGTGGACTCGCGAAAGGGGGGCTACAGGAGGGGTCTAGGGTGGCAGAAGAGGCAGCGGACGGGGGGAGGGTTATGCCGTTGGTGTTTGTGGGGTGCGGGGGTGGACTGGCACAGGGACGCCTCGGGGGTGTTTCCATGGTGACGGGAATTATCGTCCCGGGGTGGGTGTAGGGTCTACGTCCCTCTCTCTTCAACTGGATCTCTCCCTGCCGTTACACCGGTAACGTACCCTTTTTTTCTCCTTCTTCCAGCGGAACTTTTGATTTTCCAACGCCTGGGTCGCCTTACCGAGGGGAGGGATCGCGGACAAGGAGCGAGAAACGGAGTAACTGGTGAACACACACGGGGGAGACTCGCCTCGAAGGAATCGGATTTGCTCGATGGAATTGGACAGGGGCACCTGTCCGCCTGAGAGTGAAACTGTCGCGAGTTTCTCCTCGGAGTCAAATTTGGTAACGCGTACCCTATATAATGATCGTACGCTACGCCACTCGATTATTAAACGGCGTTACCAATCGTTAAGTCTCTCATTACGATGTTAATCCTAGGGAAACACTTCGCGTAGCGTTAGCTTCTGCCTCGACTGTAAAACGAGCTACCAAACCGAATGAAAATCATTTCGCCACCGAATGCACAAGTGTACGCATTTGCATTAATAAATTTAACAGTCGACCAGCAACTGGCGACAGTTTCAGCACCGAGTGGACGCGTACCCTGAGAGTGAAAAATTCATCAGGGAAGATCCTGCGGACGATGAACGCGAGGGGTTTTCTGGAAGCGCGAATTCGGTGCCGGTAATTCGTTCGAAACAGGTTCTCCTGTGTACGGGCAAAGAAAGAAGTACGAAGGAATCATCGGCGGTCTCGTAAACGCATCCGCGAAACGAAAGAAAGAGAGGGGCAACGAGGATCGGGGGCTTGATGTATCCTCCGCTGGAAGCATCGCTCCGTGAAACGCTAACGATCAACGTAGGAAGATCCCCGGCTCGCTGAAATTCAATTTCACCTACCAGACGGTTGACTATGCAGATCCTCGGTTTGTTAAATCAACGATTAACATCGTTTACTCGAAATCTCGACTGTGAGAGGCGAGTGTTACCCGTTAAACCGAGGAGAAAACCCTTACGCTCGTTCCTCACAGTCGCGGGAGCCGGAAGGCCCTTTTATTCAGCGAGTAACGCGATTCGTGGATCAAACGAGGGAGAAAAGGTTACGCGGTGTTACCCAATGAATGGAATTTCGATTTGAGATCGGAAGATCGAAAGGATCGAGCTGTTGCGATAGTTTTAGGCCGATCTAGAAACGGCGCTCGGAAGGACGCAGTCGAGGATGAAGACGAAGATCGGAGAGACGGAGCAATAGAACGGCGTCTGGCCAATCGAATTGTTCGGGAAATTATCCGATCGAATTCGTGGTCAGCGGGTGGTCTCGAGGTACGATCGAAACCGATGATCTCACCTCGAGATATCGATACTAACGTCGAGGTCGTCGGGTCTCGTGCCGTGGAAAGTTCCACTTGGGCTCGAGAGAGGCAGGAGGAAACCTGCGCAGACGCGGTACGCGATTTCGTACGTCCGCGCGCAGACCGATTCCCACTAATCTGTATCTTCGTCCCTGGCCGAGATATCGAGACGATTCTTTCGGCGGCAGATTCTGTACCGTTTCGCAGTCTTATATTTCAAATTTCGTGAAAATCCGATGAAAATTGCGAAAGTTACGGGGGTTTTCTGTATAACCCATTCGCAGGTCATCCTCGCGCGAAATATCGATTTTGCTCGGCAACTATCGATTTCGCCATGTTCCACGTATCTTTTTAACCATTGCGAACATCATCTCTCGATGATACTTGTTATAGAATTGTTGTAGAAATAAAAAATGAACCGCTGGACGGTCGATGATCGATTCGGACGGCGTGGATAGGTGTTTGTGGCTCGATTTACAAGATCTAGGGTGATATTTGGCAATCCGTATATTGACAAGTTGTCCGAGTAATTAATCAGAGTTAATGGAAGGTTGCTTGTATTTACGGTGGATATAAATCAACGCGCAACGCGGATTCTGTCCGCGAACAAAAGCAGGGTGTGGCGGATTTACGCGAGTTTACGGCTCGAAATCGAAAATAGAACGGCCCGTAAAGGCAGACACGGTTCGTGGCCACCGGTAAACGTGAAATTCAAACCCATAGAACCGTCCGAGGGTTTTATCGGTCGTACGTCGTTCCGCGCTCGAAGATTATCCCGCGTACGTTCTCTCATTTCTTCGCGGGCAAACAGAGAAATTAACACTGGAACTAGCGACAATTAGCGCGCTGCTGTTTGCTCGCCGGAGTCGTCGCAAGCGACGAAATTTCGAGAACATATGCAGTATAAGACCGTAACTCATTCAGAGCAGAAACGAGGACGAAACCCATATACTCGAGGTTCAAAGTAATTCCAACTATTTTGTCGATCGTATACTTTTCTTGCGCTAATCAGCTCGTACTCGCTCAATTACGTATCTAATTTATGAAGCGATATCTATCTGTCGCCTAGAAACTTTCGAACTGTGCCTTAGCTCGTTACACCTACCTAATCCTAACGAATGCGACTGATTTTAATTCGCTACATCCTCCTCATTCAGACTTACGAGTTACCTTCCTTACAAGCATCAGCCTTCTTTCCAGCGAGGTTACTATTAAGAAAGATAAAATCAGAATGTAAATTCCAGGCAAGGCTGTATAACAAAACTAGCATCGAATGATCGTCAGAGCGGCCCATGGCACGAGTTCGTGGTCCCCGAAAGGTTAAGGAAAGAACCACCTTTCGATCGGCACAGAGAAATCCAGATCCACGAACAGGAACAGGAAGAACAACTTCGAGGATAGAGAAGGATGGAACATAGAAAATGGGGGTGGGGGTTGGAGCAAATCAGAGGGACAGAGGGGGAGAGAGAGAGAGAGAGAGAGAGAGAGAGAGAGAGAGCAGTCTCTGCCGCGTTCGTGCTGGGACGTGTTTCGAGGGAAGGCCCCGGAACCTGCCAGGCTAACAAAATGGTAGGACCCACCGCGCCAGGCTCAAAATCGAGCAACAAGTTGCAGGCCGCCTCTGGCTCCTATAGGGTATGCCGAAAATAAACTACGGGCACCTCGTTTCTGCGAAACTATCCAAGTGAACCTTGTAACGGATCGCGGATGCGGTCTTTCGGTCCATTTCTACGGAATCGCCACCGTGTTGCTTCGAACCTCTTCCGTTAACTACTCTATAAAATTGAAAAACGCTTCCTAAACGGGCTACGAAAAGATTTGTAATTATCGATACGTAGTCGCGGAGGACTTCTCGATTATAGATCGAAGAGTATAGCCGCGCGTTCTAACCAGTATTATCGACGATACACTTCGATGAATCATTTCTCTGGCAACCAGTCCGATATAAATCGTTATTAACATCTCGATAATTGCATCGAGACATAGGGGCCGAGCAAACGCGCGATATCGCGAGTGTCCGTGGAAATCACGGTTCCATTGATCGAACGAAATTATTTAATTGCAGAAACGCCTACGTCCAGGCTCGGGGCGCGCTTGACACGAACTGGGTCATGCGTTTTGACTATCGCCGCGAGCTGCAACGTTTCGTCGTCTATCTAATTACCGACATCGTCCGTAGAACCGTGCTGCGGATCGAATTAATGGACGATTCGACGGAAAACGCGTGGAACCGGCATCAGCTGGCGCGAATTACGCGAAAATCTATTCCGTAATTGAGTAACGATCGCGCCAATTAGCGGCACGCTGACCGAACATATCGATGCGCGATCGGCGAATCCGATTACGCGTCGTTCCCGCGAATCGGCGAAATCGAATTTTTGCGTTTCACGAGCAGACCCGACCAGGGGCAAAACTTTCTCTCCCTCTAATTAGGTTTGTGAAAAATGCTCGTTCGATTATAACGCGATACTTATATCGGAGCGTAAGTGATAAATTTCGAGATTAGAAGTGTATTTCGTGAAAGTGGAAGATAAGCTTCCAGAAATGATTTGTAGGCTGAGAACGATGAAAGTAAAAGCACGAATTGTGCGACGAACCGGTCATTAGAGATCCACGATAGATATTATGAACGCTAATTATGAGATTCCTCGACTCATTGATGAAACGAGTATAGGTATCCGTGCGTACAATATCGCTGTATAAAAGCATCCAGTCAGACAAATTTAACGCGTACTCGTTCGAGGAAAAGTTTTTAAGTATCCAGAAGAATTCCATTCTATAGAAATCTACCGTAGAAATTCGTATCTGTTAACAAATGGACTAAATACATGTGTACATAGCACCGCGGTACGAAGAGTGCAATGTATCCAAGTAGATATCGACGAAAACGAACTATCTAGTCCTACAACCTAATCCTACAAAATAAAACCTCTTCTTAAAGAGAAGCATGATTTACTCGAATCGATCAGAGAAGCTGAAATAATCGACAAAATTCTATAACTATTATGTACAGACTAAGATATCTACGACGGTAGTTAAAGCGAAACCTAAATGGAAAAACGACAGAATTCCATCGAATCCTTAACGGAGCAACAATTTCCTCAGAGTCGATAAAAACCGATCGTAGAAATCGTCGAGGCTTATCATCGTGAACGGTTCGCCCCCACCGGATCGGTGGGTGAAACCGTGCTCGAAAGTCGGACGAGTGCCGACAGTTCGATCCCACTCCGATACGATATCTATCGCGTGTCGCGCGTATTGTCTCTGTTTATCGTCGGCCAACAGACGCGGCTGCTCGCGCGACAAAAAGGAACGTCCTCGGCGTCTTCCCACGCGTTATCGCGCGACGCCCGTTTTCGACGCGCCGCGACGTTTGCCAAACAGAAACGTTACGGTAGCGGCCTGCCCGGAAGCGCCTCGCGGTTCTCGCCGCGAACGACGACGAACGTTCCGCCGCGTGATTCTTTTCACCGATTAACGCTCGTTCGCCGCTCAGATACGTATGTACCCAGATAGATACGCGTGGCACATTGATTGTCACATTCTCAGAGGCTACGCAATGTCTGCCTGGCCAAGTAAATTTATCGAAGCTAACGTCCTTGCTGCGAAGTTAGAGAAAAATCGTTTTACTCGGCTCGTCCGCGAGCAAAAGCCTCGCGACGCGCATTAAGATTTGTACTTACATAAGTTACCAGACTAATTTAAGATTATTTCGTCGGTCTGTGTTATTTGTTCGACTCGATGTATTTTTCTGCTCCGTGCTCGGTTCTAACCTTGTACACGCAAAGAAGGGGTCCTTTGAATTTTGATTCGGTGATAGTAGAGCTTGACTAATTGAATCAGGTTCGAGTTGCACAGGAACTACGCTTAAAATGTATGGTATTTTCAAGGATAGTGTGTGCCCACCGGGTGATAAAACGGTGTTTTATTGCTCGCAATCAGGTAAAGAGATAATAACCGCACTGCGCTTGAAACACCGCGTACTTTGTGAGCGGCCTAATGTTTTGTTAAGTTCTATCGGGGAGATTTCAGGTATTATTCATAGTGAATTATAGATGCAATGGAAGCTTGTGATCGCGAAAGATGGTTGATACTTTTGCATTATTTTAATGCCATCGATGTGATCAGAAATTAATTAGTCCCTAAATAAAAAGATTGCAAAGTACATAAACGATGAAGGGAATTTCATAATTTCCTAATTTTGCAATTAAACGTTTAAAAAGCGCTGTACGACGTGTGTTATCAGTCGCACGTAGGACGCATCGACGCCGACGAAAAGTTCCACATTTGAATGTTCTACTTAAGAATTTTTCAAAATTTCTTTAGCAAGAAATGATGAATGCAGCGTAGAAAAGCTCACAAAATACCTAAATTAATTGTAGTTCGTATGACTTGGATATCACGAGCAACGGTTAAGAAATCTTCAGCGCCGATATACCGTACAACGATCAAGACAGTTCTATATGCATTTTGTGCGCCATTATAACCCGCATTACGTAATTTCTGAATGGCCAGCGTGTCTTTATTATATCCTCGCGTTACCAGATGAAACGATACCCTAACGATCAGCAAAAAATAGCTCCCCGTTTAACCTTTTAGACGCTCGATTCAGAATGCCGTTCGCGGCGCTATATCGCTCGATCGGTTGCGAATTAAGAAAAAAAACTTACGAAACGGTGACTGGTAATCGTAATATCGGGCCAGCTGGATCGATTCGTAACAAATCGCAATGATACATCCACTTTCATTATAATATCGGGTACGTGCTTGACAAGCTGCGAAAACATCGTCCCAACGAATTTTATTCCGTTTACTCCCATTATTGTTAGATATTTAACAAAAATCAGTTCGCAGAATCTGATTATTTAACCTTCCAAATGAATTTTCCCAAAGACGAACTCTAATTAATCCACTTTTAATCAAAATCCTCTCAAACCATTTCTTAGGTGTTTCCGCAGTTAAAAATGAACTCTATTACATAAGGAAAATGTAAATCATCGGTACGCCTCGCAACAAACTACCAGCTAGGGGAAGATCTCCGATATACGTTCGTCGTTTACATATTCCCGCAAAAAATACACCGAATCGAACGTACCAAGGCTCAACGCCGTTCGTTTCCAGGCGAACGGCCAAGCAAAAAGATACTACTCGTTCGCCGTTACCTAATCAGCGGAGGCTCTCGAGCGTCGAGAGGTTTTTCACTGGTGCTTGCTCTCTCTCTCTCTCTCTCTCTCTCTCTCTCTCTCTCTCTCTCTCTCTCTCTCTCTCTCTCTCTCTCTCTCCTCTCTTTCTATATACATATATATATATGTCTTTTTCTGTCGAACGCGCGTGCACTTATACGTGGGAGTCGCGGCGTTCCGCGCGAGCTAACCAAGCGCACTTAAAGCCGTCGTCACACGAGGCACGATCCCCATGCCCGATTTGCTGCACGACCGATCGCTTTCGAGATCGGCGAACAGACGAAACGCGTAATTACACGTTAAACATTACGTAGACGTGCAATCACGATGTGTGACAATGTTTAATGCCCGGAAAGAGGTTGTCTTTCAAATGGTACCCTCGCGCGCCCATGTCTACGCGTCATGAGTTAAATTGCGTTTCCGCTTGCGAAGCGCAACTACTGCGGAACTCGATTTTTCGTTAAGTACCTTCGCTGCGTTGCAATCTTCGTTCTTCTGGTCGTGTTTATCGAATTATTCTATAAACTTACAGTTTCCATATAAAAATTGCCGGAAAATTGCATCTATAGATACATACGTGATACGTGTAACCTGTATTTTCATATCGTGCTACTAGTTTGGCGAGGCTTCTGCGATTGGTTCGCGCGCGAAGGATTGATAGAAACAGATGTTGGTCTCGAAGCGAGCGTGAAATTCACGCACGCCAGCCGCCGACGATCAGCACGGAGGGGTCTTCAGCGTGCACAGCAGAATGCAGCAAATCGGATACGTTAGTCCGTTCCTCGTGTGACCAAGGCATAAGCGCCGTGAGACGAGTTCGCGCGATAACACGGGCCCGATAACGCGGCGACGTACGCTCGCTTTACTCGTGTAGCATCGTGGCGACTCTGCGGTGTACGTACTTATGCACGCGCGCGTCTTCGCTTACGTATACACCGTGTCTGAGGATGGGTGGTATAACGATTGATCCGGGACCGATGAATCTGACCCGCGACCTGTTCTTGCGTAAAAACCCTGATCAGGCCGGTGAAACAAATGTAGCGCCATTTTGCATAAAATTAATCGGGAAAATTGAAACCATTCTCGAAATCATTAACGGCGATTCTCGATAGATGTAATCTCAGTACTTTTTGGATTCAATGAACGCGATTGCAATGCGTTTGACTTGCAGTATACTTGGGTAGTAACATGAAGTAGTAAGATGAAACGATGCATATGTAGATGAAACTTATATATAATTCACGTGTTTTTCAATCTGGGGAGAAAGAGGAGACAACCGACTTCGTAGACGTTGAACAAGGTAAGGATTTGAAATTTTAGCGAACGCATATCCTACTTCAACTTTTGTTTAGTCCTTATCGAAAAACGAGAACGCTACACGTGACACTGATACGTAAAATATCCAAATACGCCGTATATCAATGTATCAATCAATACTATTAGGTATATTTGATATTTCAGTTTAAACATTGCCAAGTTTCTTTCACCAGCTTTACCTTCCCTCTTACTCCACTATTTATACGAGCATCCCTATGAATAACACGTATTACATTAACATTAAGATTAACACAAATAACAAGTGTCCTCTCCCACGAGTGCAATTATTTCATACTTTGTTTATCACGGTTACCCACTACGTTCACCTTATTCTGATCATTAAGAAGTATAGATGACAGTATAGGTGACGCGAGGTAAATGATCAAATAGTTTATTCCACGCTAACTAGCTCTATATCGATACACGCGTCAGCTATTTTTTAATCGATGCCTCAAAGATGCAGAGGATATTTTATGTACGCAATTATTTTACTTCGCTCGGAATTAGCTGGACAGTTAGCGTGTTAACCGTATTATTCAAGAGACGCCTGTACGTGCAGGCTCGTTGTCACGCTCGTACACAAGGCGCTGTGCGTCGGTCCGTATAAAGAGCGGTGCATTGCGCCAAGCCTGTACTCCGCGCGCGCTCCCGCTGCTGAATTAATAATCGAACTTACGTGGGTAGCTGCTCGTCTACCGGGTGTCTGCTTGCACACATGTTTAGCCGATCGTCGTCGAAGGTGCGCGCCACTCAGCCACGCCAGCGTCCGGGGAACCACTGGAAAATAGAGCGAGAAAACGTCGAGTTAGTCACTGCAAGATCGAGCCTAGACGGATGATGAATTGGACGCGATAAGAACGGCAGTAAAATTTGTATCGCTGGCACCTTTTCTGGGTAGTTGAGTAGCTAAGGGTGATAAGTAAGGGCTGATACACTGGCGTATTACGTCTGTGTGCCTGCATTGGCGACTGTGAAAGTAACTTGAAATCGAGAATTTTTAAACTATAACACACCTTGTAAAGAAGTTTGGGAAAGTGCAACGTTCTCTGAACAACGCACGCTCGTTGAATGTATGCAAATAGTTGAAAATTAATACGCGTTAAGTGGCATTTCTGTGAGATTCGTATTATATACCACGGTACAGACAAATGTTAAGCAATTCGAAGTGCGCAAAGATTATCCGGCTTCCCGTTACAAGCTCAACTGGCTAGTGGGCTTCAACGAAAACAGATTTCGCTTCACCGGCGTTGCGGAGATATTTACAAATTCATAGAATCGATTGTCACGAACGGATTCCAAACAATGTACGTTATTATTTATAAATATCTACTCGGCCAATTTGACCGGTTTTTAGCGATAGTTCCATTAACGTTATTATAATGTATTATTGAATTCTACTTTAACGCCAAGTTAATGATTAATAGCAGTATCAGTTGGCTTCTCAAAGAAATCCATGCGCGACGGACTCAGCTTAAATTCTATTTAGAAAAGTAATTATCAATAATGTAATTATACTAAATACGTGGTCGCCACGATAATGACAATAAATTAAATTACTGCAGCTAGATATATTTATTCACAATTTTGCAATAAATTTAAGTCCTCCTTCGAAAGTTAAATGCTCGTATACCTTTGAGCGATAGTGTATCTGTAGATATTGATCGTAATATCAAAATTCGAAAATAGAATTGAATGAAGAAAAATGGAAAATGTAGAAAAGGTATAAACCTACATAGAACGATTTTAGAAATATAAAAGATTGGACACCTGTACAATTCCTTTATATATGTATGTAATCCGATCGCCGTGGTTATAGCCAACTGACATGCGATTAATTCTTTATAAATCATCATTTACAAAATGTATAAGCACTAGTAAAAGAAACTGATAATTCGATTTGGTACGGAATAAAACGCTTGAAATTTATCGAAAAATCGCAAAGTTATATAAGATTTAATCCATTTCCCGTTCCGTAATTCGTCAAATGTAAAAAATGCATGTGAATTACACCACACAGATACACAACGACATCTTAGAATAGAATACCACGAAAAATAGTGATGGATAATATAAAAATTTCCCGTTAATTGTGATTGGAACCTTCGAAAATGCTCGTAAATGTCTCCGGATGCGCTAACCTAAAAATGCCGATTATTTGGGAAACTATTTGTCGGACAATGATGGGGCTTACATGGATATACATGACAAATGGTAGAGAATGATGAATGAAAAGTTTCACCTCGATATCGTTATCCGATTCCGAGATATTAAATGGCCACTTTTTCCAACGAACCGCCTGCTCGAACTCGACTCTCCTGGCTTCTCCCGAAGAAACGCGCGCGCACGTCGAATCGTACTTCACTGTATCATAGTTTCTCTGCATGACCATTTCACTGAAATGTAAATGTTTTATTCTGGGCTCATCACCTTCCAACGTTCACTAAGTAACTACTAATTGATAGAAATAAACAATCATCAACTTCGGTCTACGAACTGCACGAGAAACTAACATGGCTGTCATGCGATATTTGAATCAAATCGATACAATATATCGATACACGATTTCCTACCATTCCACGAATATTAATCGATTAAAGACGATAGATTAAAAATCGGTATACAAGATACAAATATCGATTCCTGGTTATTCCATGCAACGCTGCTAAGCTTATTGTTTCTTGATTTACAAAATCCGCCTAAGATTCAATCGATTTCGTAACATTAGCGATCGATAATCTTCGATAAAAGCGATGTTGTGAACGATATGTCGGCCATGTTTGACACGGAACATTTTCCTCTGCTTCTCGATGTGGTTTGCTCACCTGCATCAACTCTTACTCCTGAATAAATGTAAGTAAAACAAAACCTCTTAATCCCTATTTACGATTTCTTGTTAACCTCAAATCTGGTCCACTAACAGGGAGAATGGAATAGATCGTTAACATAATATAGTATGTATGCGTAATGTTCTCATAACCTGCGTATGCATATTCCGTGTATCATCCGGAAACGGTTTCGGATTGGAGATTTTTATGGGGACGCCGACGTACCATTCTATTTAGATCCACGAAGAACGCGCCACGCCCTGCTTTCGACGTTGCCGTGTCCGCGATGGACGGCCCGCATAATGAGAAACACGAATCACTGGCCTCATCGTTCTCCCATATCTTTGGTCGCGTGCGCTGCGGCTTCGTGCGCGTTTGCCCTTGCTTATCGCGTTCTTGCGCAGCTTTAATTAGCTCGCCGCCATCTCTTGGTCACTACCTTACTTCTGCGTACCCGTTCACTCCATTTATTTGTTTTGTAGTCATATCTTCTTGTCTGTAGCCATAAAGACGGTGTACCAGCACGTCAAATTACATACTAGCGATACTTGTACGGATCTTCACAAACCATAGAGAAGGTATTTGTGATGATATGAACATATTTGAAAAATGTATGATTTCTCATCGCTAGAACTTGACATATGCATTTAATACATCCCATTGAAATTGTAGGAAACCGATATTTTATGCACCATTCGAAGTTCAAGACGATATTGTAAGGATCATTTGTATCGTACAATCGATATTTCAAATGCATAGAACTAACAAATCTTCCTATTAGAAACAGTTAAGGTAAGATTTTCAAATTAAATTAACGACTGTTGCGTATCAATATTTTGCGTTCAAATCGTTCCGAAATTCTAAGCAATTCGTGGTATCACTTTTAACAGAAGACTAAAGATGGGTTCGCATTAAGAAGATTAGGGTTATTTTAAAGGCGCAAACTGCAGCAACGACGTTGACGACGAAGAACAAAGGAGAGCATTGCTTATGCGGGGGAAAGAAGGAAAAAGAGGGGACGTGCCATAAGCTGCGTACCCGCGGCACGCCATCTACATCGGCTTTGTGTATTCCATGGTTGCGCAATAGCGCGCGACTCGAGAAAGCTGAGCGCGCGAGACGCACGCTGGCATTTTTGCTTTTGTGTGGCCGGTCACAGGGTTGCGCGGCACCACTTCATACGACAATTGATTGCGCTTCAAAGAGAGGCGAAACTCCGAATCGGAGGACAAAAAGGGAGAAGAGGAAATACGAAGTAGTAAAAGAGGGTACGCAACTCCCATCCCGCGACAAGCCGTTCCTGAGTAAGGGTACATAAGGTAAGAGAGACGGATTACGGAACATTACAGCCAGACAGGGTGAAGGGAGAAGGGAGCAAACGATGGAAGGAGGGCGGAAGATGTGGACAAAGGGACGAAGAAAGGGGAAAGGTGCATGCGATGAGAAAGGGTGGGGAAGAGGAAAGGAGAGGAAGATCGGTCTCTCGGTGAAGAGCGTAGTGGTTATAAAGAGAAGCGGCATCGCTGCACGGCTACTTGGCTCTCCAGGGCCAGGATATTTCAATACCGACGGTGGTCGGCCACCGCCGACGTGGCTACGGAGAGGGGAAATGCTTATGACGATGTGCGCTGGTATATAGGTACATATATATGTAAATGTATATATGTGCTTCCCCTCATACCCCTCTCGAACGTGCCCGCCCTACGCGACAGCATATACGCGATATATATGACTTTACACACCCGTGGGCGTTAAAGAGAAAGAAGGAGACAATCAGAACGAGAGAGAGAACGATATATAACCGGCGGCACGGTAGCGCTCCGCTATTCGGGTTTCCTGCACGAGGGGAAGAGTGATGGGGAGGGAGAGAGTCTGCTGTCTCTGTTTTAACATATACAGAGGGGGAAAGTTGCGGCAAAACGGAAAGGCTGGTATCGAGGGGAATGCAGGGACGCGCGCGGCACGGCGATGGGGACCTCGAACCGAGCCGTCTACCGACAATTGTCCGTGAGCCCGCCTTCTCGACGAGTCGAGGGGAACGGACGTGGGCTGTGCCACTCGTCGATTGGTCGGTGCGCAGTGCGGGGTTCGAAGCGTCGGTGGCGCCTCGGGAATCCCACCAATCGAGCGCCACTGTCGTGGCTTTTTTATCCTGCTATTTACGCCGAAGGACGGAGAAGAGCTGGCTCCCCCATCTAGCTCTCTCGCTCTTTTACTATCCCTCTCCTTTTTCTTCGCTCGACCGCTCTCCCTGTGTGTTCGTCGGCACGGGAGAGGACACTCTCGTTTCGGGATCCGTTGAGGTTGCACACGTTTTCACGAACAGCGCCGTCTGTTTACCGCGACGCGCTTTATTCTACATCGATCTTACTCGATACGGTGTTTTATCATATAGACGAGTTCGCGATTTCATTGGATAATTCGTATAAAACGTCTGTTTACTGTAAAAGCATCGTATGCGACGGCCGATGCCGTGCGGTAGTGTTATGTAGTGTGTGACAGTACGTCGCAAGAGGATACAGTGTTGCCAGATCGTAGGCGCGAATATACGGCAAAAGCGGTATCTCGATCAGTGAAATATCGAGATAGAACTGCGCGTGCGTTTCTGGAAGGACACGGTGATTGATTCGTCTTAACTATAACAGTGAATGGTAAAGGTAACAATAACATTGTGCGTATTGGAATTAATCGGATAGTACGGCGGTGACATTTGGTGCGGCGCTATCGACGAAATAGAGTTGGCAACGTTGCAACGACTGCTCTCGCACACAAATACACGCATACACGTACCTAGAAGGGAACTTGGGGTGGCTGGCTAGCAGGCAGGCGGCAGGCAGGCAAGCAGGCAGGCAGCTTTCTTGTTCCGAGGACGGCGCTCCTGGTCGCGCTGTCTCTCTTTTCTACCTCCATTGCGCTTGCTCTTCTCTCCCCCTCCTTTCTCCCCCTCTCGTCCTCGGTCACTCAATCACACTCTCCTTCTTTTGCTTTCTCTCTTTCTCTCTCCCGTGTGCGGCGCACGTACCGTTGAGAGCATCTCCCTTCCCCTTCGATACTCTTTCTCTACCGTAACCCCCACCACTCCTAACCTCGAGCGGGTCGGGCGAGTCCACTAAGCTTGCGAGGGGAGTTCGGCAGATCTCGGCTCTAGTCGGCCTCGATCCGCAGAATGTGCTAGACGCTGTAAGTCGATCGCTCCAGTTTTCGAATATTCGCACATAGAGAGACTGTAAGGCGTTCACGGGGCCTGATAACCCTATTCCGCATTTCGTACGCGGATCCACAAGTTATTAGTGCCTATATCGACGTTAGTTTTCACCATCAGTTTGGGACGCACTCGATCAGCGTATATCCGTACGACGGCCATGTTTGGTGTTTACGAGGTGAGGGGGAATTGCTGACGTCACGAACCCCGATCTTGCACGAAGGGAGCAGCAGCACCAGCAGAAGCAGAAAACGTGTTGCCGGCCAACACAGACACTAAGCCCGTACACGACTCCGAAACAAGACGAAACGCAGTCGAGCGTACCGAGTGCTCGACAAATATCGTACACGGGATTATTGTGCGGTGAACACACGAAGAAAAAACTCGCGGCGCGCAAACTGTGCCGCTTGAAATTCCCTTCCCGATGGGACGTGCGTGTACGCCGACTTCGCTCGTGTTCGCCGGTCTTGCCGCGACTACTGGCCTTTCAAAAAACATCGGCCGCATTGCCGCTTCGCCGCTGAAATAGCAGCCACTCTAATCACCCGTCGGTCGACACTGATCAGTGCGGAAAACATCGAGCAATGCCGAGTGTTCTCGTATACGAGACAACACGTGCCGCATCTTCCTGCACATGATTATCACCAAAAATGTTTCACACATCGAGGATGCGATCGAATTGATCGCGCTCCAGAAACACGTGACCGTACACCTATTTCACGTTTTCTAACATCGTTCATACTTAAATAACCCACTAGTGTTGATTGAATCGAGTGAAACTACCGTTGCATTTCCTTTCGTGAAACAACAACGATTGTCTCGATTGTTTTATTGTGTTTACAGTGTGTCATCCCAGTTAAATTAAAGGGTCGTGCTCCGATTCAGTGCTCGTACATATGGTGTTACATTATTCTGTGTGGTTTCTCAGTGACACGCATCACTCATTTATCGGATATATTAAGATCTTTCATACCTGTCTAACGAACAAGGATTAAAAACATCATGGATCTGGGTGACAGAGTTTACGCTGCGGAACGGATTACGAAGAAGAGGGAAAAGCGGGTAAGTAAGAGAACTGCGAACCGTCACCGGCAGATAGCGCCACTATATGGAATCTGTTTGTCTATGCGCCGTTGCCGCTTCTTCCCCTCTTCGCGATCTTTCTCTTTCCCACTATCATTCCGACGATTCTGCCCCTCCCGTAGCGATTTCTATCATATACGATGCTCTCGATATCTCTCATCTGATCCGACCAGACGCATTTTATTGCTACGCGACTGTTTTTCACTAAAGACATTTTCGTATATTCTTGTGTTTTCGATACATCTAGCTGTTCATATTTAAAACACACAATTTCGACGTTTCCTGAAAGAGACCATTTTGACAAGATGTGGTATTACTATTTTCGACAACAACAATTCCTCAAAGTAGCGGACATTGGGATTTCGTTTGACTCGTTATCGTCAATCACCTTACTGATACGCTTGTTTCGAAATGATCGCGACTTATGCAAGAATTTGTACGTTTTTACCGTGCCGGTGATCCTCAAAGCACGATAAAGACGCTTTTCGAGGCTGGCAACGTTGTAAATCGACATAAAACACGCGAGACTTCTCAGCTGCGAGCGGCGGCTCATGCGCGATAAACCGACGTGTCCTATACCAGCACAGTTATGTCATTGTTTTCCAACTGTCACACTGGCTGCGCACCTCGACCGGTCGGCACGCTTTCGTTCGTTGGCCGACGGCCAATAGGTGAGCCGTACGAGCGGCTCTCGTGGAAGTCAACGCCGCCCGTTTTATCGACCGTGCGCTCCTACGAGATGGATTCGAAAATCCGCTGTTTGACGCAGACGCGCGAAACAGATCTTTGTGATTCAGCCACATTCTGATGTGGACAACGACGACTGGCGCCAAGGGTCTTCTTACCGATAGACAGACTCATGGCAAAACCCTAGAGCTGTCCCTTATCTTGATTCCTCGCTGCATTTGTGCAACGCATCTGCATCTGTGGAACACTGCAATTCATATTACGCAATTCGGTAGACGATGTGAGAATTTTCTGCATTTCGATCACTATGAGCAGGTGTTAGAGCACTTCCTCTTCTTCCTTCTTCGTTTCTTTTTTTTTTATGCATTGTACCGGAAATGAGGGGTGAATAGAGGAAAGATGTTTCGTTTGGTTACTTGCAGATGGAGGAGCGATACAATTCTTGTATTTTAGTTATCTTTATGATTAACAAGCGTTGAATTTGTACATGTTATTTTATGTTTTTAGTGATTTTTATTTTCACTCATAATATTTAAAACGACACATATATTTATGGGATGTATATTTTTATAGATTAATGAAACATGTAATATTTTTCACAACGTTAGTAGAATATATGAGAGCAAATGATTGTCAAATTATTCAATTTTCAATATTGTAACGTAATAGCGTTAACATTAGCCGAGTAATCACTTCGGGAGATGCATAATTGTCGGATATAATTTCATGTTTTATTATTGTCAACTATGTGATTATTTTTTGTAAATAGACCATTGCTGTTGTTACAGGGCAAAGTAGAGTACTTCGTGAAATGGAAAGGATGGAGCAAGAAGTAAGTGAAAGATAAAGCTGATAAAGTTATTAAAAGGCTCACTAGAACAGATTGAGAATGTAATTTTTCCCCCTTATAGATACAACACGTGGGAACCGGAAGAGAACATTTTAGATGTCAGGTTAATTGAATTATACGAAGAAAGTCAGAAAGGTGGGGATGTTTCTACGAGAAGACCTAGGCGAAGGGATACTAGATATAATGTAAATAAATTATTTACATTCTACTAACAAATAATTTTTTGTCTTTAATTTATGATCACAAATTCATAGAGTTTCGTGTACCGTGCGTAAATATGTTATTAGCACGTTCTCTTTAAATTCGAATTTAAACTTTCAAATTGGAAATTCCAATATTTTTATCGAAATTTAAGAATAGATCGATCGTAGAATACGAAAAAAAAATTTGAAAACTATACAAATTTATTTAATTAATAAATTATTGGAAGTATCAATTATCATTTTCATTTATGTAATGTCTACACAAACTTGTATATTAGAATAAACATCACAACAGTCTGAACAGTGTGTCAATTACCAGGAACAAGTTCTGGCCAACTTGGTTGTGGAGGAAGAGCCAGGTGGCGACGAGAGGGTTGGGGAAGATAGCCAAGACGAGTCGACTACCGGTAGCACTT
Source organism: Xylocopa sonorina (assembly GCF_050948175.1). Lineage (NCBI taxonomy): Eukaryota > Metazoa > Arthropoda > Insecta > Hymenoptera > Apidae > Xylocopa > Xylocopa sonorina. The sequence goes on from NC_135200.1 coordinate 7,307,671, forward strand.
CTGCTACTCGGTTGAATCCCGTTGCACCTGACGAGGACACGCTTCCGAGTTCCCTCGATGGACACGAATCGCCCACAACTCAAGAACTAGTGTCCGCGTTCAGCGTCGATTCAGACAGCTCTAACAGCAGCGTGGACAGTCCTCTGTTGCCGAGGAGAGAACCAACGGGCACGAAAAGGAAGGCCGAGGTTCTTAGTAAAGAATCGGGAAAAATCGGTGTTACCATTACCACGAGCAGTCCCAGCAGTGGTAGCGGAAGTCCTCCACCGAACAAGATACCTCGGCTGTTGCCGTTGAAGAGCAATCCAACATCTCCCTCTTATCACGTGAGTATTTACTCATTTCTGAGTTAAAAATCGTCAATTTTCGTGGACGTATTCTCTATGAAATTGTGTGAAATCTATTCGATCGTTGCATATTAAATGTCTTTTTAAAACACGTTATATTTAAATATGTATCATTTTATATAAATAGATAAAGACATTCTAAGCATCTCTTGTTTTCAGAGTCACAAGGTTAATGGCAGGAGGCCGTCATCGTCGAGCGTGAAATCGACACCAGAGGAACCGTCGCCAGCAGTGCCGACGACGCCAGCACCAGCTGTCCAAGAGAAAAAACGTGCAGAAGCCGATGTTCCTCACGGTCCTCCACCCTCACTACCGCGTGCACCGCCGGCACCTCTGTCTCCTCAGATAGACACACCTCTGGAACAGCCTACCAAAAAGAGGCACTTGTCCGAACAAAAGCAAGAGAAATCGAACGGAGCTGTGACGGTGGACGCGAACGGTCACAAGTCACCAAGCCCAACGGACTCATACACGAACAACAACAGGTTACCACCGACCGTTGTCAACGGACATCATAGTCATAATAATAACAACAACCATACCAACAACAACAATAACAATAATAACAATAACAACAACAACACACCGAGCGTGAAGCAAACAGAAATTACAAAAACAGATATGTATGTCCCTCTCTCGAGTCCTGGTACGGATTATTGGCACGCAAGGAATCCAGTCGCCGATCAGGTGTTCATCACAGACGTGACGGTGAACCTGAAGACCGTTACCATCAGGGAGTGCAAGACTGAAAAAGGATTCTTCCGGGAGAGGGATCCGAAGAGCGATATCTATTAACGCTTTACTGTGAACTTCTAATTACTGAATCACACACACTTGTAAATATAAATTATTTTCACACGTTGGCGTATTAAAGTCGAGAATAATAATATATATATATATATATTATTATTATAAATATATATATATATATATATTATTTTTGCGGTATTGAGCTCTATATATATATATATACTGAAACTTTTTTTCTAATGAAGTAAAACGGACTCTTTTTGGTGGTTGCGAAGAGAATCGTTACATGTAACTAGTACGAAAAAATTCGCAGTATCCGGTGCGGTTGTACGTTCTGAATGAAGTTCCAAGAACCTCCAGAAGCGAAAACTACGTGAGCCTGAAACTCAATATTTGTCGATATGATATACCGTTGTGGATTTCATTGAAGACTCAAAAATCGAACGGTCAGTTCCAGTGTATCGAACAGAAGAGAAAAGTATCGTGTGAGTCAGCGAATAAATGATAGTATGACTATCGTCTTGTGCGACAACTTTTACGCGTAAAAAGAAACAAACGATACGTTCATGAGTCGTGATATGCACTTGTACATTTTAAAGACGCTTGATAGACCTATTAACACTCTGTACTAAACAGACGAAACAGATGCAAAAAAGATCTGAAGTGAAACGTTTTTAGAGAATAAAATACATTTTCTCATTGATTGCATTTCCGCTTCTAATTAGAATTCTGCAAGAAAGAAAAAAAGAAAATACCGTGTAAATTAGTTAATTTCGAATTTTACTATGATAAAATAGTACAGATCTGGAAAGAAATATTTTTCTAATTCGTTTTTAGAATAATCGAAGCAGCTTCGTAGAAGCGATTTAAGAAAATACGTAAAAAAAAAAAGAGATAAATAAATTTTTCAAATATAGAGATGAAAAAAAAGAAAAGAACTAATACTATCTTGACGACGTATTTCTCAGCATTATGATATTATATTTGTATTTACCGATAAATGTTACTCTGTTTTTTTTCACTTTTTCTTAGTGTGTAATTGTCATGCCTAAAAAAAAAAGGTGTATTTCTTCGTTTGTAGATTTTAGATTCGTTTAGCAACACGAACGCATTATTGATTTTTTCAGGTTGTTGTAGCATCACAAATACACACACATACATACACACAGTTAAGTGCACAGTTACAAACGAAAAGAAAAAAGGGAAGAAATACAATGTATGTTATCAACTGCATAGTACACGATGATTTGTAAAACGTGTTCTTTAATGGTTATCAGTGTTTTTTGTTACGAATTGATTATGTATTGTTTAAACGTGTTAGCTGTTGCATTTTTTTATATTGTCAAATACGTTTTCTTTTTTCTCTTTTCTTTTTCATTCGAATTTAAGGACTGACTGCGCATTATGCGCTTTTTGCGCGCGCGACATTTAATTCCAACGATATATATATACGAATATATCGAAAAAATATTTATGCATATCCCCAAGAGAGCGCCATTTTATTTTTTAAGATGGGTTGTCGAGTGTTTTCACCAAATAGAGATGTTCCTACCTCGAAAACGGTCATCTTGAACAGAGAGAATCGAGTACAACAACCAAATTCTAATGACTTTTAGTCTAAACTTTGATTAATATCACTGAAATACTTCGAGCATCGCGATTTATTATTTAATTTAATTTCTTTTCTTAACAATTTTCGCTGCACCGCACAGTTGACGCGCGTGTGCACCAGTTTCAGAACCAGTAAAAATCCGTGATATAGTTGAATAATCATGTAAGCGTAAAATTTAAAAAGGACAAAATCATATACGTTGCTTATTTATTGTAACTAATATAAAAGAAAGGAAAATTTTTAGGTTTTTACATTCTTAGTGTAGTATTATTAGACTGTGTACGCAATGTGTCCCGTTTTGCGGAAATAGAACGAGCCTCGTTCGAGTGTCTTTTCTTCACTGTCGTACGTAAAAAGTTAAGATGCTTGATCAATATAATTTCAAAAAAGAAAAGCAAGTCCTATGACTCTCAATGAATTGTTAAATATGTACCGCTTAATATGTATATTTCTTTTGTAATAGACTGTGTACGACTGATTTTCAGAGAAAAGCAGAGGGCGACAGCGCGATTTGTGCTTTTAAAAGAGAGAAAAAGGAACGAAATGGGGCTATTTGTGTACATTTAGGTCGCGCGAGTATTTGCAATTTTCACGTTGCAAGTGATTCAATAAATACATGTTTATTAAATTGTTGTGTAATGTAAAACAACACACTCTGTATATTGAGAGAGAAATATTCTGTAAAAATTGTAAATATAGTCGAACACTTACAATTCTATAATAACGGAACAAGTGAGTGAATGAGAGAGAGAGAAAGAGCGAAAAAGTGAGAATCGCGAATGAATGACTAGCTTTAGACCTTTCAGTTATCGTAATTGTAAATAGAAAACGGCAAAGCAAAAACCCCTTTAAGTTGTAAATGAAAAATTCGCAGAACTGCAGGTCTAGAGGAAATCCTTTTTAGCTTTAGAGACTTTGAGATAGACTGTGCGCGTACCTTTGACATTGTTTCTGTACTTATAGAATATTCAGAATCTACTTATAACGATAAAAAAAAAGATGCAAACACACAGACACGGAAAGAGGAAAGAAAAAAGTGAAAGATAATCCAGCGATTATTTTCGCAGGCATATACGATATGTGAACCCCGGTAGTACCAAATTCAAACGGTAATTTTAGTTCTGTCTGGTACAGATTCCTTATATTTCAATAAAATCTTTATTTGAATTTTTGCTCGCGTGCAGTACTTGTTTTCTATCCACTCAAAGCTGAATAATATATGCGCTTTATTTATTAACGCAACCTCGAAGCCTGATCTCTTCATTTTCTAAGTTTTCATTTATGTTACTACCCATGTGTAAAGTTAAGGGAGAATAAAGCAACAGTTACTCGAAAATGTTTCCTCAAACAGAGTATATATGTTATGCTTAAAACTAATGTGCATTCAGATTTTTTTTACCAATTTTCTTTTATCCGTATCAAAATATCATACAGTAAATAAATGAAATTTCCTTAACTTTTAATAATTAGTACTCTAACTTTCAAGAAATGAACATGATCATACAGCATTTGTTTGGTTGATTGAAAATAGAATTACTTTCGAACAATTCTTAGAAAAAAAATAGAAGATCATATACATTATTATAATTAATTTAATTATGATAATAAATTATTAATAAATAAATAAACTTTTATATGCTTTCTTTCTCTCTCTCTTTCTCTTTCTCTCTCTTTGCTGTTACACTCATATGAAAAATTTTACTAAAAGCTAACAGATCATGAGATATCTTTAAAAACTTCCTTATCATTTCTGATATTATTAACTCAGTACAGAACATTACTACAGCAAAAGTATTTAATGGTTAAAAAGCTAAATTGTAAGTATAAAATAGTTCAACATTTATCGAACAAAGTAAGTTTTATATACTACAATAAGACGTATATTTGTTAGCTAATTGTAAAGAAATTCAATGGTTTCAAAAAATTGGAACCACACGCAAACCCATTGTATAATACGATATGTATTATTGAGAATATTTTTAAATATATGGGTGGCACTACAGTAGTAATATATTTTTCGCAACATTTTGGACCTTTAACTTTTGAATGATCGGAAATACTTCCCGCGTATACTGTTCTAATAAAGAACTGATGGCGACATCTGTGCTTGTATCGCTCAAACTAGTCGCATGTTATTTTTGACAGTAAAGTAATTTTCTGGTAGACTGGTTGCGCCATTTGTCTAAAGAGTATTCAAAGCGGTCGCGTACTGTTATCGACTGCGAAACAAATTATTTTTTTTATTTATTACACCGTCAACGTATTGACATGCAAGTACTGTACAAATTCCTAAATTCAATACATTATATAAATCGTGAAAAATTGTCTCTCTGTCATTTTCTTATACAATCGGTATTATAGTTCACAAAATACAAATTTCCATGGTAAGTTCACAGTCATAAAAAGTGTACATGTAGGTGTCACTAATGCACTATTTTAAGTAGCGCATTCGGTAGTTAAAGTACTAGCTTTAAATTTGTAAATAAGGTCACAAAATAACATAATTTATATAAATATATTTGTGTAAATCTGGATGCATATAACATAATAACTTAGCAACAATATGATTGTTATTTTCACTCAAGAATATGCCATTAACTTGTTGCATGAAGTTGCATCGAATTAGGTATTTTTGGTTTGGTTTGGTTCATTTGTTTACTGTTGGAGTATAAAAATATTTTATATTTATTACTTTCTTCCCCCTTTTAGTCGCCTCTTACGACAAGCAGAGAATACTGTGGGTGTATCCTGATCCCCATCATACAGTGATTAGGTATTTTTGTTTTATTCAGTTGTGGATGCCTGGCACGTGAAGTTCGTTTGAGTGTTTAGATACAACAGCGACCCATGTGGTCGGTGTTTGGTTTGGTTAGAATAAGTTCAACACGTGTAATTATCAAAATATAATCTTTTCACCTTTCTTTATCTTCGTGCCTCGTTCATATATGGGGTATACAGCAACGTGTGCAATTATTAGAAACATTAGTTACTCGTCAGTTAAATGACAAAATGCAAATGAAATTGAGTGCGCGGCGCCGATCTACAAACATCGAAGTAGTAGACGTAGATGATTTAGTCCTTACAAGAAAAGGTGGAGGTAGTATAATCGATCAGCGGCCAGTCTTTTCTCACGACGGAGAGTAAGTTTTAATCCAATGTACCTGTCTACTCGGATATGAAATTTGTTTTGAAAGTACAGTGGTTTAGTAGAGCTTTGATTATCCGAACTAATGACAAGACAAAAATAAGTATTTTTGAGTAAAAATTTAGAAATTTGTTGAATATATTAATCTACTGATAGTTGTGTTCCTACTGTAATAAATAAAATGTTATATTTATGTAGAGTAGAATTTTACGTAGAACTGTTATTAGCATTGTTACTATGAATGTTAGTATTAGGCAAAATTGATCTAATAATTTTGCGACAATATATTACAGAACATTGTATATAGTATGGAAACATATTATACGAGCATATAGTACTCAAACCGGGGACTTTGTAAGAGAATTAGAACCAGCAGATTACAGAATAGCTGGATTAATTGTACACCCTGAAAATCCCAACGTGATTATAGCATGTACAGAAAACGGAGAGTTAAATTTTTGGAATTGCCAGAGTGGCATTACCACGAAAAAATTAGTATGAATATTAAATGTATTTTCTAACAATTTAACTTTCTTTGAAGCTTTCATGGAATAAATTTATGATTGTTATTGTTTATTTTATAGAAATTGAAGTTTCAAGAGGAGCCAAAAATAAAAACATTTCACATAGTGACTTACAAAACACACGTCGGACATGAGTTGTCTCAAGTGCTTGTCACTTATGTCTCAAAATGCAACACAGAAATTTATATAGTTTTATTTGATATAGATAATGGAGTTTGTACAAAGTCTACTTGTATACCGTAAGCAGAATATTCTTTTTAATGACAAAATAACTGTATGAAATTCACTATTAATTTCTTGCTTATTCATACTCATTTTTACAGAACAAGTTCGCAAGAATATTATGTAGATATTATTGGAAATCATGGAGAGAATTTAATAGCTCTACTTCATGATGTTGACTTGCACATATTTAATCCATCGAGAAATCTTATCGACAAATTGTATGTATATTTTTAGCCAGCAAAAGATTAAAAACAAATTTTGTTTGAGAATTAAAGCTGTAAAATATTTAATCACTATTTCATTTCATACTCGCATAGACATAAAACAGGTAAAACAGGTAGAATGCCAACATGTATTGCTGGACATCCAGAGGAAGAATGTGTTGCCACAGGAGATACAACTGGTCGTGTGGTTGTATGGAGGGGTTTATTCCAGACAAGACCTTATACAGCTGTTTATCATTGGCATACACTACCAGTTACTGAAATAGCGTTCAGTAAATCTGGTATGCACCATACTTTCATATTTCAATTTATGTCAAATATAAGTTTAGAATTAGATGAAAAATGTATGCTAATAATAATTTCGTATGTTATCAAAATTACAGGTGGTCACATGTACACAGGAGGAGGCGAATGTGTACTAGTAAAATGGGTTTTAGCCAATCCGCACCATAAATCTTTCCTTCCTCGATTACCCGCGCCTATTAAACATCTCACTATTGCTCCAGATAATTTATATGTTGCTGTATCTACTTTAGATAACGGTATGGGTATTCTTCAATGTTATAACATAACTGTCATTACCCTGCAAAGCTTATACTAATATTTTCCACTTAAAATTGCAGGTATCGTGGTTGTAAATCCGCAAAGAAAATTAACTTCGGTGATACAAAATTTTACCTGGGGCGTGACCCTATCTTCTAAAGATTTGTTCCCTGCCGGCCTTATCGTTGATCCACGTACAAATTGTCTAGTTTTAAATAGTCGTACTGGACACGTTCAGTTTTATAATACCCATAAGAAAAGTTTATTATATAATGTAAGTAGCAACAAATAATAAAAAATGCCGCGCAACGTTCACGTTACTATATATGTTATTATACTGTGTAACGTTATAGATAAATATTACGGCTCAAAATTTTTTAACACAAGAGCGCAGCATAATTATTGTAAACACAGAAGTTACAAAAATAGCGTTAAATCACGATGGTACATGGATGGCAACCGTTGAAGAACGGAACGATAAAATATCGTGCATAGAAGTAAGGTTAAAGTTTTGGATGTTCGACAGTAAAAAACAATTGTAAATATGAAATAAACATTTATCTTTTATACATAGTTACCAAAGAATATGGTATTAACGTTAAAATATACTATTGTATTAATTGTATTAACGTTAGGTTTGCATTAAACACGTCAATCGAACTTCCTCACGAGGGCGGTGTTAATGCTTTGCATTTCCAACCGAGTATGATATTCGACGAAGAGGGAGCATTGGCAGTTACAACTGGCAGAGATAAAAAATTCAAGTTATGGCACCTAGTAGAACCGTCGTCTACGTACAGTATGTAAACTTTACTAAGTATTTTATTTTTTTAGTCATGTCATGCATTGCATACTGATAATTTCTCTAAATGATGTATATGACGGTCCTTTAAATTTATTGTAGAGAAAACGAAACATTGGCAGTGTCACAGTATAGGGGATTACAGAAATCTACCTGTAACGGATGCTGGCTTTTCGATAGATGGCTCATTAGTTGCTATTGGTTTTGATTCCAGTGTAACAATGTGGACACCTGATACCTGTACATTTAAGTGTAGCCTTACACATAGTCAATATCAATATCCAGTGACGTAAGTTTCACAAAAAACTATAATAATGATTTTGATACAAAAGTAACATCGGCATTATTATCCGCCTTTTGTTAGACGAATTGAATTTGGGAAACAAGATGCTTGCCATCTTGTGGTAGCTGCTTCTTCTCAACATATCGCGGTTTGGAATATCCTATCGCTTACGTTAGTATGGAGCGTACCTTTGAGAGTCGCAACTCTTACAGCCGATCCGAAAACCACATATATGGCTGTTTTTACCACCGATAATTCGTGTAAGCTTATAAGTTCCCTTGAAAAAGTACTATATTGTATTTGTGTATGTTTGTTAATCTAATAATTTCAGTATTTATATTCATGCCACAAAAATCTACACCGATCTACATAAGGAAAGATGTTATCGAGAGTAATAGTTCTATCTTGGGAGCCGCTTTTGTACCAAATTTGCAACAGAAACAGGATTCTTCGTATAGACAATGGCAACGGAAATCGCAGCTTTTCTTCTTGGATTCTAATCAAGTAATATGGAAGCAATTTTCAATTTTTCTATGGTTTACAACAGAAATAAATGTTTATCCCGCTATATATATTATATAGCTGAATTTATGTTGTAAATCATCATATAATAGAACATTCATATATGCAGTGGTATGTATACTTATGCATTTTGTATGTAGGAATTGTTAACGCTGGAACCAGAATCCGAGGTCACCATTTCGCTCGAAATTTTATCCACGAAAGCATCCGTCCCCACGACCGCCTTTGGCAGTTTGATAGCAACTAATACTACCAAAGAAAGGGAATCAACTACATCGTTCATGCACGAACATCTGGGAGTATCGGGAAAAGGAATGGTGGAAGAAGTAAGTGGATTTAAGTAATTTTGTCTTCCATTACGGAAAAAGTAACCGTAAATCGCCAATTTGCCACCCTATTTTTTATTTTTTATAAATTAAGATTTAAGCATCGCAATGGCTATGAGTTCTTATTGTTAACGCATGCATATTTTACGAACTTTCAAAGCTTTTATACATATAAATCCATAGTAAGAGAAGGATTAATAGATAAAAGCTCATTTAAGATGAGGGGGAGAGGGGAGAGAGAGAGAGAGAGAGAGAGAGGTCTCTTTGCAATAGAAAAAATAATTTTATTCTTATTTCTTTAATTTTGTATTTGTCAGTGTCTCCTTCCTAAGCGGTAATTCCGACAACGACGTACAAGATCGAATTTTATGTAGCGCTGACAATGCCACTGCGGGATCTGCCGCATGTTCTCGATCGCCTGCATGTTATGTATCTTAAAAAAAAAAATAATTGGTTATGTTTAATAAAACTTAAAAATAGGTCTATGACGTAAAGAAAAGAAAAATATTAATAAACTGAACTTGATTCCTGTAACAAGAGGAATTCACAATTCAAATTTGTAAAATAATTGTATCAAATATTTTTAATTTCGTTCAGTTAATTTTAACAATGTTTAAACAAGAATGGAACAACTGAACATCAACCGACTGATGACATTTTCTAGACGTTACCAGTTGCCTTAATTAACAGGCTGACTCACATTTGCATTTTTCAAGACTCATCTGTTCCGTCGTTCTTTTCGTCGCTTCTAATTGCTTAATTCACGGCGAGAATCTACGAGTCAAAGACCCAACCGGTAGCCCACGCGTCGCTTTCAGCACGTGGTTCGGTTTCAAGCAAATTTCGCATCGCAAGAAACGTTTTAATGGTATGAGAAAAAATGACGATGCGAGATATATTTAGGTGGTACCCAACTTTACGTACACAATCGCACAATTTTATTGAGAAGATAAGATTCGAAGCAATACTTACTGCTTCTGCATTGCTGGTAGGGTATGCGGATACAGCAACCCCTAAGAAGAAGACAGCTATAAATATGCATGACATAAAACTCCACGCTGTTAACTTCATTTTTGGAATTCTCGACGACGAACGTCTGAAGCTTCTTCTCGCAATTCCTGTCCAGCAGGAAATTCACTTGCGGAACGTAGTCACCAACACGCTTCTTCTGTTCTTCCTTCAATGGAATATTTGAAATCTTCTCAGTCGCAAACGTCCAAGAATAACGTGGAAGAGTAAAACTCACAGAATTCTACTGCCCTAAGCGTTCAAGAAAATTACTTGAAGAGAAAAATTCTAGTAAAATCACGAAATGTTCGTCTGGGATTCGAATCGTGAATTGTGCCTTCAGTTAAGAAATTTACCTGTTTTTTTTTCTTTTAGTTTCAAATGTATTGAGAAACAAACACTGATCACGGGAATGTTTTCAGAGAAGAATGTTGAAGAAAAGTGAATTTGTTGCTTGATGAAGAGCCAGGAAAGATTGTTCTAGTTAAGCGTTCAACGTAAAACTGACTTTGTGAAGTGGCTTCGCCATGATTTAATATAGAAGCCACTTCTCCGCGCTCCCACCCTCTTACGGCGCGCGAGTTGTCCCTCTGACCTAGGGCATTGCCTTTGATGGAAAAGCTTTCGTCAGGAACCACTCGAGGAAATCGTCACGATATTCTCCAATATCTGTACTATCCGCTCTCTCTCTCTCTCTCTCTCTCTCTCTCTCTTTCTTTCTTTCTCTCTCCTCCCTGCGTGTACGATCATTTGAATCAACACGATAATACTAGCTTGTCTAAAAGTTAAATCTTGTCCTATTTTGAGGCCACCTTTAGCGTCTGGAGGTTAAGAAAATTAAGGATCATCACGAGCCTCTGCGATCCTTAAGGCCGCATGATTATCAGTGGTGGCGTTACGAATCTGAACACGTTAGACAACTAAGTTAAAACTAGATTTTGTACTGTTGTCTGAAAATTTATTAACAACATTTTATTCCGATTTTTAATAATAATAGCTAATTATTATTAGTTAGCTTATTAATAATAGCTAATTCCATTAATTCGCTTGGAATTTTTAGTACTCAATTATTTCAGAAGTTGTTTCGCAATGCTCTAAAGGATATTTTAGTAGTAACTAATTAAATGAAACTCGCCGGAACACTTAGAGGTATTCAGATTTTTCTCCGTAATGTCGCTTGTTTTCCCCTCTGGTCAGACTTGCGTCTTTTCTAGCGACTTTCTGGCGAAAACTGGTATCTACCGAGAAGAATATTCGTGTAGGCTGTAAGAAACGCGTCAACCTAGATCTGAAGTAGAAAATTACAGGAATTGCAGAAATTTTTGTTCGGGGGTGTGCCTGCGTCAGCCTTAAGACTAATTAACTAATCGGACCTCACGACTGCGTCATAATGCTGGTTCAAGTAAACGCACGTCAAACACCATACGCATTTCTTCTAACTAGAATTTTTTATCAACGTGTTCATCGTCAACTACGAGTAATTCTTTAATTTGCGACTGACGTTTTATTCCGACTTCCGTTATTCTACCTTCATTTCTCGTTAGTTCTTCTGACATTTAGAAGTATGGAGTATCGAATAAATTTTAGCTTCAATTTATATTAATGTTAATTATTGGTTTCAGCTGCTCAGCGTATCAGCCCACACTTTGCCGCCCATGAAGATGCTCTGCGCATCTTTCATTACGTCTCTGTTGTCCTCGTCTGTATCAAAAACTCAATCAACAGATGATAAAAGCGACAGGTATTTTAACAAATTATTGCTAGTCTTATAAATAGTAAAAGTTCATAATGAGCAAGTAAAGTTATTTTTTCTTCCTTGTAGGGATGACACAGTTCAGAGTGACGATGAGTCAGCCGATGAAAGCGAAGAAGTTTCGCGACCAAGAAAACGCGAGACTTCGCCGGTGGTTGAAAAAGACGATACAGATGAAACGAAAGTGCAAGTTGTCGACCATAATTGGTCTTTTTTGTCAACTATACTTCCGGATCAAGAAGAAATTGAAATTGATAAATAAGCAAATACATAATCATAGTTATTTTTTATCTACTTTACCTTGAGAAATGTATACTCAGTGTAAAAATTTTAATTCTGTTCATTTACATCCATAAGCTCGAAAGCGTGATAGCTTTTAACATAATTGGCAAAACAACTAATTCAGAAACTCTAATGAATTATTTAAACGAACGCCAGACACGAAGAATTATACCCCTAATTTCATATATTATTTATAATATGTCCCTTGACAAATACAATGTTTATGTTCATACATATAAATATTGTACATATACTGTGAACGTCATGTAATAATTAACACAACTTTTTATTGGAAATTGATCTTAATGTGCACACATATGACTAATAAGAGATTTCTTAATGTTATGTTGGCTTTGGTAATTCATCCAACCGAAAACTGAGCTCAATCAACTCTGTGATAACTTCTGTTAAGCGTCTATTATACACTGGATGATTTTTCATAGATTTCAGTACAACTTCATTTCTATCCTTAAATTCAAACTCGTGGTAATAATCAGAATCGTTCAGCATCTCTGCCTCTTTTTCATCCAACAACACACTCTGAAAATATATAGCTGCGGTGACAACAGCGGCCAGTCTCTGTTCTTCTACACCCTGTACTAGTTCCGACCAAGGTGGCACTTCCACAGTAACTGATTTCGACGAATTCAATGTTTCGCATAACACGCTATAATAATGTTTCAGCATTGCCTCTTCCGAGGTTACCCGAAAATCACGATCGGCGCATAGATACAGAAGCTGTATCACATCGTGCGCCAAAGGAGTATACCTCAACAATTGAAAGTCTACCAACAAACATCTCGGAGGTACGCTATTATCGAACATTATATTATTCGCCCATAAATCACCGTGACTAACGACGTTCCTCTTCGTAGACGACATCTCTATAGCTTGGAATATTTCTTCGCACGCTTTCGGTACTAACCTAGCATCCAGGCCAAGGTGTTCAGCAACAGCAACTATGGCGTTCACGCTTACATCGAACCACATCCTAGTCTTTCCAGCGTGAGAGAAGGCGTTCTCTACGAAGGCGTGTGGATACATCTTCTTTAATGTCTTCCCAAGACGCGCCTCCGCCAACAAAGAGCTCGCGTGTAATCTAGCGATGGTCGTTAAAGCGGATACCATTAATTCCTTATTGAAAAGCTTATCCCTAATCGAGAAGCCTTTAATAGACAAATCCTCGAATACCAAAAGATGCTCCTTGATCAAGTAACAGGTTGCTGTCCATGGTTCGTATTTGTACTCGTGGTACAATTGCGGGACTATATCGTGATAGAATAATCTTTCTTTCAGAAAGACACACTTGTCCAGCACATATTCCGCTTGGGATGGCACGTTATACGGCACAATTTTAACGAAGAATGATAGTATGTCTTTGCCGCTCGCCGTTTTAATTTCCACGCTGAGCCTCTGATGAGATCCGAGGAATCCAAGCTTCGCATCGGAGTAGGATTTTTGGTAGAACTTTTGCACAATCGCATTCCCACCTGTCGCGCGTTTCACTAAAGCTTGCACCTCTTGAAGGGTTAATAGATTCTGGGCATTCGCATTACGATATGGTTGTCCGCCGATTAATAATTCTGGCGCTACTCGAGCTTCGAGCTCTGACTTCGACATGCTTGAGGAAGTATATGGACATCATAGCACTTGCTCCTCTTTATATAAGGATGAATTAAGGTGTTTGTGCACAAGGTACTTTGCTTTCGGATCGTATCTATGATGTATTTACGATGCACTGCCTGTCTTCTCTCGTATGTATATTTATCATCAAATAATGTCGAGATAAAACTGCAACGGGACCCACATGATTTGTATCACAGTATGATTGAACAGATAGAGAATTTCTAATACTGCTCAATGTTTAAGTTGTCATCACACATCTATTTTTGTACTTCTTTGTTTTATGTTACAAATTGTCGTATTCTAGACCGCGAGAAATTTATAAAATAGACTTTACACAGCGGAAAGTATTTGAAAGTAGTTTACACTTTTTATCCTTTTATTAAAAATTTATTGAAAATCTTAATTGTAAAGGATCCTCTTCAAACAAATCATAAATTAATAGAAGACGCACGAGCAATGCAGGTGTGGAAACAATGAGAAGATATCAAAAATTCGCACATGTCTTGTATTTAATTATAGTCAAAGGCAAAACGATGGCACAAATTTATTGAACGGCCTGTTAGTACGGTACACATGTAAAGCTTCTGCAACAGGTAAATTTAACGCTGAAAAATACAACTATAACTGATACCATAAATTAATCTTGGTCTACGTGCTTAATCCTATAATCCATGATGATTTCAGTCTTCCATTATTTTGTCTCGGCGAACGAATAACCAGTAAGGTATTTCAAAGATACTTAAAATACTAGCCCCTATGAAGAGTCCAATCGCGCTTCCAACGGATACTGAAAGTAAATGAGTAAGCAAATTAAGGGAACGTTCAAGAACACATAAAGACATCTGAAATGTTATAAAAGCTCTCTATAAACAAAATTCTATTTTTGCTTATATTTGCTACAAGAAAAAGAAATTACTTAATAAAAAAGATTTTTTTTAACAATCTACATAATTTGATCGATTATTATAATGTTTAATAGAATTATAAATTTAACGTTATTGACCTTTTTTACGATTCACAAACTTATAGGCTCATGGCTCTTATCTTAGCAGGTGTCTTTATACGTTCTCCAATTTTTTTCAGGAGTGACAAAACGTAACTCAAGTTGATAGTGATCATGCTATTGATAATGAGAAAAATGTATGCAAATATTTAACTTCAAACAAAATAGTCTTCTGCTGTCGGCAATGTCTCACTGAAATGAACTACGATCGACTAATTATGATTCTTTATTTTTCCGATTTACCTATGATATCTAACCGATCAGTAACCACGTATCGGCGATATCTCATCACTGGATGTGAAAGCAGCGTAAAGTGGACACGTGCGTACGTATCATCCGGAGCATCATATTCGTAAGGTTCCAATGAATTTCTACAATCCAAAGTATGGTATTATGCATGAAAATATTATATCCAACTAAATCTACAAATAAGACACTAAAAATTGTAATAGCGCAAGCGTAATTTTTTCAAGTATCATACACGCTCAGCTTTGTCCCGTCGCAATTTGTCAGACACAGTTCGTCTTTGATCGAATGCATCGTGATATTCATCTTATTGGCGATTATGCACTGCGTCTCGGTAGCATTGCATACTCTTGCTCCTCGCGGCACGAAGTAATAGAAGTGCACGCAACCGCAAAACTGTATCATCCGTTCTATAACCAGCTGGCAACGAGAAACATAACGTTTAATTTCCACATCAATTTATCAGTATCGTTAGAGGGATATAAATAATAGTTCCTTATGCAGCGATATCAAGTGAAGAATTATGCAAAGTAGTATTCATGGCAAAAGCAAACGGTGGTGATTAAAAATGTAGAATAATGCTGTTATATTTAGGATCACTTCCTTTTTGATTATACTTCTGTACCTCTAGAAAACAAGATTGGCTGCTATAGGCGTCAAACAGATTGTTCTCTCGTACTTCGTCAAAAAAGCGGCATTTCCTGTACGCGATCGGGATCATTCTCACGTTAGCGTCATTAAATGTATCCACCATTGTAAAATCGACTCGAGTCGTTCTACCGCGTTTTATGCGTATGTCGCTTTGCTCTAGATTTTCAAACATGGGTAGCTGCAGATTGTTAAAGACGTGCACCTGAAATCATATCATGTTACTTAAATCGTATTGGCTACATAACTGACTAGTTAAACCTCGTTTAAATACGAACTGTGAATTCTGTAAAAAGGTATCTTCTCATCGCTCCGTCTGCACGAATATCGATGATAAGGTCACCGTACATCACAGTACGATTAACGAAATAATGCACAATCGATTTTCCATCCTTCTTCAAATGGACCGTGTTCATCGCGATGCAATAACCGACGCCTGTTTTCCGTAATTCTTGGAATTCGGTGCAACAGTTGAATTCTACGTTGTTCCATGTACATCTTCCTAAAATTTCTGGACAAGGAATACGCATCTGTAATTAGTAAAGGTACACTTGAAATATGTACGATACGCCAGCAAGTTTCGTCTACGTAATTCAATTCCCTCACCACGTCGTAAGCAAGCTGAAGATCTTTTGGGGATGTTCGTAAAAATTTTGGACTGGAATAGTTCGTAAACAATCCTGGGTTTCTTGAAAAAAAAATCAGATTTGATATTTCAAGTATTTACAATTATACAGAAAGATACGTTTTAAATTATGAACGATGATAAAACTACAATCTGTAATAATTTAATTCTAACTGTAGCATACGATCATGCAAAGCAGCAATAACGATCAATGTCTGTTTTTACGTTTTTACATATGTTTTAAATGGACGTACCCTTTGAAATACTTTTTAATGTTAGTATTGGAAGAAATGCAAAATGCAACAGCAGGAAATGGTGTCTGCCAGTCGGTATAAAACGTCTCGGCAATTAAAGCAACCGGGTAACTCGTAAAATTCTTTAGCACCATCACAATCATTCTTGCACAACCGACCCAAGATAATATACAAAAAATTAACCAGAACAACCTGTAAGTTATGTGTAAGTATATAAAACATCTTACAAATAATAAGCAGTAAAACAATTTCATTTTTTCTTGCATTATTGTCATTATTGTTATTTTTATGAATAATGATAACTTCCAAATATATATACGCGTTTACCTTTCTGTACATGAAAGCTGATCGTCCACCAGATATTTAACACCGTGTATACTACAATTTCTTAAATATTGTTTAATAATTTTCCACCACCAAATCAACGTCCTCTTCATTGCTCTACTAGAATTCTAGACTACCTGATAAAACTGTCTAAACTATTTCTTCACTCGCGTGTACGATTTAGAAATGAGTCGATTTCGCTCGGTGTATGCTACTTTATACATTATACAAGCTTCGATTTAATCTTTCATCGTTTGCATAAAGTTCATGATTATTTTATTACACGGATTGAGTTTTTCATATACATTACTTCAGCAGACACGCAGGATATTGGGTTTCGTTTTCACATTGTTCAGTTTTCATCGAAATGAGTACATATCTTTTACACAATCGAATAGCAAAGATACATGGAACATTTCAAAAGATTCGCTAAAATATTTATATTTATATCTCGTTAATTTCAGTTTCGAATTGAATTCTTTTTCATATGTTTTTCGCGCGTTGATCAAGCATGATCAACGCTTCTCCTTCATTCTCTTTGCTTCTGTCTCTCTCTCTCTTTCTCTCATCTTAATTACAGAATTTAATTAACTTAATTACTGCTGATTGAATAAAGAAATTCCTTAATTTTCATTGAATATTCAGATAAATTATATCTCCCATTTTAGAGGTAAGAGAGAGAAAGACATATAAGAAGTGAAGTGAACTAGTTGTGGAGGTCCATGACTACTATAATTTCTTCTAATTAACTTTCACGTTGATTGCTTTTATATAACAATTTTTATTTAACAAATAACAAGTCTTTAACAAATTAGATAAATTGAAGTAGAAGCTTAGAAAGGTCGGGCATTAGTTCCATTACTTTCTGCAGAGATGGCGCTAGTAGTTCTTGAGTAGTTCACTTCGCTGTCGATAACGATGTGCGACCAGTTTGAGCATTTTTCACAGAGATGGCGCCACGGGTTCAAGAGTAGGGTCGGTAGCAACTGTCTCACTCTTTCTTATAGCTTTCTTATATATCTTTCTCTCTCTTACCTCTAAAGCGGGAAATGTATAAGAAATTGCAATGAAACTAGTGAGATATAGAAGGAAATACAATAAAATTACTAAAATATACAATGAATTATAATAAAACTACTGAGATATACAAGAGCTTACAATAGAACTATTGAAATATACAAGAAATTACAATAAAACTATTGAAATATATAAGAATTTACAGTGGAACTACTGAAACGGACAAGAACTTACAATAAAACTATTGAAACAATTAATGAAACAATAAGTTACAATAAAACTACTAAAATATACAATAAATTAAAATGAAACTAGTGAAATATACATCCCGACAACAGAACATTGTCACAGTAGAAGCATTGTGACATCACTTCCATAGCCATCTAAGACCACACTCATCGATCATTATACATGTTGGCTGCAAGCAGTTACTTGTTGATCGATAATGTTAGTAACCAAAGTATTTAATAGAATATATTAAACGACTTCTATAAAAACTGATCATTCTACTTAAGGAACCAAAGATATATATATATATATATAATTGGCATGAATAATTGACGCGTAACATACCGCACCGAAGGCAAACGAAACCGATGTTTTGCGATAGTACAAATTAAGATGAAAATCGGAAGCAAAGTGGAACAATATTAATAACCCTCAATTATCATGTTAATTGAGTGACATTTCACGATATCGTGCTTCTGTACAAGTTTAACTGTACCATTAGCGTGGCACTCGCGAAAGCGATCGCAGCTCCTCGAAAACGAGAACGCGCGCGGCTTTTCGATTCGCCGCGCGGTTCCGCGCTTGTGCAGACACGAGATCTGCGTATTTGACTTGAACCACGAGAGGTCACGTGACCTTAGCGCGTATATACGTCCGGCTGTCGGCGAACTTCCTCGCTCTTTCTTTCGAACCTTTGCGACGAGAGGTACCCTTTCCGAATTTACAACTCCCAAATGGTCTATCGTCGAGTGAGCGATGTGTAATTGCTTTGAAAGTCTGTCCGCAGAGGGACGGAGCGTTGATTCGCACGACGCCAGTTCTCGCGGACCGTTCCGTAATCATCCGAGGCGGGAGCACTCGCGCGTAGAGTAGCAAATAAAAATAACCGCGCGATCCAACGATTCCTATCGACGCGTTCGTTTTCGAGGGGGCCAGGGAATCGAACGCGTGCACCGTCCGCTGTGTTCGATGCACGCGGATCCGTTCGATCGAACTCGAAGCTGCCACTCGCCAACGGGACCATTTCTCACGCGAAACGGAGAAGAATACTTGGCGGACGATCAGTGACGCGGTAATGGGTCTGACGGACACGAGTTTCGAGGTACTCTTGACCCTGTGGCGGGTTCTCGTCGTGGGAGTCGTCTGGAGCGAAGAAATCTGCGGTCAGTGTTGCGGTGTCTTGCCGAGCCGCACCATCGCCGGCCTCACTCGTTAATCGTTCTGGACGCGTTATTTGGTAAGTGGAATGCAGACGAAGCGAGTATTGCCAATTATGTTTTACATCGAATTACCACTTGTAACCTGATTCATTTTTCTAACGGTGGTAATGCTCTTCATTTATTAGTAAACATGTACGAAGTAAGATATTCGAAACACATGGATTTCGTTGTTAAGGGTAGAAGACATTAGAGAAGCACTTAGTTAAATAATTACTTACGGAAAGTAATAAGTATATTTTACATCGAGAAATAAAGTGTGATCATTTCTATGCTGTAAGATGAACCTAAATTAAAGTGAATAATTATAATTAAGAAACCGGCATTTGAAAAAGATTTATTATCCACGTTATTATCTTCGCCAAAGTCTCTTCACTTTTCCTAGCGATACTCTCACGAGGATTTATTTCGAACGATATTTTTGTTATCTTTTGCA
Organism: Xylocopa sonorina; assembly: GCF_050948175.1. Classification (NCBI taxonomy): domain Eukaryota; kingdom Metazoa; phylum Arthropoda; class Insecta; order Hymenoptera; family Apidae; genus Xylocopa; species Xylocopa sonorina. The sequence goes on from NC_135200.1 coordinate 7,327,641, forward strand.
AGAAATGAAATAGGCTTTTAACAGGAATTTCGTTACAATATCAAATCACTGCTATCGTCACCGTGTAGAAGTTTTTAATCCAGTTACGAGTTCCATATGCGTGGATCTATTACCTGCGGTGAACAAGCACGAATACCAACAGAATGTACATTAAGTATTCTTTGAATCTGCAAAAAATTAATTAATATCGAACCTTTGATTAATATTAAACCGTTATTACCTATATACATATATCTTGAGTTTAAAGAAGTGCGATTGAGAGTATAATATTTGTTGTTCGGTTACCAATTGTTGAAAATATAGTTCAAAAATAGAGTTTATTTTCTCTTCTGATGGATTCAAGTAACTACGAAATGATTTCATTTTCACAGAAGTCAACTGGAACAATGTTCGATATGTATGTTTGTTGCATAAATGCTTCTATTTTTCATGGTCGTTCGCGGTTTGAATGATTATCCCCATTCTCAGGTTTCAACCTCTAATTCATCTTTGTGTATCGAATAATTCATTTTAGAGGTGTCATTCGCGGAAAGTCGAAGCTATCGATTATGATTCTTCTAAGAGGTAATAAGTTTTCCTGGATAGAAACAGGTAACAACAATTGTTTACATTAGAAATAGTAAGAAGTTATTATATTCCTTAATAGATAATTCAAAGTGAAATATATGATTGCAACTAGCAATAATTGAAGCAAGTATATAAAGCATGTGGCAAGAAAATATTGGATAATGTAAAAGATTAAACAAAAAGTAGACCGAAAATGTAAGCAATAGAGATTAATTTGAGTAGCGCCTGGTGATAGGCAACCTGCTTTATAGATCTACTGAAAGAGAGGTAAGGGGGACATTATCACACTTTTCCATAATTTTTGACGGATTATTTTAAACATTGTTCCAAATAAAAATTATATATATGTGTACAAAGAGAGATCGGCATGTGAAACATATTCATTTTACATATAATTTTATAAATATATGCTATACGAATAAACTGAAAGAAACTTTTTACAAGTTCACTGTATAATTATTATTTTCTTCGTATCAAATTACTATATTACGTTTCCTATTATACGAAAATATATAATATATATTTAATAATAATAATAAATAATTATCAGAAGATTATCACCGAAGAAAGAAGGTATTATCAGTGAAAATGACTTTAAAGGAAATAATAAGAAAAGTATGATAATGCAAGCAGTGCAGCTAATTGGTTTTGAATATCATCGTGATTTTTCACAGATTTAGCGACCAGTTCTAACCATGATAGACTAACGACGAGTTAATTAATGTCACTAGATTATTCGTTACCTTGAGTGACAAGCCTTCATAATTTGCACATCTTCCCTCTCTATTCCTTGTGGCATCGTTTATATCTTGAAGAACACGCGACAGTCTCTCTTTAGTCGTTTTTTGTCAAATAAATATCTTCAAATAAGCTCTTCTTCGGATCTGAAAGCAGGATACGTGTTTTAGAATTATTTCTCCATCGGGTTGCCGTTTCACAACATCTTGATGCACGCGTTTAGGATTAAGTCTAATTACAGTTCGATTTTGGTTCAATTTACTTTCTCTTTTTATCTGAAAGTATTAAAAAAGTTATTCCGTTTAAAAATGTAGAATACATAAAGTTATTTGCCTCTTAAATACTATCGCAGTTTCATATTTTTGCAGAGCAGATCGATCTACTAGTTTCTTCCATTAAACAATGAAGTATACTTTTGCCGTTTTACAAGTGACTTTGCACATTTGCAATAATCGAGTTTTGAATCATGTCGATGAAATTCAAATACCTCACTGATCACCATCTTGCGGACGAGTGTTGTACCAAATCTAGAAACCGGAAGGTACCTTATTTAAACACCTCAGTCAGGAAGCGAAGTATAACACGCATTAAAATTCTACATACAAATGAAATTCTTTACTGAACGACGCGAAAGAAAGTAGGAATATGCTCTATTAAGTTAACAAACGATATCAACACGACGATACAATAAATCGCATCCCCGAATATACTTTTCATTCATCGATTAATCTCATAAATTGTGGTGAAAACTTTCTCACCCTTTCGCCGTGTGAGCAAAGTGGTTCAAGGCTCACGGCTCGGGGTGTCCCAATATTTCAACTCTTTCGATCGAAACGTAGTGGAGATTTTGGTGTAGCATTTTTCGTCGCGCCTATTCAGGAAAGTGGAAAGAGATAGACAGAGCAATGGTAGGAGAGCAAGAGAGAGAGAGAGAGAGAGAGAGAGAGAGAGAGAGAGAGAGAGAGAGAGAGATGGCGAGAGAGTTCTATCGTCGTTCGGCAATAACCGCCGAATATCAATTAATCGGGTCGATCTATAGACAAGCGTGGATCAGTGCGTGTGACAGAAAACCCCTCGTCGAGAGTCCCCTCGAAGCCGGCACCGCGACCGCCTTTGAAATATACGCTGTTTGTCCGGAACCCGTCACCAGGGCACAATGAGCCTCGCTCGGGGGTTAAGCGTTGTCGCCTGAAGGGCTATCGATAACTTGTCGTCGCCAAATTACACGCGACCGCGCCCGCACGCGCCTCCACCACCTCCATCCGGCGTCCTCTCTTCTTCTACACACCCTTCCAACCACCCACCGCCCTTTCACCTCTTCATCTCGTGTCTGATCTTTCGTCAAATATAATATTCACTCTTAATTATCACTCGTACAGGTTCACAGCAGTCCTGTACAATTTTAATCTCGTTATCGAGTATTCTTTGTAAATATCATTTTTATACGCGATATGCAAATGGTGCGAAATTAACGGTGGATCTTTGAAAGGAATCAATGTTTTGCTATGACGATTAGCGATGTAAGCGTACGGGTGTTATTTAACTATGTATTTCTTAATGTAAATTGCGTAAATGAGAGAAGTGTGTACGAATAATTGAAATGATAGATCCTTGCGAATTATCACGATGGAAATAGGTTTTGATTAAGCATTTTGTTGGAGATGATCTTCGCTGCCTAACGTGCTGGGGAATTAGCGAACTTTCAAGCGCGACCTTTCCAGAAAAAATCACCATGGAACGAGGACCCATTACGCTTGTCAGCTCGATCGTGATACCCCTGTCCGTTCGATGGATCTCGATCTGTTGCCGCGTTTCGTATCAGGATTTTCACGAAGTGCGTCCTTTCCCTCACGGTTTAAATCATCGACGATTATAGTCGTGCAGTCGTGTATATATAAAATATATACGCGCAACTTTTCATATTTTTTCTCACACGACTAACTTATTATTTAAATACTCGTTACCATTTGGTAAATGAATTAGTTCCCCTGCGTTAACGTTATTATTTCTTTCATTCGCGGTAATAAAAATGAAAATATACTTGGCGTATTTTATCTCACCGTCAATTAATTATAATATATTACGTAGATGAAGTAAGATAGCGGAAGGCGTGCACAACCACTGCATCGCATATTTTCCTTTTCCGCGGTAATCTTCTGCTATCCGGAAGTATAGTGGAACAAGCTTTCTCACGAAATATTGTGCCACTTAATGAATATGAAATCAAGAAATTTTCTTCCCACTCTCGATTGAATAGTACTTGTTTCTGACGCAGGAAGACGAGACATGTCGTCGAGGGTGGTGAAGACGCCTCCGAAGTTGAACGGCAGCGTAGACGGCAGGGAGACCTGGTCTGGCAAAGTAGACTTTCTCCTGTCTGTCATCGGATTCGCTGTCGACCTCGCCAATGTTTGGAGATTCCCTTACCTATGCTACAAGAACGGTGGAGGTAAGTACATTCAACTTTCTAACAGTTTTCCAATCTCTCATCAGCATTATATTGTTATCAGACACGTTTCCTCATTAGCATAAGTAAACTGACCATAATCGTGCCAAATTTATAATTCTATAATAGCGACCAAAGAAATGGATTGCAAATAAAAATCATTTTTTTCAAGTATCGTTATGTGAACTTTTTTTTTTGATACTGTACGTTTTTCGTGGATTTTTGCGAGTTTCAATTTCAATTGTATCGTAAGTGAATACGTGAAAATAACTGTCTACGGCTTAATTGTGGTGCTCGAAGTGTTTCATGCAAATGAGATAAGGTATGTCCTGAAAATAGTTATAATTCTTGGTCAGAGCGAAGAGATAAACATCGTGGTGTACGGCAGTCGAGGAAGCCGTAAGTAGATTCAGCCAAGTTGCTCAGCCAACAGTTCTCATCTGGATTTTTAAGTCCGCCGCGTTTATCTGGATCTACTTACAATTAGCGAAATCCCCGTGCACATTTGCTCGGCTGCCCCTGGTAACAATTAATAAATTCTGGTGAATTAAAAAAAAAAGAATTTTTCAGGGGAGATATTACGTGATGATGTAGTGTCTGATGGTGAATTGTAATCATCTTTTTTTTTTTAATTAGACAAAAAATGGATTAAAAGTAACGATTGTTATAATACGAGATAAGATTTGAGACTTAAGAGATGCTACAAATTAGAACAATTTAAACGATTTCCTGTAGCATTAGCCAGTTAAGCTAAGCGTGACTTCATAAATTTCCATAAACTGGAATTGAATAAGTATGAATCGTCAGTTTTTGCGTTTGCAATTGTGTGTTCGACATAGGTGTTTTTAATTGCATTTCTATCACACCATTTGTTAGATTTCTTCTTGATGGTCACTGCATAGTTTCACGCGTGCTTCAGCATTTTTTCTCGTGCAAATTACTCTGCTTTATAACAGAGAATTCATACGTCACGTTCTTCTGGAATGCTGAACACACAAGAATGCTAACAGCGCGACGAATTAATGACGATTAAATTATTTTCTAATTGTATGCATTACACGTTACAACTGACATGTGAATGCTAGAAATCGCCATGTGTCAAGGATTTTTAAATTAGTTTTAAGGAACGTTCCAAAATATTTCTCATAATAATAATGAAATTCCCAAATTGTTTCCTATCAGAAGTAGTAAAAAAAAATCTATCATATTATATAGTATACAAATAACAAGATGTTTATGTAGAGATCATCGAATATGCATCTACGAATTAAGATAAAAATTGTCGGTATCTTCGAAATTTTTAACGCGGTTTATTATTTGAATTGATATTTTCATTTGAACAAGCTGCAATTCGGGCAGACTGCATCTACGTAGTAACGTTATCAGACATCATTTCGCAGCTGCAACGAAGGGATGCATCAAGTAATGCACTCCGGCAGCCAGGCAATACCGCGTTAACCGGTCAGCTAATTGGCATTTACCTCGGTGGAAAATGACCCCGAGATTTAGATTTCACTTCAAGCTTCTTATCCAGGGAAGCGTCTGCAGGACTTGAAATTGGCCCAAATTAAAGCGAAAGAGCAATTTAAGAGTCATGTACCGGCTCGAGAAATTACATCGTTCTACTTAGATTCAATTCTTACCCGAGTTATCATCGCGTTTTCGATTTAGCATTCCAGTCAAGTGGCATCATCTCTTCTTCGATGCACGCAGTATCTCATCATTTTCTTTTTCTGGATAAATCACAAATTTCGTTAGAACGAAAATTATTTTCCCACTCGTAATAAAACGAATAACTTCTTCTGGCTTTTTGATTTTAAGAGTAATTGTACAGCATCATATAGTATACAAATGTATCGTAGGCATATAAGGAAATTTCGTTAACGTTAAGTTTATGTTCGTTAGTCAATTAAAAAATACAAAAAAAACTATTAAAAGCATCGTATGATCTCTTTAAGAATTTTCAAAAAAATTTCTGTTAATATCTCCGATTTCATATAGATAAGAAAATTAGAAGATTTTTCTAAGTAAAACCTGGGGAGTAACGCCAAATTTTTGGCCAGTAGTGAATATTATGATAGAACGTACAAGACAAGACGATAACATTAAATCTCATTCATTTTTAAACGATTATTCCTTAATTAACAACTCGATTACCTTAAACGTTGCCTTAATCTAACTATTCATTAACTTGCAATTCGTATTTCAATTTACCACCCAATCTACCCTTTCTTACTTTTCGAACGAAAACAGAAAAGGCACAAAACAAAAATTGTTCACACTTCTCTAATACATAAAACGCCTTCCTTACGTTCTTCTTTTCAGACACCCACTACGTGTGCACAATGCTAATCACCTCGTCGTTTCATTATCGTGATAGAACGCTAAGTACTTGTAACGCGTAGCAGAATCGCGCAACCTGGCTTCCAAACAGCTAATCGAATAATTTTCAAAATTTTCAAGCACACTTCGACGTTCGCCGCGTAACTAGACCTTCCTTTCGTAAACCTTCTAATAACAACTCTTGCGAGCAACACGCAACGACTTGGACGACCGGACTCGACGACGACGACGACGACGACGACGACGACGACGACAAAGCTATTAGCCACTGTTCCATCGAGTCTCCCGTAGGAATACGATTAGGGCCAGCTATCAGCGATACGGAGGCTCCTCAAAAGCGGCTGCTAACGCAATTAAGAGGAGAGCAGGGCGCGCCATTAGTACCGGCAAGATCGGTCGCTAATTTCCAATTACCTTAATTAATTATAATTTCCCATTCGGGCCGGCCTTTGATCATGGACGTCCGCGGCGCCTCTACCTGCTGCTCTGTCACCATACGCGATCCATTATGTCGCATCATTTCGTCCCGTGTTTCGCGTTTCTTTGCGGAGATTTGCGAATTTCCCGCACCGTTTTCGGGCCATCAACGTGTAGCCAATGTCATTACACGTGATCTTGCAGATCAATCGTATCTGTATTATCGTCGATGAGTGTTCTCGAGTATTTGCACAACGCATAAGTTTTACAAGTTCGTGAAATGTTTACAAATATTTGCTATGTATTTTATTTTCTTGTTTCTACTAACTATTTTTAATTCAATTCGATTGCGTTATACATTTTTTTTATTATTATTGGGGATCTTTAGAATCCTCGCTCTTTTACAGGTATTAAATTCCACACAATGGTGATAATAAAATTCTAAATACATTTAGAATTATCGATTTGTAATTGTGTTAACTGTTCGACTTCGAGCCAGGGTGTCAGACTTTGAACACAGCTATGCGCTCAAAGGACAAAATTAAACGGAAATGTTATCCAACGCAGGACATTTGCTCGTGACACAAGCAAAGTCTTCTCCGGGATAAGTCTCCTCAGATGGTGTACAAGCAATTGCATTAAAAGAGGAAATCAGAATACAAGGACTCTTTGAAGGATCGCTAAAAGATTATCGTGAAGTGTGTTACTATTTAACAAAAAAAAAAAAAAAAAAAAAAATGAATTGATTAAGTAAATTCTATTGTAATTATTTAAATGAAATCGTCAGCTCTCGATATTTCTGATTGATCAGATACAATATTAAAGAAACAGTTTTTTTTTAATTTTTCAATCATTGTATCTTTTATTGTAATTTATATTGAGAAAGAGTATCAGTTTTATTGAAAATTACGACTATGATTCTCGTTTTAATGGCATCGAATTTGTCCGTGACCGAAAAGAAAAAATTAATCACGATATAATCGAAGGGTATAAGGAGAAAGAAATATTCTTTCTTAATGCGATTACGTCTCCGTGGTTACGAACGAGAACTTATCGGGAAAAAACGAGCAAAGAACAAGGAAGGAATGCGCCATCGCGTTTTAAAAGCTCACGTTCGTAAAACGACAATATCCGTGGACATTTGCGATTTTAGAAATTCTTAATTACATCAGGATTTAAAGTCAAATAAAAAATTCATTTAAGAATTATCTCGATACGTGGAATACCATTTATTTCATTCCATTTTCTTCAGTTACTTGTTACTAAGGTTTCAATTTTTATCCTTTTTCTACTGCCATTAAGAAGCAGTCATGATTTTGTTCAGACGTGAAATATTATATAAAAAATTTCCTTGATACTCGCACTTGTTTAACCGTTTGATAAATAAGCTTTATCAAAATCACCATTTTAGCCCATCGCCTTGCTACATTTTCGAAAGTCCGCTATCGAATTACGTACCTAAAAGCACCTTGCTGCCAGCGGTGCTCTAAATATTCTGCAATTCAGTTATGCAGCTAACACGATGATGCGAGTGGTTCGCACATCACTTTTTTCCCCTCGCTCTTCATATCGGCCTCTTGTCACACGGCAGGTGTCATCAAAGATGATAAGAATCCGGATGTTTCCCTCTAAATAAATTGGACCCGTCTGATTTTATCAGAGACACATTAATACAATTTTCCCGTCCCAACTTTCCCTTCGTTTCGTTTCAATTTCTTGCGTTCGATACATTCGACAAAAGTTCCACTCGAAAGCTTCCATTTCGGTGCATTTACATCGCGATAGCAACATTTTAATAACAATTGAAGCATCTATCTTTTTTTAAAGTCTTCGACCATCTTCCAAACAGTTAATCGAGCGATTTTTAACATTAAGAAACTCAAAAGAAAGCAATTTTTATTCGCGTATATAAAATGGTACTTTTATCAATTATTTTTTGGCTTACAGGAGCCTTTCTGGTTCCGTATTGCATAATGTTGGTGGTGGGAGGAATCCCACTGTTCTACATGGAGCTTGCCTTGGGTCAGTTCAATCGAAAGGGTGCGATCACTTGTTGGGGTCGTTTAGTGCCACTCTTAAAAGGTACGTACAACATCTAACGATCTATCAACGAATTCTTAATTATCTCGACAGAGAAATTCGATGAAATTCGAAAACTCTTGCGAATCGAATTGCAACAAAAAAATTAAATGATCGCAAGTTTTTCTTAGCTGCAATTTCGAAGCACTCAAAGCAATGGTGCGCGTCCAACAATGGCGGTAATGGCAGCGCTATGCTACTTTTCTGATTGACTCTCGGGACGGTTCTGGAAACGTTTCGTACCATTTTACCGGCATTTTCTCCGAGGATTTATGCATTAGACGTGGTCGCGGTATATTTTCCTTTCTTCAACGGCGACGACGTCGTGCCGTACGGTACATTATGTAACGCGTATAAATCCAGGGGGATCTGAGGTCGGGAGGACCATCGCCAGAGGAAAGAGCCTCCATTTCCGTCGATTTCCTGGATCGCGCGGCGATTTCGCCACGCGATCATCGGTGGAAACGCAGGGCCATCCACTTGACTCTTGCCTTCCGCGCGCTTTTACCTTTTGATCCGCATCGATGAACGACGTAATTGATTCGCCGCGGAAGACACGGCCTCCCGCGGGATAATGGAATACCTCTGGTCGAAGAATCAGAACATAAGACGCATCCTCGGAGATCTTTAATCCCCTTGAAACGTACCGTCTCTGATCTAGAGCGTCGAGACTTCTGCGATCCTCAAAATTTACTGACATCGATTCGTTCCGATATCTACTTTCTTCATCGAGATTCGATGATTGAACTGTTTTATTTCAGAACTATGGATCGCTATTACTCACGAGTGAATGTTTCATTTTTTCAGACATTAAGAATATTCTATTCTCTCTTTTTCTTTTAATTTAATTTGAAACCATAGATTTTTTAACATTTTCGACAAATCTGCCCAAGTAAATGAGATATCGATCATTGAAGACGGTATTAATGACACGAAACGAGATGTAGTTTTCATATTCCAATGAAATCGTTTTGTTGGAGAATCGAATGGTAACAACAGATTGTCCACACACAGGAATTGGATACGCGGTGGTCTTAATCGCGTTCTACGTCGACTTCTACTACAACGTGATCATTGCCTGGGCATTGAGATACTTCTTCGCCTCGTTCTCCAGCCTTCTGCCCTGGACCACCTGCGACAACCCATGGAACACGCCTCATTGCCGCGCGTTCGACGCGAACGTGTCCTACACGTTCGATGATACGCCTCGTTACGAACCGCTCGATTCTAAGGACAACGGGAACTCGTCCTTAATCGAGGAACGCTTAGACAGAGGCTCCAGTAAAGGATACAACAGCACGTGGTACACCAGTGCCGCGCAGGAGTATTTCAAGTAAGTTTCCAGTGCTTTTTGTCGCAGGGACATTAGCGAACCCAGCGATGTGTATGACACTGTTAAAATCGCATTGCTCAGTGGTTTATGGAAATATCGCAATTTTGTTTGCATTCAATTACTTGCTGATGTTCGAGCTAATTATCTAATGAATTAAATTCGAAAAGATGTTCGATGAAAATCCAATTTTTAATGATACAACTCATTCAGTTTCTGTGATTTATATTTGCGTTACTTTTGTACGTTCTGATGTTTTATTGAAAGATATCACGAAAGATGGAGAGGAGGTAATATTCATGGAAATTAATTCGATAACTTTGTCCGAAGTCGCGCCATTCTTCAACTTCACGAGAGCGAAGGACTACACGATCTTGGGATAATCAAATGGGACATTGCGCTGTGCCTGCTGGTGGTCTATCTCATATGCTACTTCTCTTTGTGGAAAGGCATTTCCACCTCTGGCAAGGTAGAATTCGCTTAAGTACAACCTGAAATTTTTGTAATCAAAGTTATTCAGTAATTAGTTCCTTAAAATTGGTAGTATGGCGTTTGATAAAAAAAAAACAATGGAAAGATATTAGTTTCTTAGAGATAAACATTTGACAAATTTCTTTCCTTATACAAATGATATTAATCTTGAAACTAATTTTAATATATCAATGTATATCTGGGACGCGTGCCTTGGATGCACGCACGTTTAAAGTACGTCAGAGATATCATCTTTTTCCTCAATCTCGCACTCGTGTCTGCACATAAATGCACTATCTGAAGAAATCTGCACAAACATGCAATTCAACGTGCACAGACAGATATGTAAAACCTGTAATTAAATTATATGGAGAAAAATTACATTCGATCGATTGCATGAAGTATTCTTTGCTTGATCTGAAATGTCTAATTATTGCAAGCATCACGTCCGATTTATTAATATACTTTATTATAAATACGTATATAATGTACGACACGTGTCGCATCTGCGATTTAATGTATCTGTAAAACGGTAGAAATATAACCCTTCAATTAATTAAGTTTCCTGTTTCACTGAATATGATGTTGTTATTGTATTTTGTTAGAAATTATAAGAGTGCCACCGCTTAATTGAACCTGTTCAACACCAAGAATCTTAATCGACCGTTGTGAATAGTAAGACAATGTGCTTTTTCATCGCAGGTAGTTTGGTTCACAGCCCTATTTCCTTATGCCGTTCTACTAATTCTACTTATAAGGGGCGTCACGTTGCCAGGAAGTCTGGAAGGAATACGCTACTACCTTAACCCGAACTTTTCTGCCATCACAAAAGCAGAGGTAAGGAAAATAACTTTTTTTTTTATTACTGTTCTACTGAACGTTCTGGATATTATAAATATCAATTATAAAAATCAGCTGATAACTGTATAATTGAATAATCTCTCATAATTGATAGGATAGTAGATTTAATAAATGAATGTGTATATCTTTAATAGTAGAGTAATTAACGTTTGTAGATTCACTTTCAGGAGGAAGAGAACTAATGAAAATGTTACTTGAAGCCTTTCTGTTTCCGCGAAATATAGTTCACAATTATTCCAGATCGATTATGAAAATTTCTGCGTACACGAATTTTCTTTCTGCTAGCTTACTAGCTCTCGAGTTAGTTCGGAGAAGGAACGAGCTTCAAAGCCCTTATACTTTATATGTAAAATAAGTACGATGCGCTCGCGTCCCTAGATCTATATCAAAATTATGAATCTTCCTGGTCGATATTCTTCTTTTGCATCTACACGAGATTTGAAAGCAGCTAGCTTTTTAACAAATTCTCCCAACGTTCATTAAGTCAGTGTTAATCAAAAATTTTCAAGATTATCGAGACCTGTTCGAATCGCGGCGATGGTCCTTGATAAATGTATTACCATGAAACCAGTCTGCAGAAACTATTTAATACAAAAACAGTTTTAAAATTATGCGAATCGTTAATCTCAATTAACGCGTACGATTGAGATCGAGGAATACGAATGGAAATGCCAGAGAATTGTCATCAGCGCCTTTCATAGTTCACATGCCATTACGGTCGCTTTCACTTTCGCGGCCCGTCGTGCGTGCGTCGCTTTACGCCTCTTTGATACGGCGAATCGCCTTCCAGCGGATGAACTCGGCGTTATGAAGTGGCCATTTACAGTGGCCGTGGTGAGGAATAAAAATCTGAAGGGCAGGAAGTTAATGCACCGGCGTAAGAGGGTCGGAAAAATCGGACAGTGTCGCGAGAGAAATGGGTGGAAGGGAGAACGTGCCCAGGTTTAACCGACGACGCTGAAAATGGAAACCCTGTGTACCTGTCATAATGACCATTAGAGGTCGGTCCAGCCACGGGCATGGAACCGCACGTTCGACCCTCTCGGCTGCCAAGCGGAATGCATTTCTCCTCGTCGTCCCTGGATCGGTGGAAATAAATTTTATACGATGACCGAGGAGATTTGTTGATCTCGAAAGTCCACGATTCACGATGAATCACGATTTCTTCTTTGTAGAAAGAGGAATTTCTGTCACGACCTAAGAACGAAGGAAATCGATTTTAGTCTCTGTTCTAACGAGTCAATCGGTTTTGTGTCAACAAAACATTGGGATCGAGTATGTTTTTAGGGTAAATACTTCCTTTTCGAGTTTAGAATAGAAATTGGCTGTCCTTATTGTGGAACGAAATCGAATTGGTTCTGTTTAATCTTCTGTAGTCGAAAATCTCGCGTACTTTTTTGCTTTCATTGTAAAACGTCTTCGTTTTGTGCTTATTTAGGTCGCATCAACTCCATTTAAGTGGTTATTAGCGATAGTTACCGCGGAGATGAGTGATTCGTGAAGTTTTTACGAACTTCATCAAAGATTAACGAGAGATTAAGTAACTTAAAATAATGCAAAGCGATTTGTGATTAAGTTAGCAACCCCTTCAAACTTAATCGAGAATGCATCGCATATATGTCCACGATAGTATAAAAATCCTTAGATATAAATATAAATTAGGATTGTGAACAATTTCGAATTATAAAAAATCGGACGATGCAAAGATTTTCATGAAGAAAACTTACTTTTTGCTCAGGTCTGGGTAGACGCAGCAACGCAGGTGTTCTTCTCCCTTGGGCCTGGTTTTGGGGTGCTCCTGGCTTATGCGAGTTACAACAAATATCATAACAACGTGTACAAGTAAGTAACATACGCGTAATTAAATAAAAAAATATTCCATTTAAACCTACCTTTTGCTCTGCGAATTTTTGTTGGTAATAGTATCTATCACTTTTTCTCTTCATCTGAAACAAATGTCCCATGTAAAAAAAGACCGCATGCACTCTGAAAATGAAATATAGACACACAGATGAGAAAAATATTTGATACGTGCATGTAGACGATAAAATTTTTAAATACAATCGATTTTCGTTAGGAAAAATTGATGTTTTCGTTATACGTTTTCCAGGGACGCCTTATTGACCAGCCTGATTAACAGCGCAACATCGTTCATCGCTGGTTTCGTGATCTTTTCTGTGTTAGGATACATGGCACGAGCAAGCGGAAAGTCTATTCAGGATGTAGCAACTGAAGGACCCGGTCTAGTGTTTATCGTATACCCAGCTGCTATCGCTACCATGCCTGGATCGATGTTCTGGGCACTCATCTTCTTCATGATGTTACTTACATTAGGACTGGACAGCTCGGTACAGCTTTTCCTGCAATTAGCCATCAATTAATAATTATTGCGTGAAAAATGTCAAATACTTTGGAATCTATACACAATATTATTTTTACACTTTTTTATCTCGTCAAGATTATTCTTTAAACAATAACAATTCTTCATATGAATAAAAAATAATACAGCTTAGATGTTGGAAGGCTTAATATTTAATCATGTTGATTGCTTTGATTGGCTTCATCGAAGATTAGAATAAACGATCTAGTTATATCACTTTATCGCTGTAATTTAATCTTTTCTTACAGTTCGGAGGGTCCGAGGCGATAATTACCGCTCTCAGCGATGAGTTTCCAATTATCGGAAACAATCGTGAAATTTTCGTCGCTGCGCTCTTCACACTGTACTTCCTCGTCGGTTTGGCTTCGTGCTCGCAGGTAAAACGACAGAGGTTCTCGTGTTTCCCTCAGTTTTCTCGTAAACACGAACACTGGCTATACTGAAACGATCTCGCGTTTGCACAGGGTGGCTTTTACTTCTTCCACTTGTTGGATCGATACGCGGCCGGTTACTCGATGCTGTTCGCGGTTTTGGCGGAGGCGATAGCTGTCAGTTGGATCTACGGAGCCGATCGATTTTGCGCGGACATTAAAGACATGATCGGATTCTCGCCTGGCATTTACTGGAGGGTCTGCTGGAAATTCGTTGCTCCGATATTTCTCATGGTATACTAATTATATCGCGTGAAACTCTCCATTACATCTTCTATTTTTTTATCTGTGAATGGGTAGTTTTTGAAATCGAATAGACTAAAATAAAAAAATTATTCTCCACATTCTTACAGTTCATCATAGTCTACGGCTTAATGGGTTACGAACCATTGACTTACGAGGACTACGTGTATCCCGTCTGGGCAAATGTATTAGGCTGGTTAATTGCGACTTCCTCAATTGCCATGATACCCGGCGTGGCAATTTATAAGATCATCGTCACGCCCGGCAGTTTCGTCCAGGTAATTTCTTCGTCTCGAGGCAATCGTCTTCGTTCTCGCCAACATTTCCGCGTGCAATAAATCCTGCGCAGAATCCCATAGCGTGTAAATCGTTAAATACAATACAGTATGGCAATATAAGTTTGATAAAATCTATACGATCGTTAAAAGTGCAATTTTATTATACATTTATGCATAAACGTATACGCTTAATATTTAATTTTTTTAATCCAAAATATCCTATCACGATTAACGACGGATTAAACGATCGAATCGATTACAGAGAGTGAGAATCCTCACCACCCCGTGGAGGGATACCCAGCAAAGGAACGCGGACTTGTCTTCAGTGGCGAACGGCGCTGTTCGTCGTAGTTTTATCGGTGAGCAGGACTTAAATCTAACGAAGGAAGAGCAGGAACTGACCAAGGAGCAGACGGAAGTGATGATCCAATCCAGGGAGGGTGTTAACGGAGATCCACCCCCGGAGCCAGTCTAGGACAGTGCGGTTGTGATTTTGCACGGTGCCCGGTTCCAAGTATACCTTTGTTAATACGTATACATACATACGTATACCTTAATAAACACACACACACATATATACAGATATATATTCCATCGTTGGGATGTAGTTTTACGCGAAGTTATTTGCATTGAATCACGAGGATTTCGAACGCACCCACTTAGATTTTACGATGCAACCTATTCCGACGATTCTGTGCACTTTGAACGCCGAGGCTTCGAGACCTCTGCGCGCTGGACTTGATCATTCATTCGACTACGGGAAGAAGCTCTTTCTTAAAGGTGTACCGCGATTTATTAGCGAGAAATATCGTGGTTTCTCTCGTTAATCGCGACGCGTTAAGTCTCCACAGATTTTCGATCGTTCAACCCCCAACGATGCACTTTTAACTACTTTGCTGCGATTCATTATCTGTGACACTATATTTATTTAAGTTAACTTGAATTTTTTATCGATATTTTAGTTTAAAGATTTGTTCGTGTTAGCCAGGAAGGTATCGTTATAAGTTCTTTAAATGAGATACCATTGAGCAAAAAAATGTAGTTTTAAAGAGGCGAGTAAGTTTTACTTTTAACAGATTTATAAAGTCATTGTGGATCGATAGTATAATGGAAGTTTAATACGAAAATAAGATTCTCGATTGCATTGAAAACAGCATCGCAGCAAAGCAGTCAAGTGCGCTGAATGAATAAATGTTTGAAATCCTCTTTTGTAAGATAGATCGATCGCACAGAATGTTTACGTACGAAGTTATTACCGATCTTTGCCTGATTTCTGAGATTTTGTTCTTGAGATTTTGAAGTGTTCGAGAGAGCACGTTGCAGATGGTCCAACCTGTGAACGTTTACAGGCACTATGGAAACCCCTAGGTAAATTCATTGAATAGACGAGTATTATTCTAGATCTAGCGGTAATAAGGCTGTAATTCTCGCGAGCAAGGAAAGTTTCTTGGTCGACAGCTTTAACGTTCAATAACTGACTTAATATTTTATCGATTAGAAGACGTTCCGTTAGAAACGGAAGCGAGGAGACGTTAAGCTCCACACCGCGATGCGAACGTTAAGCCTATGGAATATCGCGAAATAAGTATAGATAGTCGGTAAAGAGAACAAAACTACGATTAGTGATATAAACGACGATACCTCTTGTCTAGTTCGAGGGCATCGGATATTTGTAAAATATACTCCACTCGTCGAGTTACTGATCACATCGTTACATCAAATAGAGTGTCACGATACTCGTTTCGTCCTGAACGAAGGCGTTGATCCTTTGACGGTGAAAAACTAAAACTACACTTATCTTTATTCGATATTTCTCGCATCCAATAAAACAAATTTAATTCTCTCACGAGAATTAATATTTCTGAAGTTAGAAATTATTTTTAACGATATAAATTAATAATATACATTCGATAAATTATATTAAAGATATAGAAATATAGATTATTTACACAAACGTGTGAACTAAATTGGAAAATCATGCAACTACAATTAAAAAAGAAAAATAGGAAGTCTGCAGCGATTAAAGGTTCTGATTCATTGTTCGTCGTCAAAGGGTTTACACGCGTTCCCCATAAATTACACACCCTAAGAACATTGTCGCATCCTATTGTTTCCACAGGACTTTTTCGAGCGCTCTTACACCGTCTGGCTCGACCAGACGCAATATGCTGTGTAGACTATACGCGAATTGTAACCACCGGTCAGGTGTAAAACGCTTACGGTAAACAGTAATAAATTCCAAGAAACATCCACCGCTTTACCTATAAAATATTTAACAGAGGTTCGATTCTGGTCTAAGTCACGCCTGGACGTTAGACACGTTCAAGTGGTTAAAAGTTCCCGATGTAAATCAGAACGATTCACCAATGAAAACGGGTTGCATATAATGTGACACCGATAAGTTACTTTACAGAAGGCAAACGTATCGCTATACGTACGTATAGCTGGTTAATCGTTGAATGTGAATTTTATTTAGAAGTCTCTCGTTGCGGGATGTTTGATTTTTTATAGAATTTTTTACAGATTCGTTTTTTTATTTTACTATCTTCTTATAGGCTCGATAAATTTAATTACTTAATATGATTGATATATATATATATATATTACTTGATATGATACTATTTAATTACTTACGATGTTATGTCTTTTTCTTTTTATTCTACTAATCTTTAGACAGTATTATAACATAATAATTATCGATGATACGATTACTTAAATTTCTTAAGTACGGTAATTTCTAAAGATCTTAAGTACTTCACGGTACTTTTAATTTCCTCGTTACCTCGATTGTAATACAGTGATTTTATAATACTCATATATCCATTCGTCAACGTTATCGCCCCCCCACAAAAAGTATTAAATTCGATACGATAATTATATCTTTTAATTGTCACTAGTAGATGATCCTTCGAAACGATTTCCACAGGATCGCACCCGTCCTTCGTTTCTATCGTTAACGATGCAGTTTTATTAATTTATAAAATGGTAATTGTCTGTCTTCATAACTATAAGAATCGACGATATCCTAAATAGTTGAGTAGATGTTAAGCACTTGAAAAATTATCATCGTAAACTTGTTAGACAACATTCTATGTGCAAACACACATATACATATATATATGTACCATATAGTTTATTGATATCGTTGTTAGATGCAACAGTATGTATGTGTATATACGTAATTATATGTACATCCGTATACGGATGTACGTATACGTATTTATGCATACATACCAGATCAAAGATAAGATAAATGTCTTCTTTAACCCTTTCGCAGTTATGACGGCTGGCCGTTCAATTTTATTTCGTTTCTCTCTTCTGAGTTAATAGTGGCCACGTTATGTTATCAGGATATAATTATTCTGACGCGTGTACATTTGTATAATTCATTATTGCAAATGTCTCATTATAGTGTACTAATTTTACGAGAATCGATACCGATAGAAATAGGTACTAAAACTCTTTGAATATTTCAATGAAATGATTTCTGAAATAAACTCCCTGTTTTTACGTTTACGTAAAACCTTCGAGACAAATGTGCGCTAAAGGGTTAGTTGTTAAGGAACTCGAAGAGAAAGAGTGTCTTGGACACGATCCGAAGAATTTTCTAAACGAAGTTGATCGGAGATGTTTTATTCTTTTGAGAGCCATAAATCTAATTTGGTAATCATTTAGAAAATGTTTTTATACGAACTGAAATTATTTGGAATGAACCACTATTTGTTAATAATTATTTATGTTCCTCTAAAAATGATATTGCGAATTAACGGGGAATTGAGAAACGAGCGATTTATGTCGACTATAAACAATAAAAATGAATAAATAATGATCAAGTCATCTCCTAATGTGCAAGGAATTAAGAAATTTTCAGTTCATATTCGACGTTAAAAACTTATTTAGATATATAGAGAGGTAAAAATATTTTCCAAACGGTTACTGAAATTGCGTCCTTGGAAAAGTAACTCGTGTCAAGATCGTATTCGTATTTAGAAAGCGTTGGGATCGTGTCTTCGACATTTTTTAAGTTCTCGGCGACCGAGAAAATTATTCTAACGTTCGCTTAAGATGAACCATCCTGTACAATTGTATGTTATATTTTATACATCGCATCCGAGCTGCGACTACAGCCATAGGTTGCAGCTCGGGCCTTGTTACTATAATGAATAAATAAATACTCACAAAGATTCGACGAGTGTCTTATCAATTTAACGATGTGTCAATTACTATGAGAAATATTTACATCTTACTACGAAGACAGATGTTAACTTCTTACTATATAACTTCATTTTGCAT
The DNA here is from genome assembly GCF_050948175.1 of Xylocopa sonorina. Lineage (NCBI taxonomy): Eukaryota > Metazoa > Arthropoda > Insecta > Hymenoptera > Apidae > Xylocopa > Xylocopa sonorina. The sequence continues at coordinate 7,346,518 of NC_135200.1, forward strand.
TAATTTGTCTTATACCCCAAAAACGAAGAATATAACTTTTCTTATCGTATTGCTTTCTGTCTTCTTCAAAAGTAGGTAGAAATAGGTAAAGCTATCTTTCATAAGGCGAAATGATTAAAGTAACTGATCAAGTTCATTCATAATAAGCAAGAAAACTGTATTCGAAGCTGCGACGCGCGATATTTAAAAATCTACTGTGCGGGATAACCCGATTGGAGGGATTCAAAACGTTCTAATCAGGTGTCGATAAAAAGGCTCTCGTCGAGATATTCTCGACAATTCTCGAACCTCTCGTTGTGCTGATCGATAGTAGGAAAAATGGCGTCTGCCGCAGAGAGTCTAACCGACGTACAGAAGCAAATTTTTACGAAAATCAGTAACAATGAGGTGTCCGAGCTCAAAACGTTGTTGGCGGCAAATAAAATTAAAATGGATTTCGTGGATGAAAACGGTATGAGCCCGCTTCAACACGCCTGTTACAAGGGAAACAAGGAAATAGTACAGATGCTTCTGGATCAGGTAGGTTAACTTTTTAACAGTGCGTAAAACAATCGAATTCAAATCAATAGAACATTATTCAAATCAATATAGAACATTATCGTTACGTATTAGAAAGATCAGATCCAAGAAATGTGGTACCCGTGCTTTTTACCTTCCTTTTTCATCCGTGCAATGTGGACCAACAAGTTGTTGCATTAAAGAAATAAAAATCCATTGATTTGAAATGAACATTCTGTTTCGTAATTGAACGTACGATTGCACATTTGTTTTAAAAATTTGCGCGGATATTTAATTTATTACTACTGTATTAATGATGGAAATGTCTCATTGTAGGGAGCTGACGTAAATGCATGTCAACACGAGCACGCGTACACACCTCTGCACTTAGCGGCTCTGAGTGGAAACGCAGAGCTTTGCCATCTTTTAATGTCCTACGGTGCACGTTTAACAGCGACAAACGATGTGGGTCGAACACCTGCACAGATGGCGGCGTTCGTGGGCAATCATAATTGTGTAGCGACTATCAATAATTTCATTCCAAAGGCTGATATAGATTACTACGTAAAACCCCAAGGATTACAGACTGAATCGATGCTCCCACCGCATTTAGCCGATTCTTTTCACAAGTTTATAATGCAAGTCAATGTACATCCTGTACGTGTAGCTATAAATTTACAACGATGCCCGGGCCTATTAGAGAATGCTGTTAAAGTAAGCTTTATATACGCTTAATGCGAAGAGTTTTTAACCAATGTTTCTTTACAAACTTTTTCCGTTCTCTCGTTCTCAGGTACAAAAGGTTTTAGAATCGATGCGTAACAAAGAAATGACACGCGGTACAGAAACAAACGAGGTGATGGCATTTAAATATCACTACCTGAGCTGTGTAGTAGCCGAAGTGATTAAGTTTCAAAAGCAGCAAAAAGCAATGAAAGCCGAGAAATCGGACACTATAGAAGGTTTAATGAAGAAGTTTCTTAAGTGTAGCAAAAGCGATGGAATTCCAGAATATCAGGAAGCTTTTCTTAGAGAGAGCGTGAGAGAATTTCCGTACAGAGAAAGCACACTTTTTCGGCAAATGGTTGCAACTCTTGCGGCTAGCGATCCACCGTCTGCCGTATCGGTGGTATCAGCCGCGATTAACGGTCAGAGAGCCTTTTTAGACAATGCGCAAGTTTGCGTTACGTGCGGGGAAGACAAAGCTAACAAGAAGTGTAGCAAATGTAAAGCGGTGCAATATTGCGACAGGGAATGTCAAAGACTTCATTGGTTCATGCACAAAAAGGCATGCACCAGATTAGGCCAAACAAACACACCAAGTGCGAAGATAAGCGAAGCAGACAAAGAATAAACTGACAGCGTCACGAGGCTACAAAAATCTGAGTGTTAACTAAACACATTAAGAAATACGAAATTGGATTTTAAACGATCGATTTCGATGTGCTGTATGTGTCTATTTAATTTCGTATTGCATTCATTTAGTCGAAAAACTGGAGAAATAGTCCTGTCCGTATGTTTGATATACATTTCTGATTTTTTGTTGGATTTACGAAACTTAATTAACATTTTATATATTACGATACATTTTTATCCTCCTTTCCTCTGTGGAATTCATCATGTACTATACTATGATTAATGTCATCATGTATTATAAATAATGTCGTATAAAAATACTCGGTTAAAATGTTGTTTCCTCAAGAGATTGTATTCTTGCGGTTGTCGTCGCCATAAAAATAAAATATACTTATAAGTATACTTGTATCACCTTAACTTTTTATATTTATTCTCTTAATTTCATGACGCGTGTAGATTGTTTATAAGAGTCTATAAGTGTACATCTAGAACGGCAACAAAATTGCTTTTATGTAAATGTCTCTATTAAAGTTTTAAATACCGTAAACGCTATAGTTGTTATATTTTATGCGACGACATAGGAATTAATATCTACATTTCAATGATTTTAATTCGGGAAATGATCGTTATTAGCGACACGAATTATGTTTAGTCAATAATAATCATTATCGACCATAGAAAGACGATGAAAAGTCTGAAACACAAATTTTTGTCAATCCGCATACCAATCTCATTAAATCGCAAGTTTCTTTCCGTCAAAACCAATGGTATCCCAGAAAATGTTTTGCGCAAAATTTGGATTCGATTCCATCCTCAAATACGTTGGATTAACTATGTGCAAATATTGATAATCGGTGGTATTAGAGCTCTGTGGACGCCACTCAGCCACATTGGCCAATGGTTTTCTAAAAAGAAATGCTCCAAATTATTGTTGCATTAAGATATGGAGACAAAGAGAAGAAGTAAGAACGCACACAATGTACCAATTTAAAGGACTTACCCTTCGATGGCGAACGAAGTATAAAGATCGATCAGAAGTTTTTGCATCCCTAGATCTTCCGGATCTGTAAGATTTGATGTGTCCTTCTCAATCACAAGATTCACGTCATCAGCATGGGCTACTCCTGCGATGCATTAATTTTACACATACATTATTACAATTACACCGTTTCATTATTTTAACCGGGGAACTCAATGGAAATTACCGAGGTTTCTATGAAATTTCGCCATCCATATATCGCGATTATACCTGGACTCATACGTGTAATAATAACTCCACACTGGACTTTTATTAACTTTAGCTTGTAACTTGACAGCTTTCTGCGCACCGACCGCGTACGATCGATCACGCATCATATGTATTAACACCATCACCATGTTCCTGTCAATTTCTTTCGATTCGAAATAATATCTTCGAATTTTCTCGGATACCTGCTCGTGCTGATTTAACGGAATAGTATCGTTGTAGCTGAGCAAGTGTGGCGCGATGTCGTTCCAATTGTCGTTTAACTCTTTCAACAACGTGTCGTTACCAACGAACTCTGCACAAGGAAAATTATTTCACGATGGAAATAAAGCAGATTAAGCTGTGTGTTTATCGATCAAACCTATGGAGTTGAATAATCCTTCCTCGCTAACAGTCCCAGTGACCCAAGGAACGTCTTGAACCGCCCCTGTGCTGATAATCTCGTATGGAGAACGTGTGATGAAAGGGGTTGACGAGTTCTTCTCCACAACTGGTCCGAAAGGAGTCGCAGGGTTGTGCAGCCAAACCTGTAACAGAAATATCGATGTTAATAACGAAAATAACAAATAGAGATGGAATAAAAATTGTTTAAGTTCACTTTAAACTGGCTGATAGCTTCCAATATAGTTGTTGGTGAACGATCTTTCAAACAAGAGATCATTTCAGGGGTAGCATCAGTCGGACATTCCACGAGTGCAGCTAATTTTTTAGCTTTTTCTAGTCCGCGTTTTATTAACGATCTGGGATTGAGCGCTACTCCGCTTATTGATATGCCTCCTGTAAGATAAAGATATTTATTTAGAAAAATCAATTTGCAAATTAATACTAAAATCGATAGATTAATTTAATTTTTAGACTCGAGTGGATATTATCCAGCGAAATTTATTCTCGAGTCAAGAGTTTCTTTGATATTAATAGTTGTACAATAGTAAATAAAGTTCGACGGTCGTTAGTCAAGATGATTAATCGAGTAAAGATATTGTAACTGTACTTTGGAAAAGGCCAGCGCTTAATGGTGATAAATAATGATAATGAACGCTAGCAGCACCCGAACTCAGGCCGAAAATAGTTATCTGTCTGGGATTCCCGCCAAAACTCTCAATGTTGTTGCGCACCCACCGCAGAGCCATACTTTGATCCTTCAACCCCATGTTCCCAGGTACTATGTCGTCCTCTGTGCTAAGAAAACCTGAAATAAAGCGACACGAGCTGTATTTAATCCTTCAATTATTATTGGCTCTTGAAGGTACTTAGAAAATTTACGCTTGTGATACTGTTGGCGCTTAGAAAACTAGGGATGGTGATATCGCGAACGCCCAAAAATTGCAATGGCACAACGCAGAATACAAAGAAATAAATAACATCGCTACCAAACAATTCCAATCGTTCACGTTCATCGTTCTTACCGAACGGTCCTAGCCGATAATTAAACGTGACCAATATGATCCTGCGATCCATCAAACGTCTCTCGTCTAACTCGTTTGCACTACCAAACTGGAAGGCACCGCCGTGTATCCAAAACATCACTGGCAATTGAGTTTCGTTATCATCTCGAACCGACACGTATATGTTCATATAAAGACAATCCTCGCTGCCCAACACGCTATCATTGGTGTGCGGTGCAAGGCTTATTAAGTATTGAACGCAAATGGGACTTTGTGTTTTGGCGGATAATTCGTGTTCCCATTTCTGTGCTGGTTTTGGTGGCTGAAAGTATTCGTAGAAACATGTTAATTAAAAATTAATTCAAATCGAACGATGTTACGTCCTTTAAACCAGCGGTCGCCAATCTATCGCTCGTGATAATTTTTGGCAAACCTCTTTGGTTGTACAGGTAAATAAAAATTGTATAAATAAGGTTTTATAAACGATGAAAATAAATTTTTTTGGAGCTCACGCGAATATTTAGATTGGAAGAATGTTGCTCTAAACTATTTTGTTAATTGTGTTATACTGAATGTACCTCGAATCTGAGTTCTCCAATTGGAGGTTCTGCGTAAGGGATTCCTTCGTAAGCCTCGTATCTTCTACCAATTCGAGACCTTTTGTAGTAACCACTCACGCTTCCCAGAGCTGTCTCAACTTTTGGCACTTGTTCATCTTGCGACGAGAGACTCGCAAGATTTACAAACAGCAAAGCGACGATCAGTCTCGTTCCGAACATTTCAGACGTATGAGACTGGGCGGTGGCGGTAGTTAGTCTCTTATCGAATTCGTCATGTGTCAAAGCAACAAACATATTATCGAATGTAACTTGCCTTTGGAAGAGTTATTGAAACAGAAACGATAACGTTCGAGAGTAGTGTAAACATACGGCCATTGATTTTTTTGGTGTTTTGAAATAATGGTTAGTTAATGAATGCTGCGAAGATCGAGTGCTGAGGATGTTTCACGTGATATATATTTAACAACAGTAAACTATTCGTATATAAATTGTAATAGATATTTCTTTATAAGAAGTACACTTTGTATAATTAGAAATATCTATAATCTCGAATTTCTTGAAGAAGAAATTTCACTTTTAAAGTATTATAGTACATTTAATAGCAATAATATTGTAAAAAAGATCAAGCATTAGAAATTTAACGATAATGGTAATAAATTTCATGCTTTCATTAAAATAAAAATGGTACGTTTATAATATAAGGGATGGATGTAGTAATATAGATGGAAGGTTATAATACAGACCTGGTCCTTATTTCAAAGACGTGTCTTCTTACACATCGGATGTGATAGTGTTGTTTCTCTCTAAATTTCGAAGTAGCGTTTACATTAAAAGCTAAATTTATTCGTGAATTAACAATTTAGCAATTTTTCTGAAATCGTCGTCATATCATTTATCAGCTAGAATAATTTTCAACAGTGGAAGAAAGATCACGATTTATAGATTTATGTACATATAGTGCGCAATATGAATCATATGTATTTATAAGTAGCACCTTACACGCTAATTTAAGTACAATATGTACAAAACTTAAACGAAATATCGATACGGACGATGTACATGGGCGCAGAGTTTTCCTTGTGACAAGTATCATCGATCGAATTGTCAAACAGAATTACAAAGCGTGAAAGTATGATTCGGATGACACGTGTAAGTACATGTATGTTTAGAATAAATTTGATACGTTAAAAGCATTGATTAAAATCGAATAGATCTTACAAATAATTACTAAGTATTAGATCTTCTTTTATCGTAATTAAAAATATCTAGTATCCTTAACGCAATAAAATTATTTAATAACAATAACGTTATAATACTCTCTTAAATCGCTAGATGAAAAGTACATCGATAAGAATTAATAATCGGTAATTACGAACTAGTTACTTGCGTTCAGGACGATTAATTTTCGTTAAAGTGAAAATATGCAATTCACTTCGCTTTATTTTCATTTTGTCTTATCAATGTTTAATTTGTTGTTGAAAGTGAACCGTGTATTTTCCTCTTTAAATCTTAATTGACATTTACCTCCGTTCGTCTTGTAACTTTCGAAATGCGAAAACTGGGAATATACAAAAACGCACCCTGTTTCGTCTGTTGGAAATGATGCGAGAGAGAAACGCAAGAGTTCAGTTTTACTAAACGGCTAATCGTACCTATTAAATACTCGTCAAGAAATACTAAAACTGTACAATAAACAGGACGTCCATTTCCCTTCCAGATCAAAATTGCTCGTTCAGTCATATTTCGATTTAGAAAAATACTCCCTCAACAATTCTGAATATCGATTAGGTCGAATAATATCGGTTCTATCGCAAAATTCACCATAAGAATTCCATCTGATTCGTTTGGTTCAATAATCTCCAGGGTGACGCACGTAACGGACTATAACTATAATCCCTTCCATAATGACACAAATAATTTGTTTAACCTATTAACTGCAAAATTTTGTTGTCAAGATATTTTACATTTTTTAAAAAGTCCCAAATGAGGATTGTAGCAGTTGATGGGTTAATCCATAGGTTCTTAAACAGTCCTCGAACTCTTGAACGACCACGAAAATAATTTTGACATTAATTTTACATCCTTCAACTCTTCGTTTCTATCCGAATAACGGATTTAACAAAAGTCTTACGTGGTTAAGACATTTTAAACTTGTTACTCAACTAGTTATTGGACTTAAGGTTGGGATGAGATTCGCGAAAACAATGTTGCTCAAGAGGGTGTCCTCGAACGTCTGGATTAATCAATTACATTCACCTTTCCACAATGTTAATACTTGAAAAATCATCTAATAATAATTACGTGCCTCGCCCGTGTATACCATTCAATGAATATCAACGTGTTTCTGATTTGAGTAACTTTAAAGAAGACATGCCCGGGTCACAAGTGGTGGTTCACGTTCCACTTGTTCCTTAGAAGTCGTAGGAAGCCTCGTCGTCCTCCTTCTTGCGTCTGAATGCCATTTTGTACACTACACCAGCGACGAAGCCTCCAAGGAGCGGTCCAACCCAATAGACCCAGAGATTCTTCCAGTTGCCGAGGATAACCGCAGGACCAAGCGTTCTGGCAGGGTTCATGCTGCTTCCTGTCACGGGTACAGCAGCCATGTGGGCCACAGAGATGGCCAAACCGATCGCCAACGGTGCCCATCCTCTCGTGTCGGTTCTCTTCGGATCTGTGACTGCATGGACGACCAGGACCAGGAGGAACGTGACGATTGCTTCCATGAAGATTCCTTGGCCGTCTGTGACCGATGCGCCTAGATTCGTCGCGCCTAGACCGCGAGAAGTTATGTCTGATGGGATCAGTACCTGGAAGTGGTTAACGGTTCGTTTGGAAGATGCTCTTAATGTAATATAGGTATTATAAATCTTTGTGTATTTATAATATATCATAAATCGTTTTTCTTTCGTTCAGTTCTGTAGTTATTGCCTCGGGCAAGTAAATAAATTTTACGTCTTGCACGGTAATTATCGTTGCATTCGTTTCTCGATCTTGTACCGTGTACCGATGGTTTTGATAAAAATATTGAAACGATCGTTATTGGCGCAATTGGATCAATCGATGTGTAGGCATTTTCGAAAGTGCGCTTTTACATCAAAGTGACGACGATCGGCGATCGCTTGGAAGTGATTCGACGCTTTATCAGTCGTGTCATTTAATATTTATTGCGCGCAACATTATATCACAGCCGAAAAGAGAAAGAAAAAGAAGAGAGCGATATGCTGGCTCCTTTAGCATCGTGCCGTTTTTATTGGATGATTATAGTTGCATTTCGTTGAATGGGGATCAGGTTTTGGATGACTACAGTGTAGCAACTGGCGGAGTTAATGGCTAACATGTTGCATTATGTAATTTAATGCACAAGTATCCCAGACATATAAGCACGCCGTTAACAGTCACGCTTTATCATCGTTTAAAGATATTTAACCGTTATTAGCCATTATTTAAAGCCACGATTTTCAGAAATGTTTTAATTACAACACGACTGACGTGCGTGTGCGATAGTTTATCTCTGGCAATCGTACAGCAAATTCACACCCAAGAAGATATGAATTAAGTTCTTCGAAAGAAAAAGTGATTCATTACAATGATTTAGTATCAATTAGCAACGATCAGACATCATTTCGTAATTAACTGACAATTTTTCGTTCACAGGATTTCGGGTTTACCTTCAAAACTGCTGATCCAGCAATTGCACCGCAGCATTGACAAACTACATAGCACAGTGACTTCAAAAAGCTGCAGTTTCCACTAACCAGAAGGCCCACTGTTACAGCTGGATTCACGTGGCATCCTGAAACTGGTCCTAACACCTAAAACATAAATATTATGCGTTTAAGTAAGTAGGACAAGAAATATTATAAATTTTAGTACAATCTGGCTATATCTACAAAAGCTATAAAACGATATGAGTTTAGTGTGCAGGTACACTTTATCGTATTAGTTATTATTTTATACATTTGCAACACGTTATTTCGATGACGAAACTGGATCAAATTCGTCCAAATATCCTCCAGGTCCTGGTAACTTTGTATTCAACAGAAAAGTTACATTGACGTCCCGTAAAGGAGCTAAGAATTCTTGCTTGCCGTCAGATCTTCGGATAACCGTGTAAACTTGCATGATTTACTTCGTTCGTCCTATAAGAACAAGTAACGCGTGTGCACGTTACGCGAGATTTCGGCGATACGCTCGTGGCCTTTTAAATCCGCGCCGCGCCTCGTCGGTCCACGGAGTCCCCTAATTCTAATTCAAATTTCACCATTTCTGGGGCATGGCCAACTAGCATGCGCGTCGATAGTGAGATCTCAAGTTTATCTCGAACGATTTCTTAAGGATTTTTCCATTGCCCCATGCAGTCTAGTTTCGACTTGCAAGTTTTGTGCTACTTGTGTAAACACACAGCACGCCTTAAAATATGTTACGCCATGTTACGAGGCCAATAAAAAAGTTTGAAACTTGAGAATTCATAAATCATTGGTATATTATTAATTACATTTGACTTACATTCACCTTTTCAGGATCAACTTATTCATTTAATATCGATAAGAATCCGAAAAGTGAAAAAGAATGGAGAACACAGTAAAAATACACGAAAATCCATAATGTCTATACGTGGTGAAGGGTGTTAAGAGATAAAAGAAAATTTCTGCGAAGTCCATCGCAATTAATTATACTTTCGAACGGACGCGATCGTTCGAAGTTACTTTGCAAATTGTTCGAACGTTCCTGACGCCATTACGCATGCGTTCGCGGTGAGAACAAAGTGTTATCGTTAATGTCCGTGGACCGCTCGTTCGGAAGCTGATGTCATTGTGGTGTCGTCGGAAATCCGCACCGTTTCTCCGCCTGTTCCGTTTCACAACGCGCGCCGTTTTCGAGCCCTTGAATCGCGACTCCGAGTGCCTCGCATGGCAACAGTCGCCCTTAATTCACGTTCGAGGCAATAAACGCGGCCGTATGCGTGCTCCTTTGTAGGCAGTATAAATGACGAACGAGTTTAAGAAAGATTGACGTAATGCGATTGATTTGTGTTCCTTTTTTCTGCGCCGGTAAGGTACGATCCTCTCCGGTGCGAATAGTCGCCCGAATCGGACTCGACGGACGGTGCCAGCGATTTTCGCTCGCATAAAATTAACGAGAATGTCACAATGCACCTATGAAATATTGTCGAATGTAAATTTATTTATGAGATTCCACCTGCGAGATACGAAATAGAAAGAAATGGGTAATTATTAATTCAGGAAGAACGAGAACTGGAAAATCAATTAGCCACGGCTAGAATATTTATTTTTACTTTTAATCCGAAATCTTGCGAACGTAATTTTTGTTAAAGACGTATACTTTTATAATTAGCAAATTTGTTATTTGTTTGGCTCTGGATTCAAATTCATATTCGCAGAAGAATCGTAAGTATGCATAATATTTATCACTGCGTTAATTCGATATTGTAACGAGAGAGGTGATACGTGTTTCTATAAAGGTAGTTACTTTTAGATATCGAAAATTAGCGGCATCTTCATTGTAAAGGTGTTTGAAGATATTGGTTTTTTAAGAAAGCATTCATTCATCCAAAAAAAGAACGTTAATTGAGAATCACGGATGTCACGCGTTTATGTTTAAAGCAAATAAATAAATCAATATTGACTGGTGTATTAAGTGTTAATATATGCAAGCATATTTGCGGATTAGGCGGGCAAGCGAGAGTAAATACGTCGCAGACTCTTTGGCGTCGGCCAGCAGCGCCGTAAATATTTGTAATGGCATTGTGGTAGAAACCAGTTGGAAGAAGATGAGATTCTGAATGAAAACGAGAAGCCGCAGTAGACGCGGATGCAAAAAACTATATTACAGATGAACAGAGAAAAAAAGAAATATTTAAACTCTTACAAGCCCCAACAATATTACCACAAAATACTGGACATAAAAATTCAAAAAAAAATCACGACGAAAAGAAAGAAGAAACGGGCAGGTTGCCTCCATTCACCAGTACAAAATTTTGCGATTGCATTGATATTACCATTTCTATTTTAAATATTCTATCCTGCTATTACGCGCGTCTCTGATCAGAAAAAGCTTTCCACTGACGAAAAAGATTAACATTTAAAAAAAAAGCAGTAAACGCTCATGGTGGCGATCGGTAAGGCTCCGCCATCGACGAGTAGACTCGCGTGGTTCGCAGCGAATGGGCTTAAAAATGTCTGCGGAGAAAATCGGCGAGAATTCGACAGGCGAAATAAAAAAGCGAAAGGAGATGGAAACGCGGAGTGCGGGTGAACGAAGAGAAAGAGAGGGAAGTGTAAATGCTGTCTAAATTGGTGGCTGGTCCGATTTGAGTCCGGTAGAATCGGTGGGTCGACGTTGGGCCCCCGATGCGGCCCAGTTCTCATGCACGTCGGCAAGGTCTCGGCTCGCCCCGGGCGTTCGGTACACATACGCCAGCGAGTTGCCGCGATTACGCAACCCATCTTCTCCGGATCGTACGGTCTTCCCCTCTTCTCGTTCTCGTTCAACATCCTTCCACTTGATCCTCTTCGTTCCCTTCGCCCTCTCCCGTGCGATTCGTCCGCGGTGTTCTTTATCGGCTACGGTGTCGCGCGGTCCCTCCGTGTCGAGCTGGCTGGGCATAAATTTCCGACCACGATGCTCCGAGCGACAATCAAACGGGCAGATATCGACTAATTGATTTTATTAATCACGAGGATCGAGCACGCGTGGCTCTCCCCTTTAGACTCGAGACGGGGCTACGATAATTAACCGAGCCGAGGAGAGTCCGCGCGGCGTTCGCCGGATATTAATTTCAGTCGGATGCGCGCGCGTCCCCGCGGCGAACCGGAGGCCATCGCCGTGGCGCGTGAGCCAGAAAAAAGGAACGCTATCCGGCGCGATTTTTAATTAATAACGTGGACGCCTAGCGAGAGCGACGACCGCGGGCCCTCTCGCGAGCCTACAAACGGGGAAAGTCGTTGCTGAAACTTTTCATCGGGGCACGCCGCGCCGTCCTTCGTCCGCGGCTGGCCCGTACGGTTGTTCCAAGAAAAGCAATAAACGATGCCCAGGCTTTTATTCGCCAAAACTCGCCCGGCTCCCGGTCGAACTTTTCGTGCCCCGTACGCCCTCTCCGTACCCTTCTTCTTCCTCTTATTCCTCCACTTGTTTTTTAAAAAGGGGGCCGCCGCGCGCGCCGCTTATCTCGCATTAATCTTGAATTATTAATTCTGCAAAGTGTGTAGATACCGTAGGAACGTTGCGATGGGATTTACCGGTGGCGAAATAAGCGTTCGAGGAACGGAGGCAGGTAAAAATCGTAAACTTCGAACGCTCGTGAGATCCTGAAACGAGGTCGACGCACTCGCTTTTTTTCATCCGCGAGCCGATCCTTTTTCTTCGTTTCCATGCGGATCGATTAATTTCGCGGAATTTTTTCGTACCGTTGCTCGTCACGTCTTTCCCTGATAATACAAATAATCGCAACGTCTTAACGATAGATTGTGGGAGTCCCTAGAGCGATTTATTAATTGGACAGAAAGTTTTTGGGCAATTTGAAAGTATCGTAATACCATTTCGAGTCCATAGCTTTTGAATCCTCCGCTTCAATTTTAAATAATTGATGTAGTATGTAAAATATTTCCAGACGAGTCGAGTTTGAAATTCGAGATACGATAGGTGGATTTCGCAATTCATTCAAGGATTTAGATGTGGCTGAACATTCTCTTGAATCGCGAGCGTTTATTAAGGATCGTAGAATCTCGAATTAGTTCATAAACCCCGTTCCCTCGGGCTGCTGTGACCCACAGCCTCGGGACACGTTTGTTGCACGTCCGCGGCTCCGATACCTTTGGTCTCGTTCTCTTGAAATGAATTACGGATTATAGAGATTCATTGCGATGTTATACGTGTCACTCTTAACCGTAACTGAAAGTCAATTAATCACGCGCTTCAAAAACTGACAAGTAAACGCGTAATTTGTAAACGTCTTGAGGGTAATTTGAGTATTAAAGGAAAGGATACCACGGGAAATTGATTTCTTTCAAATCGTTGCGTACACGCGCGCTGATATTTTTCAAGCTGTTGCATGTGCAAACAAGCTATTTGTTAAGCGCGATGTACAATGCGTTGATCCTGCGTATTTCTCGCAGGATTACTAACCGCGGATGTCTCAACGATGATTCGCTTCTTATGTTTGAATAACAAAATTTGCGTATCCCTTGCGCTTATTTTATTAGATCAGTGGCACATTGCCACTGTGACGGTGAAAATGGCGCGAGACAAACGAATTTATCGTTAAAAATCCAAAGGACAACAAAATATATTTTTTCTACCTTTCTTTAAACAGTTAAATGAAATTGTTCAACAGAATATTCGAAAGATGCATTCCTCCAAAATCTGCTTCCATATAAAAGAAACTCTAATTGGAAATAAGTAAAATTCGCGGTGCATGGCGGTAGGCTCGCTTCGTGCCCGCATAATTAGGGTGCACGGGTTGCACACGAGCTGGAAGGTTCGTGTATACGATCGCACGGGACAATGATCTTTCGCTCGTGGATCACGTTGCGCAACAGCTCGAGACGAGGGAGCGGTCTCTCTCATAGGACTCCAAAAAGACCTCCAGTGAGATGACTCTAATATTTGCCAAGGAATATACAAGGCTTCTTGCGACAGGATTTATTTTATCGCGGATTTCGGTCGAAATAAGAAACTCGAGACAATTGAAAGTATCGAGTACCATTAAAAATAGAAATTTTCTTTAAATTGTTCTAATAGTCGTGCTCGTGTGTTTCACCGCTGGCAAATTTATTTATTTTGCTTTTGCCAGTAAGCGTCTGTGATAGAGCTGGAATTATTGCTTTGTAGTAACGCTCAACTTCTCTAATATCTCGGCAAAGCATTAAATTTGATCACTAAAAACCATAATCTACGTTTCCTTTGCAGGAACCCTACAAAAACGGATGAAGTTGCAAAAGGTGGCTATTAAATTTCTACGTTTCATCGTAGTTGGAGGCTTCAGCCATTGTTATTTTGCGTTCACTGGTCTTCGTGTCGCAGTCGAGGAATATTTGGTAGAAAAATCGTCGCAGCTGGATACACGTAGGCGATATCCGAATAAAACGTAACAAACGATGGCACACGTTAATCGTTCACTGGCCAGGGAGTATGCGCTAAGGGTTACGCAACCGAAACGCTGCTTATCTGATGCACTGTGCACCGCGCGCGATGACGTTATGCACTTGGGTTAGTTGTTGCAGGTGTTACGCGTTACGCGTCCCTTTTTGTTTCGGCTGACGTGACAGTCCGTAAACATTTCTGTTTTATCTTATCGAGTAACGCTGCGTTCCCCTTTTCTGTCGTTCCTTTGCGCGGCGTTCAGCGAGCCTGTGAATTTAATCGAGGATCTTTTTAACCCTTCCTCTCAGCTCTCTCGTTACGACTTGGAAATCTTCGAAGAATCCATTTGAAATTTTTCGATTGACTACTTTATGATCTCAATTTTAATTATTTTTGTCCGTTCTTAATTGAACTGTAGTTAGAACGGGTTAATTGCTTTAATTTCATTCGTTTATCGACGATAACCGCGATAACGTGACACGCGAAACGTCGAAGGAGCGCACGAAGCCTCGTTTCGAGACTCTGGCTCGCGAAATCGCCCAAACTTATCTTTTTTATCCCGTGGTTCGCAGATGCGGTTACGCAACGCTGCGTCTTCTTTCAACAATTCCTCGTTCGTTCGCGACAAATGGTGCATAATGCAGGGCGGGAAACGTATGATTTGCATTCGAATTATCGCCGGCAACTCCGACTTTTCTGCCTTTCTTTTTCTCCCCTTTTACCATCCTCTTTTGTCTTGCGCTTCCTTTTAGCTTTTTTTTTTCATCTGGCGACCTTTCTTATTATCGAACGCGCCGTATCTCCGCAGAAGAAAAGAACGAAACGGCTTCGAACGCCGCTCGAAAATTGCGCATCGAGATGAATTATTCAAATTTATGCGATAAGTCGCGGATCGTGTTATTAGTCCCGAAGGAGGGAATTTACAGGGCAGTGAAATTCGAAAGAGCTTCAAAACATTGATTTCTTTTGTATACACAACGTTCCATTTTCAATAATACTCCTATTAAACACTATTTCAAACCGCTCGAACAAATTAAAGCTAAAGGAAAAATATCTCCGTGCATCTACCACTAAGAGAAACAAAAAATTCCCAAGATATCCTATCGATTCGAAAATCGCTGAGATCCGATCAGTACGGCTTAACAATTAACGGCTCGACGCAATCAAGCTTAGTCACAGCCGCGCGATCTAATAAGGTCAAAAAGAAACGTCCGGCGAGATTGACGCTCGCTACGAGCTAACTCGACTCTTCTCTATGCAAATAGTGAAGCGCGATCGAACAGAGATGAAGATTAGCTAAAAACGCGATTCGAAGGGCATCCCGTGCACACGTACGAGCACGTATGACGAGAGGAGAGTCACGCATCGGGCGATGATACGTGAGATTAGAAATACCGCGACGTCCGCGAGCGGACGGCTGCCAGGTCGGAAAGTGAAGTATCAAAGGGAACAGAACAAGAGTCGCATTAGTCGATCGGTGGTTCGCGGCGAGTCACAGCGGTCCCGAGTAGGTTGTCGGAGCCTTCGGGGCAGAATTGCACCATCCGGAAAGTTAGACCCCCTTGGGCGAACCAGCGGCCTTATTTACCCTTCTACCAACGCGCCGGCGGCTCTCCCGGGATCAACCCAGCGTCACGTGTAGAACGGCGCACACGCGTCGTCTGCATACGTAACGCGCGAGCGCGTAAAAGGCGCAGCCGAGCGCAAAAATGCGTACGGCCGGCTTTTTCTGCACGCCTAACCGCCAGAACCCGGGCATTTTTATGGTGATACGAGGAACTCGCACGCCGCTAGAAAAGGG
The DNA here is from genome assembly GCF_050948175.1 of Xylocopa sonorina. Lineage (NCBI taxonomy): Eukaryota > Metazoa > Arthropoda > Insecta > Hymenoptera > Apidae > Xylocopa > Xylocopa sonorina. Next base: position 7,362,472 of record NC_135200.1, read on the forward strand.
AACCATATGTAGATATATATATTGTACTGGTGATTGTTCTAATGAAACGTGACACCTTTTTCTGCTGGTCGATGGACAATTTTCTTTCGACGCGTTGCTCTCTTCGATTGAAGTAACTTAGCAGAAGATTAGGTTCTTTTATTTCTTCATACGATGGCAAAGACGATGGCGGTTTGGCAGCTACTTTCTTTTTTGTAATGGAGAACGTGGAATTGTAGAGGGTTGGTTGAACGAAAAGATTGGAGTAAGATATTTTATTTTTCTTAATGAAGATGCATTGTTGGATTGAATTAACGTTTTATGTTATATATTGTTCTTGTTTATTGGTGAATGAAATGGCATGAAAAGAGACGGTGAAGCTGAGAGTAGTAGGTTGCACGGTGTCTATCAGTAGTCGTCATCAGTATTTGACACTGGCTGACTACTTGCACTAATGTGCGACTGTTAGTTGCAGTTATTTATTAAGAGAATGTTGTTTGTGTGCTACGTGCGCATATATTTGTATTTGTTTAAATGAAATGAGAAATTAGTAATAAAATTTATTAATCTAGTCCGTTGGATTATCACTGTTATGTAGTATAACCATTTTATTCTTCAGAAGTGGCTCCAGTAGATTTCAGTTTATTTAAATTATTACAAAACCTTTTAAATGACTAAAAATGATTAATATAGAGCATATGGGAATTAATTGACTCATAAGTTAATTAAGAAAAATATGTTTCAGGAGTGAGTTGCAGAGTCGAGCAGACCTAATCTATAGAAAGGTAATTAACAACAAATCGAAGCTAGTATTGCAATATTTTCTACCATTCGATATAAACGCGCTTCTTCATTCATTTAACAGATAACGCAAGATGTAATTTTCATTGTGTTTATCATAATTATGACAATGCACAGTGGTATTAATGCGAGTACTTAATTTAGGGTGGTAGGTGAGTCGACGCAATGATTGTGATAAATGATGACAGAACGGGAATTGGTTGAGTGAAACGTTTCGACGTAATTTAACGCAATTTAATGTAATTTAATTGCACAAAATGTTCGCAATATTTCCTAAGTAATTTGCAGGAATGAATTATTTGACATAATGAATTTCTGCATCTTTTCCACTAGTTTGTAGATGTACATGCGTTTGAAAGAAAAATGGTTATGTGGCTTTAATTAATTGTGGATCGAATATTTTCTATCTCATACAATTTTACCAGGCCGTTTCTATTTATTCACTAACAACGTAAAAGTAAACGCGAACTGGTAAATACGCGAACGGAACGAGACCACCTCCGACCAAGGATGGACTAGCTGCAGGAGTATCCACCATTTCGATCGTTATTTCGTCCACTGCCGAGAAAGGCCAAAGAGAGAGAAAGAGAGGTTGAATTAGCGATTCTAACTAACTCGTTAGTTTCTCTTCAGTTGCGTTCGATCACATCTCGAAGTAAATTAGACCAGAATGTACCAAAAAGGACAAGAAAGGATCCAGCAATGCTAATCAAACTGTTTATCATTTTATCAGATATTTCGTTAAAACTAAAAGACTTTGTAATTCATATAGAATTAGGGTAATTTAAATCACTATCTTTTGATGATATCGAAACTCTTCAAAAAAAGCAACCCTTAGAAATTGACCATTTTTACAATTAAATTCCAAATTAAAAATCTAACTATAATTTAACTAAGAAGTTTTGTTAATATCTTTTCCAATTTAAAACGTTCCTAGGTCTCTGTATATCTTCAACATCCTCGTCAAATATCTCTAAGATACCCATAAGACGTCTCCATGCAGTCTACCAATATACTCAAAGCACCTTTTTAGTCTCTTACGCTGATCGTACAACTCTTTCATCAATTCGAACGTTCAATAGATCGACCTCGAAATTTATCTTCCTCCTCGACCAACCTATTGTAGACCCGATTTGTTGTGCAATCTACAGGCTCTGCGAATAAATTCTAAGTCCTCGCAACGACAGCTTTGGACTCGACGTCAGTCATTCAGATTCGCGAGACCCGTCCCAAGCCTGAATGACCTTTTTTTTTCTCTTTTTCCTCGAAATGTCAATGGGAGGAGAGCCAACTCGTTCGTAGCTCATGCCTTCCGGTGAGGATCGATCCGTGGTAGGAGAAAGAGACAGGCAGTCTAGTTCTCGAACGTGGCGGAGGTTCGTGGTGAATCGTGGTGATTTCGAGGACCGTCACCCACGTGCTGGATCTGCCTACGCCTCGTTAAACGATTTTTGCGAACACGTTTCGGACATCTTTGCCCCTCTCGTTTCATCGACGCTGCTTGTTTTAGGGGTGGCTGAGGTAACAAGGGGCAACGTTGTACTCGCGTGAGCACGATGGCTATCGAATCGGTTCCCAAACAGGGAAATGGTAGAAGCTACAGAGATATTTAAAAACCGTGTAACATGAATTTTAAGTATCGCACGAATTCGCAAAATCAGGGAAAAAACGAACTTTCGAGCTGTAGAGAAGAGTTGGAAGAAGATCGCATTGTTTTAGAAAATTTAAGAATTGCAAGTAATAATGGCTATCTTAAACAATCTGATACACGAAAGCATTTTGTCGTTAGTAATATTTTTCATGCATATTTTTCATTTCGAATGAAAAGCTGATCTCGCATCTTTCACGAAAGGTAAGAAAAATGTATGTATAGAATTTGAAAGTAACATTTGGCGTCTCAACGGTGGGTCTTATTACAATTAGACACCGTTTCTTAATTCCTCGATACCAGTGCCGGTGAATGTATTATGTATGCGCGAAAATTGTCGAATTGTCTTCGTTGGCGTGGCGTTTGAGGCACGTTGCGAAAGCCGGTATCGGGCAGAGAGGGAAATAATGTTCCGAAGGAGAATATAGGTCACGTTTCGAAAAGATTTACTTCGTTTAATGGCACATGTTGCGATAAAATGTTGCCCCGCCGACTTGTTAGTACTTCACACTTCAACTTCTCTACCGTGCTGACACGTTGGCCACCAAGGTGCGACCCATTTTCCTCTTCGCGCGACGTGTAATGTACGTTACACTTCTTCTTGGACGGGTAATAAATTGCCAATTATAATATTGAACATTTTACAGGGGAAATTGTCGCTAAATTATTATCTTTATCGCGCGTCGAAAAGTGTGCCTGTAGAAATGACGGCTCTTGAGGGATATCGTTCTCAGAATATTTTATGTCCCGCGCGAGAAATGTTCGGTATCCCCTGGAAATTATCGAGGAAGCAATTAAACGTTCCATACATCATTCTCGTTACCAATCGACGAAAACAGATTTCTTTTATTTGAAATTTGAACCTCACGATTCGATAGAATATTTTCAAACGAATGAATATTCTGAATAAATTGCACATTTTAATATTGAGAAAATTAATGTTTTTTGTATTAACTATAAATAGTTAGATTACTCGCGTTCAATATGTTTCATTACTCGTTTGATCCGCGTATATTTGTCGAGACACGATGCGACGATCGACTTCTTGCTGCTGAGAACTGGCCAAGTTGAATTAAGTTATATAATGCACGTGTAATATAATTAATCTTCTGACTGCTTGTTGTATACAGAAAAAAGTAATCGAAGATTTGCATCGAATTGAAGTTTGCGTAAATTAAGCAATGTTTGCAATATTACGACAAAGATTCTGGGCGGTTGCAAACGTTCTACGGTTCCTTTTAAGCACGAGGTCAGAGTGTTTGTACCTTTCTTTTCCTTCGACGTTTGACTAAAATTTTGCAAAATATTCCTCTTTCCACGTGCACAGAATAAACGATGAAGACGAAGCAACTATGCAGCAGCAACTCGTAAACACTTATGTTTACGGGAAAATAAAGGATGAAATAATTCCAAATATTTCGAATCGAATTTCTTAATTATACCGTTCGTGCAAGCTCGTGTAATTATTGTGCCATTTTTATGCATATAATATATATTTTACTTAAAATTTTGTCACTTTTAGGCGAGTTAATTATCGAGTAAATTCTCTATATAATGTAATCATCATATTCAACTTAATTTCCATCGTGTCTCATTTTATAAACATTTCCTACTATTTTATTATAAACAAATGGAAATGAAATTACAATTAAATACCCGATTAAATTCTATTCCTTTTCGTAACACGCGAAACTATCTAAGAAATAGTTCTACTTTCGTAGCGAGCTTGATCCGAAAGAAGAAGAAACAAAGCGAGAAATAAATCCAGCCCGTGAGATCCCGAGGACCTTGCCCGTTCGCTTTCGTTTTCAGCGATGAATAATTTGCACGCGCGGGCTTATCGAGCCAACAAATTAATTCCCAATTTGCTAATCGACCGGAGAAAAAGAAGAAGAAGAAAAGGAGAAGAAGAAGAAGAAGAAACGCCGCGTACGAATGAACGAGACGATAGCGAGAGTAATGGAGGCGGCGCGTTCGTGAAACCTCGGCTGGCACGACGCTTCGGTAAGGTGAATGGAATCCCTCCTTTCTTTCTGGCCCCTTCCCCCCCTTTACAGCCGCAGGGTATCGGTGGTGCACGATTCTTATGGGACGAGCCGAGAACACGATTACTTTTGTCCATTCAATGAAATCAGATAAATGCGAGGTGGTAAGCGATTTATCACGTGAGTAACGCTCGCCAAGAAAAACTTGAAAGAGCACGACGGTCGGTTGCTGAAATTTTTACGCATCAAATCGTTTGCTCCGTTATCACACGTTAGAACGAATCTGAACGATATTCCATGAATCGACACGAAACTGTGCTATTTCGTTTTCGACTGGACTCACGACGAGGTTTTTGTCCTTTGACTTTGTGCATTAAGTATTTTTATTTCTTTTATCTGGTGGTCTTTCTCGCGAATAGATAGCACGATGGGAAATGGGAAATTTTAGTTTAGAATTCTAATGAATATTAAGCCGCGAATTTGAGGAAGCTTAATTATTAGATAAATGGAACATTGGTTTCCTTTTTTATCTAACACGACTCTCTTGAAACTGTGAGAGATTTTTATCGAATATTGTTCGGCATAAAAAAGTTTATTGTAACCTTTGATACCACTTGTGATCGTATTCGATAGACGAATTTCTTGCTGTAATTGTTATCGATGACTCTGAAGTGGCAACTGTGAGATTATTGGCATTCGAACGTCTCAATTCAGAGTATTTATACTTCAAGTTCCTACTTGTGCAAGCGTGTGCACAATTTTAGAAATGCGATGGACTAACTACACAATTACGTACTATGTACGAGGAGCGTGTCTCATTCCGAAGACTGCTTCCGGGATGCGATGCACGCGCGGTTATTACACGTTCTTCCTAATGAACTCTTGCAACAGATCTTTATCGACATTCACATTTCTCTACGAGCGAATAAAAGCGTATATGTGTTATGTTCCAACAAAGTCTGTCTCGAGATAAAGTGAATTTGAAATATTTTTTTTGAATAATATATAATTTAGAAAATAAAATATTACTTGGAGTTATTTGCGTAGTAGTGTGCGAATGATCAATTGCAACAAAATTTGCCAAGGTCTACTACAAAGAGTAACTATAAAACTACCCTTCCAGATCCAGATAATCCACCAGCTAAGATTCGTGCGATCTACTTAAATTTTTTCAATATTTTTTATGCATGCAATAAATCAATTCAGCTGTTCCAATATTGCTACAGTGCACAGCAGTCTTAATTAAAATTTTAATTGATGATACACGACTATTCGTTAAGATCCTCCTACAAAAAAAAGTAAAGTAAAAAATTCGAAGATCCTTGCTGAACATGACTATAAAAGTATAATATACTACTTTCATATCGCTTTCGAACCAGGAAACGTCGCGCTACCACGAAGACGCTGCACAGTTACGCACCACTCTAAGCGAACTAGTAAAGGGAAAGCCGTGGTTACGGTTTGCGGCGCGATAACAGTTAATTTCGTTGGTTAACTTGCCCAAGAGCCCTCAGCAAACCGTAAATAATGATGTAGAGAATAGGTGACTTACGTGAGCTAAGCTGGCGACAGCGAGACCAAAGGTGAACGCGATGTGCACCACCGTGGGTGGATTGTCCATGTTCCACGTGATGCAGGAGGCGCAGCCGATCAGGACCAGGAGGAACGTTCCCAGGGCCTCAGCGAACAGCATCACCAAAAACTCGACCTTCGTCACCTCCTCGAGGCCGACGAAATCTTTCGCACCTGGACAGAGAATAAAAAAGGGTTAAAGGAAGGGAGATAGAGAGAGAAAGAGAGTGAAATAAGAAGGGACAGATAAACGCGCGAACTGTTCGCGGCTTGTCGAGTGTCTCGTTGCAACATTTTGTTGGTAATTGAATAATACGCGTGGAAGCAAGCGTCGACGTTTTTCCATGCTGTCCGTCTTCATTCAGGCGTTCGAATTCGTGTACGTCGGGTCGAACAAACGACCCGCGGTGAATGCGAATTTTCGCCATTGTCGGGGTTGTCAGCCGTTTCGAGGATGCGACGATTGTTATTTTAATTTCCGTCCCCCTTGGTGTCGGTCTCGCGCGTCGATCGTTCAATTTACATTCGTATCCGCATTTCGACAAACAATACGAGAGTATCGTTACATTGAATTTAAGGTTCGTGCGCGTACTTCGATGCGCTGCTACTTTTTTTGTGCTGTTTGCCTTTCTTTCGTTCTTTGTTTTTTTTTTTTCTTTGGTTTTTGCCTTGGAGAGGATGAGATATCGTTACGTAACAGGAGTTGGTGAAACGGAGATAAATGGAAGTAGATCGTAAGAAAAGGATTTTTTTTGCAATGATAATAGTGCAACGCGAGTTAATTGAATTTATGCCAATCGAGGTTATAAAAATAGATGCAAAAACGTTGTGAAAAAAATAATTATTTGAATATCAAATGGTAGAAAAGGAAATTAAAAGTATTTAATTAGATACTATGTATACAGTGCAGCTTAGATAAGTTTATCTTTTAAGTCGACGGCCAGACCACTGGTAGAATCATTTTGTAATTCTGTACGATCTTTGGGGTTTCATAAACATCGATAAATATCGTCGAATATAGATTATATTTGCAATAAAATAATATCGTTATGTATTACTTTTAAAACTTCCATTTGATCTACTTCATCATCGTGATTGATCGTTACCAGTTTAATCTCGATAATAGAAATCTAGAATACGAAAAAAGGCATTAACGAAGAATAGGAGGGATTACGATGGCGGACAGTCGTCACACTTTCGACTAAGATATCAAAATGCCCACGATAAGAACGCTCGCGTTGCGTTCACCACTTGTGCAAACGTCCGCGGCATTTTCAGTCATTTTGCAACGTGTAATACACCGTGAAACGACAGAAATCTATGACCACTGTAATTTATTATTGAACCAACAGGCTGACACGGCGACATTGGTGCTAGGCGCTGCGGACTATCGATTGTAGTTTTAAAACGTTTGCCACGACGAACGATTGATGCGTCGACGTTGCTCAGGAGGAGGCATTAAAAAAAATAAATTGAACATCGAACGAACTGTTCCTCTTCATTCCCAGGAGAGTTCGACGCATTGGCTCACGGGCGAGAATATAAATTTATGATTCGTAGCATAATATAGACGAAGTTGAATTATAAATTTCGTTGTTTAATAGCTTTCGCCGCAGCGGATGATCATTATGATTCATGTTGATTCCTTAATGAACTGTTCCTGTCAAACTGCCAGAAGCAGAAAGATTCGAGGAGAAGTGCCTCGTTTCATGCTTCGTGTAACAACAAACTATATTTTAAACCTGTGACGGCGAATTTATAAGCGCGCGGCAGAATTTGGCACGTGGCATACATCACAGCCACCGTATATCGTCGCGCGCATCCAACATTGTATATTGTTACACTTTTCTTCGGATAATAAACAGATCGTGGCGCTCACATTTTAAAACAAACGAATCCGCTCATGAAAACGTCGCCACGTTCAACCATCTCTGTATCAACGACACGAAAAATGGCACCAGCAACCAAATGACATCCATCCGACGACACATCCGCGAAACACTTGTCAAACCTCGCAATCTAAACGATGCGAGCCGCTATTACCATCTCGAAATGAAAGTAACAACCGTACCTTTCCAATCCTTGCCCATCTTCTCCTCGACGCAGCCGACAGAACGTTCAGCAACGGAGTACCAGCGTTTTCCACGACCTACCACCCCTGTCCTCGGTTTTCACAACAGTGGAGGGCTTTTCACAACGGCGAGGGGTGATTTCCTCATCGGAACTTGGCTACCACTTCCCAAGGGTATCGATCACCGACCACCGGTCACAAGAAACAATTTCTCCCTTTCTCTCCCTATCTCTCTCTCTCTCTCTCTTCTGCCTCAAAGACAAAAGATTCTTTCGCAACGAGAAGACAATAGCCAGCAACGTATCACCTCGATCGTCTATCGTCTCGAACTATCGGGACTTTGTATCCCACGTGCAACAGGCAACACGTACGACGCGGTGTGTCGGAACGCGGAACGGGCGGCCTGGACCGTGGCGGTGCGAGAACGGAAACGGAAGAGGAGGATGGAAGAGTAGCCGGCGAGAAGAAGAGCGGTACGGTTCCGTGGCACAACGAAATTCGCGATCTTTCGACGTTAACACAGCACGTGGAGTCTCTGGGCTATTGAGTCTGCGGAGCGCGAGTTTCGCCTTCATATATCGCTGTTCTCCACTGGCGTCCTCCCCCCAATCGACACGCGGGTCCCCCCTTTCTCACCTCGTCCACCTCCAGCCTCTTCATCATCGTAGCCCCACCGATGTTGCCCACTAAAAATGTTATTCAAAACGGCCGTACGTCTATTTTGTATCGCGGTCCGGGGACGGAGGATATCTGATCGCGAGCCGCGATCGCGGCCTCCGCGTCCTTGACACGCTGCAGGTTAATTTATTCGCGCGAGCTACTCTAATGGGTCGTGTCGATTTTAATGCCACCGATCTTTCTAGTCGACCGGAGGCAAGACAACGGAGCGAGGCACCGTTTCCGTCGACGAGGTGTTGTAACTGTTGCGAATCGCGGCGTTACGATTCGAGCGATCCCTGCGCGAGATTAAAGATGGCGGCTTCGTTAGGAGAGATTCGAGGGAGACTGGGCCGTTTCAAGTGTTTAACGGAGAAGATGCGAGATAACATTGTGCGTTACGATTTGAGGAAGAAATCGTCGCACGTTGGTGCTCAGTTATGAAAATCACAGTTTTTAATTAGAGAATTTAGCTGATGTGTTCCGAGACGGGTTAAGAAGCGTTTAATAAGGCTTCGTTTCGAATGTTTCCTCTTCCAAGTGGGCAACAATGGACTCGAGATGCTTGACTAACCGTGTGTTTTCTTACGCAGTTAGCGCACCTGCCACGTTAGAAACCGTTTTGCCTCCATATTAGCAAAAACTGGTGACACAATGTCTCGCTTCTAATGGATCCCCATTATATTCGTACGTGGTCATCGTAGAAAACGTCTGCGTTAGTTGAGACTGTTCGATCAGTGGATGATGGAAAAGTGAAACACGTGAAATTTGATTTCGCAGGAAGATGCTCGCCAAAAATCAGTACCGATCGTTATCCGATTACTTAGCGATAGCGACATAGCAATTGCAACAGTGGCTACGAAGCAGGAAATTAATAGAGATTATGGAGCTTACCGAGACTATAAATAGGATTAACGATATAAAAGCGAGGATTTAGCATCCACTTGTTTATCTGCTCGTGTACATGTGTGTCTACACACAACGGGCACGTTGCATGATACAACATAACCGCATGCACGTGACCATGCCATTTTTTCCTTCTAATTTAAATATCCTCGCGTCTGCGCGGGTATATTTCACTCGATCGCGATTAAAGACATTTTATCGTACCAATATACCGCGATCTTCGCAAACTCGAATCAGAGACACATTGTTATAGTTCTCGTACGTTTCTGTTTCGAGACTAATTCTAATATCACGATCGAATCGCTCAGATAACTTATCACTGTTCTAATGCTACCCGTGTTTTGCGTACTTGCGTGACGCAGTGTTGTTCGACGGAAAGTAATGCTCGCTTGTCGACGAGACGTAATCAGAACAGGATTCGAAATGCTCCACTTAAAGCGCGGCTATCTCGAAAAGCAAAATTTCGATTTTATTCAGTGGGTTTCGTATAGAAAATTAATTCTTGTCTCGTTTGCTTTGAATACAGACACACGTCCATGCATGTAATTGCGTAATGGCATTCTAATAAGGAGTGTCGGATTGAACGGTTCTTCTTAAATTGACAGCAATTGTTATTTACGAACGACGCGATCCGTTCAGGCTATTATAAAACACTTTGCTGATATCCTTTTAATTCATCAGAGGACGCGCGGTTACGAAAAACCGGAAAAATACCTCGACTCCTAGTCTACGTTCAGTCACTGCGAAGCTAATGCCTTCGAGATCTTATGATTGTGTTCTGTTGTTTCTTCGCATTACATTCTGATGGAAAAATCGTTTTCCATGTGTAACATTCGTGGAAAGATACGTATTCGTATCAACCATGAAAATAAACAATCGTAACTGTATATAATTGTGTGGTAACACGGTTCGTTATAAATTATTGTTGTTGCTGTAAGGTATTCCATTTTAGGTTAATACTAATATCATTAATATAATAGTAATAGTAATATAATAATAATTTTAGATTAATACTTTCCATCCTATTTTTTTATTTATCTCACGTTTAGTTTTAAGCTAGATGAAGTCGATCGAGGACGCTGCAGCTCGCAAGTTTCGTGAGAATCGCAAGAAATGATCAGCATTCGACTTCGAGGCAGCAACGCGAAACACGAAGCGTACATATCTTCAGAATTTGGTTTCGAATTTATTCCGGTGTTGTTCATCTTTGATTATGTGACTTTACATTGAGCAAATAATGAGTAGTACAGTTTGGATTCTAAAAGTATTTAAGAATGGAGCAAATATTTCGTCCAACTTTAGTTTGGTTTTGTTAGAAAAATTCAGGTAATACGTTAAATATTTACACTGAAACGTACACGCACATCGTGTATTTTCTTATTTGTCTGGAGCTGGCTCACTTTGTAGTTTAACGCCGTATAAAGTTTGACGTCACTTGTTACTCTTTTGTATTCACCGTGGCGCGTTCGACTTGGAGTGCAATTTTTTCAAGTTCACGGGACATTTCTTCCCATTTCAATACGAGAATAGAAAACCGCGTCAGTCTCGTCCCTAAGTGGGACACGCGAGTACACAAAATATTAAAATAATTCCACGAAACTCATATTAAAGTAGTAAAGTTATTTTTTTATGCCAACGTTTGCGAATGTTGGTTGTCCTTAAGATACGACGCGAATCGATTTCAAATGATCGCAATTCGGGTGTTCAGGGTTTATAGCGTGTAATTGCGTGTTTAACAAGGTAATTACAAACCTGAGTTAACAACGGTATGTAAATGTCTCGTTAAAGCGATATGCGCGTGGACATTTTCCCTCCCCCCGTTATCAAAAGCTATCTACGAATGGCGTTGTTCTACCAGTAGATAACCACGCTCGTCGAATTCTTTCCGATTGCAAAACCACGCTGCACCGCAGTCGCGCACGTCCCTCGATAGTAATTAAGCGCTATTAATTGGGTCGCCGCGTAGAGAAATATTTACTGCAAATAGATCGTTCGTGCACCTGTCGCTTTGCTCGTACCGTTTCATCCTGAGAGTTCGACGAATGCTTCTGTGCCGTTGCAATTCATTTCTTTGAGGTTTTATCAAATTCTTGTAGCTACGCATTGGAACATCTGCGATATGGTCGATATTTTACTATAAATATTGCATTTCCCAAGATATACCCCTTCACTTTCTTACTTAAATTGAAATGAAGTCAGAAACTAAGCGTGAAAAGATATTAAAAATTATTTATACAAAGTCAGCTTTTGAAATGACTGCAAACAAATTTTTAAGTACTAACGCAATTTGATAAATTCCTTTCAAAAAAATCGAACACGTGCAAAATTGTCACAAGTATGTGAGAACGATTCGATTTGTTGAAAGTACGTAGTAAGAATTCCGCGCAGGTATGGAAATGTCACGTACAAAAATATTTAGGTTTCTTAAACGATAATTAAGTGTCATTAATTGGCCTCTGCGAACTATCAGCCGGTGGCACACCTGGGTATCTATCCGTTTGCGTCGTTTATAGCTAAGTGAACATGAATGGGCAAGAAAAAGACCGATACTTATGGCGTCTACAGAGTGATTCAAAAGCAGCGACATGTGACTTAAAAATCCTTAAAGTCATGATAATTTTGCGGGTTTCTCAACCTGTTTCACTGCGCCATGCAGTAATTTTTAATTAATAAGGAACTAAGATTGTTAAAAATGTACACATGAAGTATAGTCTTTATATTCATAGTCTATGTAGATAGTTCTTCATTAGAGAACCTGTACATTCGAACGCATACACGAGAAGGGAACCTTTATACCTTGGTTTCGTTTTGTGAAAATAATACAAGATACGTATTTCTAATTACAGGTGCATATACATACGTTACACGCATGAAGATAAGGTTTTGCTGAATAGAAAATCTCATCATTAGAATAACTACTTTCTCGTGTGGCTACAATGATCCACTAACCGAAGCACACCGTGCAATTAAAACTTTTTACTTCGTTAATTATATGACTTTTTTCCAGAAACTATAACTTTGTTTGAAACCCAAGTAACACGCTATGTATTTGCATGTAATCCATTAGTTTGTGATTAAATTACCATTGAATTAATGGTACTGATCTTCTGCTTACCAGATACACGTACGAATAATACCAATTGCAAACTATTAAAAAGTTACCAAATCCTAATTAACATTGTATTATAATACATACGTAAACATATATAGAAATTTATATATAGACTAATAGTACGTAGAAAGAAAGAAATTAGTATGTTTATATATAACAAGAGATAACACAGAGTAAAGTAATAAATTGACTCGTTAAACGTTAGCAATTACTTTACGTTATTTAGACGCAGTACTCCTGAACGTGGCACAAGATAAACATTTCATTCGATAGCAATAAATGCCACTTTAACATTACTTTCATCTTTCATTTCTAAACCGCACCTACGCCGTTACTAATTCAATGTGCAACGAGCAACAGAAAATGTCAAAATAAACGTGACGTTTCCTAGTCGATCTTATCACACGCGAAAGAACATCGCGCCACAAACAAACGTCAATTAAACTACAGCACTCGTCGAGTACAGCTCGACAGCTGGTGTTTTAAAAAATGGCGATTGGCGTCTCGTGGAAGGAGACGGCAGAGGCTGGATCTGCTCTTGAAGGAAGTCGAGCTTCTACTACCCTAATTGCACGGCGATTTTTTGCAATTTCCTTCAGCTTCAAGTATCAAGCACTATTAGCGGCGAATGTCATAATAGTTACAAGTGATCGAATATTACAATAATAAGAACTCTCGATCCTCAGTTGGTGATTTGTAATTTTACGAAGAAACGTCAAATGTTTTATAGGGATCTGAAAAATTGCTACATTGCCTTACAAGAAATGGTTCGCAAGTCTTAAAACAATTAAAAAGAAAGTAAAAGCATTAGGAGATTTGAAAATAAAATGATAAAATTATTTGAAAGCACATTAGTAAATCGAAAAAAAATAGAATATGACATCTTAACTTAAAACAATGGAGATCTATTTAACCAGATCTATTTAACCAGATACTCAAACAAATATATATAGTCAGATTACATTATATCTCGACTTTCCTCTCCTACTCCCCTTTTCATTTCAAACAGGAACCGCGAACGTCCAATAAAAATCGGAAACATCAGTTTCATTCAACTTTAGCCGCAACGAGGAAAGCAGCGATCGCAAGGGCGATTTATTGCCAGGTCGATCGTCCCAGTTTCCAGCCTGCGAACTGTTTCGCGCGGCGATATCCAACGAGAGGGAACAGTTTCTATTCGCACCGGCCGGCGGACGTGCCGCAAAATTGCTACAATTAGATCGTGGGCCGCGATCATTCTTTTCTGCACCGGCTGTAAAAAGCGCGTTCCCGCGAGAACTTTCCCTTTTTCAACGATCCGCGCTCTGGCTAGGACAAACTAGAGGAACACGTGACACGGTGGTTCCCAAGCGGCTAGATCGCGCCGATGGGATCCTGGCAAACGGTTTTATTAATTAACGAAACGGCGAGGAGCGTTTCGCCGCCGCGAAGTTCGCCATAATGGCGGCCAGACGCGTCCCGTTGCACGAGTGAAAACGCGGACAGTGAAACTTCCTGCTTTTGTGAACCGTCGTGTTTTTTTCCTTCAATATTATAAAATGAATCCGGCTGTTCGGCTCGCGAACAGATAGAGAAAGTCGCCTTTGTTCTTAAACGGGCATCTGTTGACGTTTGTTAAAAGCGTACTTACGCCGGAGAAAGGAGGGCTGTCTATAAATATACGATTATGGGAATGTTACAATTTAAAATGCGTGATCCGCGTGCATTAATCTCCGCGACTTTCTGTCGTTAACGAGAGGACGTATTGTATTTAAAGCGGAACGTAACTTGTAGCGCAATCGACGATGCGCCGATACTCGGAGGTAGATAAAAATTCCTGTCCCACTCTTAACGTATGCATCCAATTAACGCTGATGCCTCGATTTTCATTGGCGTGGAATCGAGTCAGGTGAATTTCCACTGATTTACTTCGATGGCGATAATCGTAGCTTTCCAGGAATTCGGAAGTGGTGTTGTAACGGCTGCTGCGGTTTCCGGCGCAGCCGAAATTAGCGAGCGATATAAGTACGATTTCTAAGTAGACGAAAAAAAAGAGGGGGGAAATGATAGTCATGCTTCTAGGAAACAGAATAGGAACTACGGTGTTACGCGAATTTTCACGGGGCTCGTGTGTGAGAACTACCTGTTGGAGGAAGGAAAATTACCTGAACGAAACGCTCGAGCCCACGTGATTAGCTAGCTGAACGAACACGGCTACTAGTTACGTTGCTTGTTACGTGATAATGGTTTTAACGAGCTCCTCCACCAATGCCATCATCCTGCAACAATGATTTTATGCCGAGATTCATTCACTTTCTACGTTCACGCTTCGAACTGTGGTATTAGCAGGTTGTTTATTTCGCGCGGCTGTTTATTTTAGGAATTTTTCATATTCTGAAAATCGTCTGAATCAAATTTGCTGGTCGAAAGACTCAGTTTCAATCGTTTAAGGGCAGATGAGAAGTTCGTGATGTATATGCGCGCTATTCCCGCCGCGGACTGTCTGACCATGATCTTCTCGCACGGCTTGATCTACTTACACGGTTGCTTTAGAGTCACGGAAGCCGCATATCGATATACGAATAATCACGTGATGCATTCTACAATTGCAAGCAGACAGCAATAATTTATGCTGCCCTTTTACATTATAACATATGAACTGTTTGATTAATCTTTGTTTATAAAAATTACGTGGTTGCTAGTAAATCAAATCGTAAATTTATAAATGTGTGTAGCACAAAGTTATTGGTACACAAAACCTGTTCTCATGCTGAAAGAAATGTTGTTAATTTAAGCAAACAAAATATATTTATCCAATTTCAAACATTCTTACTAAAACGAAATCCGTAGTTACATTATTTAGAATTTTTCTTAAAAGTATCGCCTATCAAAACCAAGAAACGAACGTCTCTCGAAAGCGTTACCTCATTTCAAGTGGAATATCTGTCTCGAGTAAAAAATTTGTTTATATTGAATAAATCGTTCCCTGGACGCGGAGTATCGGTGGAACAAAAACCGGCCGCGCGATATTCAACTTGGGGACCCATTCGTATTACCGGACCCTTCGATCCATTAAAACGTGGCTTACGTAACGGCCGTGCATCGCGAAACTAATTAAGGAATTCAAGGGATTCATTAAGATGAACGATACCCCCGCCGCGCGGTGACGTTACGGATCGCCCGAGAGGAACGTATCAATTATCCCCCCGCAGTTCGATGATTTTATTGATGGCAAAAATCATTAATATCCACGACGCGGCCGGCGTCGTCGAGAAAAAGCCGGAGAGGTAGCGCCCGCCAAAGCTGTGGCGCGCCGCGAAACCTTCTGGGCCTGCTGGTTCGGTTCCACGCGTCCCCGGGTGCGTCGTCCTGGAGATATTTTCTCGAACCCACGTTGGACGTAACCGAAACCCGCCATTAAGTATCCCCGGCGCCGCAAAAGGCCGCGAAGCGTAAATGGCCCGGGGCTATTTCCACGCGCGGAAATTACGACCGCCCGGGTGCATAGACAGGCCCGTATATGTATATCGGGGTGCGCGCACCGGCGATACTGATGTCATAATCGAAATGAAAAAGGGGGATGCGATATTTCGGTTTATGGTGAACGAAGACGAATGTAGATCGCAATTTAGGTGTCAAGGTAATCTTCAGTGACGTAATCGAGGTGCATCGTTATGGGTGCGAGCGGCGGCGTAATGGGCTGCGCGCCGCTGCCCGCCAGCGAATCGCTCTTTGGGAATTTCTGATTTTCGTCTCTCGTCGAGGGAAACGATTTTTAACACAGTTGAACTATATTTTTACTAACGATTGCAGCTTATTGATTAATGAATCGGCGGTATATCGAGATTTTAACCTTTGCAATGAATTATTGAACAGTTTCTATTCAGCTTAAAGTCGCTAACGTTGGTAATGATCTAAGCTATGAATACAAACGAGATTTTTCGATGACAATCCGTTCTGCGATAGATATCATCGAGTAAAGTTTCATTTGTACCAGGATTTCAGGATTTTAATTTAATCCCGAGTTAATGAGCATCGCTGCACGACGAGACGGATCCGTAATGGTTGAACGATAGTATCGAGCAATGAGTAAACGAGCAATATAATAATCCTTCTGTATCTGCAATGTTTATCATCGATGAGTCAGCCTGCCGAGAAATTCCCTTCTTCGCATTTCCCAGCGTCCAACTGGCGAGGACGGTGGGGAAAAGAACGAGGAGAAGTACAATTTAATAATAAACCGACTATCGACGGCAATTATCTGCCCCCGATCTCTTACGTGGACGTGAAACAGGTACACGTGCCGCTCCTAAGAAGACGTCAACTTCATCCTGGTAACCGGAGGTAATCGCGAACCTGCAACGTTCGATCGACGTCTGCGATGTTTCTCCACCGAATTGCGTATTTCAATCGTCGAAGACAACACGTACGGCGAAGCAACGAAAATAGTCGATCGTTACCATCGACAATTACCTCTATTTCTATTTTGCCATAAATCACGCGCGAGCATCGATGTAGACGCGGTATGTAAATGCTAAAATTAACGAAAAAAGAAAGAAAGAGGAACAAGATTCGCGTTCAGATCAACTAAAGAAGATCATTAATAACGTTAAGAATTAAATTTACATTCGTCGGCGAATTTTTATTCCACCTTCGCGTTGAATTAATTTTATCTTCAATTATGAAATGACTCAAGGATAGTCTTGGTGTTTGAACTTTTTTTCAGAACGAATTCTAAAGTGTTTGACGTTAAATAAAGATATGAATTGGAAGGATATTGGTGTTTGACAAACGTATTTATATAGTGGAGTGTAATTTACGAATTCGTTTAGTTTTGCTAAAAAATATCATTGAATGGTGTAGACAGAGGGATAAATTAACGCGTTAACGAGGAGCAGAAGATCGCGTCGCTAATTGCATAGAGAACAAAGTGGTCTTTCGCGAGAATATATCTCCCATCGGAGATGAAACAACGCTTTTTTTGCGTCTCCCGGTAGGTAACAATATTCGTTTCTACATATCTTAGCGAGATAAGAATACTTCTTTTATTATTCCCCATAGAATTCTGCAACCTTGATATTTACTTTTTAGTCTGTAATATTCTTGATGAATATTCAGTATGAAAAAAATTCGTCGCTCCTTTTACCTTTATATATATTCAAATCGATTCCTTTTGAAAGAACGTTTCCAGATTACTAGAAAAAACGAATATGGTGATGAAGCATCATGCGACGCCATGGGGCTTACGAAGACTGCAATCCAGAAGGAGACTTTATTTCATATATTATTTTCGATTTTACTCATTTGTATCTCTCATAACAAACAAGTAACTTTCAGAGCGAATTAACTTTTACCAGGTGAATTCATCGGATTAGGAAAGAAAGGAAAAAAAGAAAATTGATGAAAAAAATGTAAAAAATGGTCGCCTCCAACCTTCCAAAGTCTCTACATAATTTACAGAATGCAACTTTAGTTCGTGCCATAATTCCTGGCTAGAAAGAATTCAGAAAAAGGATGGTGCGTTCTAGAATGGCCCTCTTGGATGAATAACATCCAGCGACCAAAGAAAAAAAAAAAGAACTGTGGCTTCGCGATGAACATATTTCACACGGGGTTCCAGTTGGTTGCCTTTCGAAGAATGAACTTGCAACTGAGGAATGTATTCTTCTTCTCTCAGCGACGGATACGGTTTAGCGATCTCGATGTATCGTAAGGTTAAGGTTACATACCATAGCAGTTGCAGAGAGATTGCATATTATGTAAACCTACTGTTGCATACCTAGCCGTTTCAGCGTGTACTTCCGCGAATGTAAATCCGCAGACAAAAGAGGAGAAGATCGTGCAAACAATGAATGTACATCTGAGACAGGATATCAAATAAAATAGTTACTCTGATGATTCAATGGTACCAAAAATTCGAATTTTATGTCTGAAACAGCATATCTTTTACGTGTAACACGTCCTACGATACTTCAGCACTTTTTTTAACGCGTTGAACTGTGCGATGGCTATCAGCGATCGGAGTGCACCAACTACTTATAATTACAAAAGTTGAATGAAAATTGACAGATAACCTGTTTTCAACGTCATCGTCGATTAGAGGATGCTTTGAAATAAAATCTGCGCTATTGAACGATTAAAAATCTTGCTCAGACAAAAAATGAAAAATTCATTTCTATTCGTGGCGTCCTGAGGCGGAACACGTGATCCTGACGCGGCAGTTAACGTGCGAATGATATATTATGGAGTGTCATATCAATTAGTACGTAATATATAACGTGGAATATGGAAATTCTTCATAACTATAACAGCACGCTACGATCCTAATTAACATTTTAAAACATCTCTGCTTAATACCAGCGCGTTGTACGAATACATTTCAAAGATCGAAACCCAAGATTTCAGGATGCACTGTAACATTTTAATATCGCATAACAGAGGATAAATGATTAATTGAACTTTCCACGAGCGACATGTTCGATCTGCCGAGGTTTACACGCGCGTAAAGCCAAGGTGTCACGCATCGTCGAAAGTTTCGCAACGAAAGAGACGAATCCGCATGACAGAATGGTGTCCTTTTTCACGGGTACTTTGCACGTCGCGTAACACACCGCAGACAGGAACGAAATCGACGAACGTCGAGGGGAAATCTGTCGTGTAATTATGCGTTTCGACCAACGGAGCCGGTTCGGAGCACGTGCTAAGTTAATCGATCCAGTTAGCGCGAAAACTGGACGTTATAGCTGCCTTTTAATGGCCAAAGGAAAAAGGCCAACGCGGGGAAGTTCGTTGAAACGTCCACGGACGAATCATCGTGGCGTTTTAATTTTGCCTTCCGGTCATTGTTTATGCTTTTTTCTTCTCGCCAGTTTCAAGCTGAAGATCTTTAGACTTCATTCAATCGAATGAACGAGAGATGTTTCGCGAAAGGAGGTAATAAATTACGTTTTTACACCGGTTTTTTAATATTACGAATAGAACTTTAATCTTATGCGTGCCTCTTGACAAGGAAATACTCGTCTTTAATTATATTTCTTGTAATTCTTTGCGTATATTAGTTCTGTAAAAAGAATTTTAATGACACGTAGATCCTTTGAAATGTATCATTCTACCAATAAACTAATCTCATCAATAGTTTACGAATAAAAATTTGGAAAATATCAGTTCGATCGTCTAAAATGATAAATTCGATGAATCAAATAAAAATAATAAGCATGAAACTTTAAACTCTGCCTTTTTCAAGTCCGTTGCTACGAACATCTTCTGCATTTTCCCAAGGTACATTCGAATACACGTGTACAACATCTCAGCAGATTTCCAACTCACGAAGTCACGATTTAATAAAGTCTTCAAAGTCTCTGAAAGTCTCGTCGCAGACGCACCATTACATCATTCTCTTCCTGTTAACTATTTCCGTACCGTTCTTTATTGTTGCTCAGTCTGCTATTCACCATGGATCAGCACGCGTTCCAATACTCGTTCAGTATGCATTCCGAGTTTCGTCGTACCAGCCTAGTCGTTCCTACGATTTCCAGCGTTAAGTATCATCGGCTCGTTAAGAGACGCAGCCGTCTTTTTAATTCATCAACGTGTGCAATTTTGCAACGTGTTTTCACGCTCGTTGAGTCACGGAGAACATTATCTATTCTCTGGGGTTACTCGTGGCCTACGCTCGTTTCCACTGTCCCGCAATCATTTATCACCATTTATTCCGTACTCGATCTTACAATGGCGTTATTAATGACGCCGCTAATGGAGAGTTTCAATGAAATTATGCTCCTCGTCTGACACACCACCGGTGGAAACGTGCTTCCTTTCTACGCGTACAAAAGGGATACTTTTGGTGATCGCCAACGTGGGGCAATGAAACAAAATTTTTGCCAAATAAATCAACGTAACGCAAAGTGAGAGTAAGAACTGAATATTTCTAGATCTTCTACCGTATACGTTCATTTCAATGGTTAAACAGAGAGTGAAGAATGAGGCGAGACAAATCTTTTTAGAATTATGTCGATCAGTGTTTCTCTTATTTCTATTCGTCCCTGATTTTTGTTGTAATTTTTTTTTTATTTTAAGACACCGAAGGGAATTGTTTTATTCGCGTGCTGAAGCCGAAGACACAAGGTGAATTTTGTTAGAAGCAATTTCTTGTCTCGTTTTAGTAAACTGGAAGATATCGCAGCAGATTCCTTGAAAACAAATGTTAAGTACCACAAACACGTAATGTTTTCAACGACGAGATCACGTAACCCGTTAAATTAAATGTCACCAAGAAGAGGCAAATATGTTAAAAACAATTTCTCACGTATAATCATATAAAATATAATAATATCATGTTCGAAACAATTTTTTCGCCCTTACAGAGTTTCGTTGACATTCACCATAAATAAGTAGCATATATAGCTGTTTAAAAAAGTGAAAGTATCCTTCACATGTCCGACATACCTTCACTTACGAAAAAACTATTTTCGCCAACGGATGGGCCCTTTTGTACTGTGCAATTTTGTATGAGCAAAAATTTCTGTGACACTTATAGTTTCAAAAATATTTGAGGTGCTTACAGTTACTGCCTCACCTTGTATATAAACTTTTATTATTACTCTCCTGAAAACTACAAGTAAATCTGCTAAAATCGGTGTCACTTGATTTAAGTAAACAACTGCCTCTAACAATACTAATAAATATTTACTCAAATCAAAGCATCGCAGTTCGCCAAAATAAAAATTTATTTACTCGAATTAGCGTGGTATCTAATCATTTGGATCGGCTAAGCTAACGTGAAAGAAGCGTACGCTTAGTCGAATTAAACGGTTCGAGTTAATTTTTTTCAGTGCAAGGTCGGTTTGCACAATGCTTATCTAATATTGTCGTGTTTGCAAGTTTAATTTGCCAAGATCCTCGCAACGAAGAGGAACGCTGCGTGCGGATCCATCAGGATTTTCATTGGCCGCTAATTTGTCCCACAAATTCGGCCATCGGTTAACATCCTGTCGCTAATTCACGGAAATTACCCTGAAATTTGTAAACTATTTGCAGACGCGACGCGATCGTTACCGGCGATAACGTTAAGTTAAACAGGGCATTAAGTCGAGTTAAGAGAGATTAGTGCACCGCGTTACATCAACCCGGCGCAAAAAGCTTCTGGTAGGGAGTGAATCAAGCTGAATAAATGTATGAGCAAGCGGACAATTATTCCACGAGCAATTTTCTCAATTACAAATAACTACTTTTGCAGTATAATACCGTCATGGTTCAAGTGCCATGAAAAAGTACCATACAACTACCGCGGTAACTATTTCTCTCCGAGTATCCTTGCGTACTCGTTACCAGGTCCTGCATTTCTTTTTCGTTGCATTCAAGTTTTAACGAAACGCTATTATTAAACGGCAATTTGGCTTTCGAACCCTTCCACGGGGTTAATCTGACTGTAATCCTCAGGCAGGAAAGCTGTATTCCCCTTCCAAGTGAATGAGAAGTTGCGCGCAGCGACGCGGAGAACGCAACTCTTTAAAATTAGAAATTTCGCGCGGAAACAAACGCTTCGTGAGATATTTTTGTAAACGCATCGCAGATATTTTTCTTGCCACGTATTCGTATAACGCAGCTTGTATATTGTGCGTTGGCAACAGATTAAATGGTCGGTACTTAAATGAACTTCCTCTCACTACTTTATTACCCGAATGGTCGATATAAAAATAACCATTCCAAGTCGAAGAATAATTACGTTTTTGACCAATCGTAGTTAGATACTGACCGGGAGATTAGAATACCGACTAGTAGGATACGAACTTTGTACATTTCCATGTTACGAACTTACTTAAAGAGCGTCATTCACTCGCTGCAAAAATAACGATGATCGCAGCAACGCGAAAAGGGTGAACAAATAAAATTTGTGAATTCCTTTAAACTCCCGCGAGTAAAGATACAGAGGTACGAGACGACAGATCGAACCTAACCGTTTATTTTTTCCTACGTCGACTGCTGTTCAACGTCCACCCGCGCGTCGTTGATGACTCCATTATGCGATCGCAGTAATTGGCGGCGAGATGAAAACGTCGCGCGATTCCCTCGTTAGGGAAACGACCACGAACGAGTAACGAGCGGCGGGCGTCTGCGGAATTCCAAGTCACGTTCAATGAATTTTGCTTAACGCTCCGAACTTGTAAACGCGCGTGTGAACGATGGCAACGGTCTTGCGCGAGCAGAGTCGCTCGCGTGCGACTCGCAATCAAAGTCAAGGTGAAATCTGGAAATTTCCAAATGCCGGCTGAATCACGCCGCTGTACCAGATCTCCGTTTCACGGCGGTGATCGGAGAGATCGGGTCGGGACATCGTGGCTTTCTATGACCATCGTGACAGACACGTATCGAGAGAAATCAATGTTTCACCGTTTACTCGGTTTGGGAAAAACGTCGCTCGCAGCGCAGCTGTTGAGTGAGTTTATCTCGCTGTGAGTAATATGTTTCAAACGAGTGCTATGAAATAAAAGTCTCAGAAATTCTTCCAATTCTTCGTAGCAAAATTCCTTGTTCTTAGACTCGGAAGGATATCTGTCGCGAGTCCTCTTCGAGTCCTCTTGCTTGGGAAGAATAAGGACGTAAAGTCTGCACGTGGTTTTCTTCACTGCCCTACATTTAGGATTCTAGTTGGGAATTTCAGTAGTACAAGTCAGAGATGTGAGAAATTGAATTAGACTGCGTACGCGAGTCGTTTGTAATTTGTCTGAGGTTGTTGTTAAGATGTCGTTTGTTCTGAAGTCGAGAAATATGGGGAAGTGCGGAAAGGTAGAGTTTTATTTTGAACGCTAGCTGATAGTGATGAACTTGGAACGTGTCGCGTCTGACATATATCATTGTGATTCACTAGCCTTCGCGCGCATCAATTTGCCTTTCTTAGGATTACTCGTATTGTTCGTATTTGAATGTTTTGAGCAGAGTTCTAAGTAGTTTCGCGTTATATTAAGCTTATTGTGTGATTTATGATGTAATTTAATCAGGCGAAATTTATTTCTGATGCATATGTTATTCGAGACCTCCGTGATTAATGATACATTGTTGTCGTCTGTTTTCCATTCTCTTTCTCTCTTCAAACTATGTTTAATTTTATTTTGACACGTGCGTATATCCGATGTATTCATAAGAAACGTATTTCTTATTCATTTCTGTATTAAATATTCATATTATAATACTTTGAAAATAATCAACCAGAAGTAACAGATGATAATGCTTAATAGTTTCTTTCTTTTATCTAATTTATGTAGCATTATAGTTACTAACTTGTGTCTAGTTCGTGAACTTTTGATTTATTCAATTCAATGGTAACGTACACGCACGCATTTGTAATGAAAGAGCACTGGCTTAACTTCGAATAAATAGATGTTAATTTGGAGTAATTAAAAGGTAATTTCATGTTAATGCAGACGTCGCTGCATTCGAGGTTGCCAGCCATAGTAAAGTTTCAGATCGTTCAGCACCTACACGAATCTAGAGGGTTCATTGCAACCGATGTTTAACAAGCCTTTGGTAGATGTTATCGGCGTCTCGCATTTGCATACATTAGCATTTTATCATAAACAACAAGTGAGTCGCAATCTATCGAGAATACCTCCAGTTGATTTAAAATTAACCGCCCGCTTATTACCGCTCCTCTGTCGATACATCGGTAATTAAAGACAATTCTTCTCATTTGCAATAATTTTACATCTTTCGTCTATAATCGCGGGTATAGCATAAATTATGCGGATGTAAGCTTTCGAATATTAAAAATCTAAATAGACTTGCGCAATATCATACTTTTTATACTTACACCTCGCACATATTTCCTTCTCTAAATATTCTTTAATACTTTAAATATTTTTAAATTTATTTGAAATTTATTCGCACGTGTAAAACGAAACCAATACTCTAGATATATGCTCTTGGACTGTTGTTGACTTAAAAATTGTCACGTCTGACAAATCGTATGGAAGATTGAAGACTGTGCCAACGTTACTTTTGCCATGAACCTTGTATCATCAGCAATTTTAATGACTATTTGTTCGGATAAAAATTTAATTTTAATTACAGGAAGGGAAAGTACACGACACGAATTATTTATGGTAATTTAAAATTCCAATTTATGTATATTATATTACGAAACGCGTGGCCATTCTATTTGCACTCGTCAATACAGATTTAACTATCTGCCCATCAAACTCAACAATTATTTTCACTTGTGCTTTTCCACACAAAATTATATATTTATAATTATCTCTGTTATGTCGCTCAGAATCGGCACGTGAGTTATACGTTCATATCGTGCATCAGGTTTCCACAGCGAGGCGCGCAAATTATGAAAGAGCCTGACACGATATTAAATAACCCTGATGTAACCGCGCGCACAATGGGATAGCGCACGTGGCGATGACTCAAAAATTGAAATGCGTGATTACGATGGAAAAGTGATTAGAATCGATGAGTATGTACTTACGATTGAACCTATCCTGAATCTCCTCGTCATCCTTTACGCTTGCTGATGCATGACGCTGCTGGGGCCTCTCTGTGTCGGTGAGTCCTTCCGGAAACACGGTGGAGACGTTCATAATTCCACTCGATTTGTGGAACTGCAAATAACATACAAAACGTGTTATCAGAAATTTTTTAATTAATATCAAAGCCTTACTTAATCCATCTTTACGAGAGTATTCGATAAAGATCGAGCGATGCAACGTTCTTAATTGTAAAAAGTTATCCTGAATGTAATCTCAATTTAAAATTCGCCTGCTAATGGATCACGCTTTGATCCATTCTTTATTCCTGCGGCGTATGAATTAGTAATCGCGTTTAATTACGTGCAAGTATACCGACTAACATAGGTATGCAACGAGGAAGCGTAGCTGAGACTCATGGCTGCGGTCGAGGTAAATTGTGCAACGCCCGGAATGAAGAGAAATTTGAATGCCTCGCGGGAAGAAACGTTCAGTATCGCGGTCGGATCTTCTTTGCCTGGTACTGTTTCCGGATCGCATAGGTGGTATCGCTAATTCGACGTTTAAATTCGATTTATTAGCGTACCGATTGGCAACGTGTTGCAAATGTTAGCGGCGATTTCCTATATCGAAACGATCTTTGACTGAGGACGCAGGTGGGGTATCCATGGTTCACGGAACGGTGACTAAGTGAAACTATAAAAAAAAAAGGGAAATAAAGTTGATTCCTGTTAGAGACATTTCTAATGGCCTGCAGTTGTTGTTCTATGAAAACGAATCACAAATGAAAATTAAATTCTGTGCAATGCTGTTACGATAAAGGATTCATTCGAATTAACAAATCTTTCCACTGTCGACATGAAATGGTAATATTGTATTGACCGTTTTTTTTTTATAAAAGTGTGTGAAGTTCCTTTGACGAATGATTGAAGATCTTTGAATGGTATTTGAAACGAAAAGAAGGGAAGAGTTATTTTAATTAAATTTACAAAATTCTCGAGACAGTTGAGAATTTTCTCGGGCATCGCATGCATTTCCATTATGACCTGAATCGAGTGCGTTTATACTCTCATGGCTTACATTCTCGAGACAGCGTTTGATAAAATCGCGGCTATTCTTATCAACGTATCATTGTCATGTTGTACACGTTACACTTTCTAAAGAAAATTAAACCGGATGAACGAAACTGAATGTACCTTTTACAAACAATAAAGAGCCCAACGTAACATTAGCATGATCCCATAATGTATCATTTCCAGTGTTGATCATTTTCCAGCTGAATTGTATGTTATTATTTCTTAACCCAATTCGAGAGATTGAAACAAGTGTTTTTAAGAGTCTAATCAAAACTGATTTGTACAATAGTTGAATATGTCGATGAAGTTTGCAATACCAACAATGGACAACCAATTGGACCATGTGTGGACAAATGTCTTAAAATCTATAGTTTTTTTTATATTCCAACTCTATTCAGTTCCTTCTAATCTGATGCGTCACATATATATGACACCTGGACTACAACATGTCCTAAATATAACTACGTAAAATCTACTCCAATTGGTGTCAACGAATCCCGACAAACATCACGAACTGTGGTCCCAATAGAAAAAGCCTCAAACAACAAAATCTTGAACCTTTTCTGCCACTAGATCCGGGTACCAAACGGGTCGAAGAAAAATGGCACTCACAGATTCGCTCGGCAGCTGCTTGGCCGTCTGCTGTATAGTCCAGAACTCGTGCCAGAGGCGCAGATAGGAAGGCCTATTGCCCACTGAACGTTGCATCCCCCGTTCGACTCGCAGCACAGAGGCGATACTCTCTTCACCCTGTTCTCGAAGGCACGTCCAGCGGTAAACGTCGCCACTGCGCACTTCGTCCGAAACACGTGTCGGAGTTTAGGCCGGGACGGACACGCGACGAACACCGTGAATGGACGGGCAAAGTGGCTCTGGAGTCGCGGCCTCCGCGGGAGATCTTCGCGAATCGTGGACGTGGCGTGACCGACAGGGCAAGATCTCGTGTGCACGATGCCCTTGATAACAACCCCGCAATTGCACGGCACAGGGGTTGGCCAGAGAGAGCGGAAAACATCGCGCACCGTGTGATCAATCTTCCCTGGTACGATAATGAAACGTGTTCTACTAGACTTACGTATGTCCGTCTCAGCCCCGGACTTATCCGGTGCCATCGTCCGTGTCTCACTTCCTTGATGCCTCTAACGAGTACTTGGAAGCGTTTCCTTGATGGGTACAGAGTGTCCCATGCGACTGGTAGACAGATGACATCCTTGTACCTGTTTACATATTAATTATTAGTAAAAATATGTTCGCGTTGGGGCTACTGTTTCGCAGCAGCGAGAGCATTTTAATTAAGCGTTTAATAAAGGAGATCGATATATTCGTGATGTTTCGACATTAACTGCGACGTTGCTGTGATGACAAGTTTATATTTATCCGCGCAGATATTGTGATACGTGTTAGAAAAAAGTACATAAGTAGACAGTGATACATTGGTTTGACGTGTGAAATAGTTTTTATGATAATTTAATAAGAAATTTCGTTGCTCTTTAAAAGCACGCTGACTCACGCTACATAAAAATGGTACCGATACATGCACGTGTCTACATCATCTAATTTCGTCTCTCGCTATTTAATTCCATCCACGATCACACTAAGAGTACCCCTCTGGTCCCGATTCTACAGAACGCCCAGTATAAGCACGTGCAAATAAAAATGCACCACTTCAGCTAATTGCCTGGTTATCAAATTGCACGGAGGTACTCTGTTAATTGCGTTTCAATGCAATTAGCTCACTTTTATCTGGCGTCTATATTTCTTCTACTTCGCTACGAAGTTGCACGTGAACACGTACCTACGAACGACGACGCGAACACTTAACTGCGACTCGAACGATGATAAAACAGAGTCGCCTTATTTGCTCCCTATTTTTTTTTAACTCGATCGAACTATTTTTTGAACAATCAACAGCCCACGGTAGCAGCTGGTTCCTCGCGCTTTAAGCATCCGCGTGAACCGATGGAAATTTGCATTCAGCGATATCAAGGATGGCGATAAGAAGGCTCGCTCGAAGGTCGCCTCCGATAATGTGTTCGACCGCAACTTCCGGTCATCGTCTGCAACGGCCGTCTAACGGTTCCCAGCGGTCGACGAAGATCGTCGCGGATGATACGAATTCGCAATTGGGTCGTTCCCTCTTCGCCTAGGCTGTTCCTCTCTGCAAGACGCCTCGATTTCGACCAATTCGCGATGGATTTATTCGCGGGAGGATCGAGCGTAAAAAAATAGGAATAACCATCGCGATCGAACGTAAATAATTCCTCGCGGCTTTAAACCGCGGCCTATATCGGGGCACCGTTAACTGATATTACAGCAATGGTGGGCTCGCGTGCAGATAAAACCGCGACAATTAGCATACGTGAGGTCAGTCGATGGATTCGATGAGAAAGAGGCGCGATGGAACGTCACGCCTGCAGTGTCTCGCACTCGTTTCGACGTTCTGCACCGAAATGCAGGAGCGTCGCAGAATTGGTTCGCTGTGGGGAAACGTGGAGCTCTGTCTATGCGCGAGAGCTCGTATTTTCTAATGGTAAATCCATTTCGGTGATCGTCACTGTCGCTGAATAATGGAACGCGATAATTTAAGGTAACCATCGCTCTTTCGCACTCTATTATTCCGCTCCGCCGTGATATCGTTGGCCATTATCAGTTATCGTGACACAGGATGCATGAAGTTCCGAAGAAAAATATACGAGGCATAATTTATGCATCGTATTTCGTACAAAATTATTTACGAACACAAGCCATTCCAAATAATTCGCAATAAAATTATTCCACTTCGAATTTACATACTTTTCGTGAGATTGTAGTTTGATGTTTAAAAATATGTGACATTTAAGTTCCTCGAATTAATGAGCCGGGGTAAAGTTCATTAAATGTTTATGTTACGGGAAATAGTATACCGTGTGGAACGCTGTTTGTTAGCACGAAAGCGGTACAAGAATTTTCCGTATGAAACATTTGATCGATAACGCAAATAGAGGAAAATTAACTGGTTGTCAATGTTGCTCGCAGCAAAGTATATATAAAACGTTGTATCGATGTGTATTTATTTCCCATGACGCAATTGCTTATCGCAATGGTTTCTGCACAGGATATCACGGCGACTGCACAATTAAACTAGAGTTTTATGCTCATACGTTACCCTTCGCGCGTTATCGTATTCTTTTATCAGTATCAACAAATAGGGTGTGCTAATGGTTCGAAGTGTAATTAAAAATGGAGAATTAAAAGAAGGGAATAAAAAGAAATTTCACTGACAGTAACATTCCTCTAATGATAAATACTTCCCATAAGTCGCATCTAACGATAAATCATACGATTCCATCAACGTTTATTTCCAATTGTAATTAAATCCAGAACGTTTCACAGTCGCTCGGTTTCTTCGCGTAGAAGAAATCAGCGACGACACTTCGCGCGAAGATTAATGAATCCGTGGCTCTAAAAGATTGCAGTTCGTCAAGGACGACACGAAAGGTGTTCCCCGAGTAAGTGCATGTACGAACGCGCTAAATCAAGAATCGAGGAAGATTAGGGTGTGTTTAAGGCGAGGCGGATGACTTTCATCACCATCGTCTTCTTAATGCCCGACACGTAACGGCGCCGACGCTATAAATTTCATACCATCCAATTAGACGGACCGCATCCATCGAGAGCGAAATGGTACCGCGCGAACAATGCCCGATTCTCTTCACTTCTGCTCTGACGAATGAATTTTAACCAGACACGCGAATTATCATTATGATTTTTCTCGCGTTTGTCCAATTGAAACGTTGTTACCCAAATATAAACATCACAATTATTCGTGTACGATTATCAACGATTTGTTGTGTACGAATAAATATAGAACACACGTGATGAAAAAATATGGAAGACACGTTTAAATTAAATGATATTTAGAAAATAAATCGAAGCTCTGATTTCATCTTTTAATTGTAATAATGCAAATTTAAATTTGTGTAAATATCTATGGTCTAATTGTAGGTAATATCGAAAATGAATGAACATTCATTATACGAGTGACACGTGAATTACAAGCGTGAAATTACACACGACTCGTTTCGATTAAATAACACGGTCGCTTCAACAATGTCGAATCACTTGAATAGTAATTAACACTCGACCAGATCGCCTTTAAATTTGTTGGATCAGCCTAGTTCCTCAATTAAACAAATAATTTTTCAATCGCACTCTTTCATCTATCAGTATACACATCACACAAATTTCTACGTCAAAAGCAAAAGAAGAACCAAGAATCTAAATTAAGCTCTCTGTAAACGTGATTTCAGAGCAGCGACCACGAAATTTTGACGAAAAATGGCCGACGTTTACTCGAAGCCACGTGGTTCATCGACATCGAGGAACAGTTAGACTTGAATGGCAAAAAGCGTTTTCAAGGGGAGAAGATAATTGCCAGTAATGACTTACGAGCGTGCTATGAGAACGATTGTCCGGGTAGAATGTAGAACACAAGTAAAATGGGGCTACGTACGCGAAGAGATACGTTTATATCGAACGCAACGACTGGTACCGCGGAAAAACGACAAGACGATGGACACTGTTGATAGTGGTGAACCCGTGAAAGGACCGCTAATGACGAGGATAATCCTGTTATGCTATTTCCAGGAACGGGCAC
Organism: Xylocopa sonorina; assembly: GCF_050948175.1. Lineage (NCBI taxonomy): Eukaryota > Metazoa > Arthropoda > Insecta > Hymenoptera > Apidae > Xylocopa > Xylocopa sonorina. The sequence goes on from NC_135200.1 coordinate 7,393,361, forward strand.
GGCCTTAATACGTCTGCGTGTGTACGAGGTCTACGAGAGATAACCAGGGCTTCCGTAGACCACTTGGTATCGAGTTTTGAGACCGCTACCACTTTGGTAACCTTGAACTTTACCTCATTGTGGACGAACAGAACTGTGCGAGGTTTCGTGCCACGATTTTAGAATGGAGCCGCGTGTTACTTAAAAAATTTGACTATCGTTATGAATTATGTATTATATTATTTGCTTGATGTGTTGATAATTGCAATTAATTGTAATTGAGAGTCTAGTTCTTAATTTGTGATAGAACTCGCTTCTGTTGAGTTGTATAGATATATTATTTTTCGAATATAATAGCGTGTAATTGTTTCAAAGTAACTCGAAATTGAGGTAAATGATATGTTGTTACTTGAAATCATTCTATTTAAGTAATGGCCATGAATTCTTCTGTTTTTTTTTTTTTTTTTTTTTTACTATACAACACAGCATCGTTAACGCTATTTAATTATGCAGTATATTATATTTTAATTATTTGCTAGGTGCCAGGGAATGAAATTTGTTTGCCGTTGTGGTGCATTAAATAATATGCCTGTCATCCTGTCGCTCGGTCGTAGAAATAAAATTTAATGTTTCTTTTATAGCTAACCACTCAAGCTTAATTACCATAACGCAGCAAGTTAATCTCGTTAATGGAGCTGATACATGAACGAATTAAGTCATTCTCAAGTAGAGAATCGACGGAGGCGTGCAGTGCTGCATTTAGAAATGCAAATGAACCACTCGATCAATTTGTAACATTAAGCGATTCATCCTGTACGATCACTTTTATATCCGATTGTGATTGATTGCACGAATATTCCGCGTCTCAAAATCGTAACATTTTATTCGCTGTAATTTCCGTTTCTCTCATCGAGCCTATTAAAAAAGGGAACCGTTTCCTATTTAGTCTCTCGAGACTCTGCAATTTGTAACATATCTTAGAAGCTTCTTGAACAGAAATTGTTTCATTTTAAGAAAATCGAATTTCGACAGTTCTTAACGTTTTCCTTTTTTTATTTCCTGTTTTGCAAACGTTATGCAACGATACTATTCACACTTGACATTGTTCGTCTAGCAACGGATACGGATGGCTTCTATGCAAACCGTTAAATCTGCAGCTAATCGTCGTGCACGTCCGATTAGATGTCAAGATAGAATGCTGAACGAATAAGGGGGTAAACGTAGCGACCTGTCAATCCAAGAACCGCCATAATACGGTGCCAGGGAAGAATCGTTGCATACAAATTGCATTTCGTTTAAGCCGTCGAGAGAACTTAAATTTAAACAACCTGAACACGCTTTACCAATGCGAACTTATCATTTTTCTAACTTGAAACTGTAAGTCTCTTCCATTAACTCTTCGCATTTGAAAGAAAAAGTAACCAACAGTAATTTGTCAATACAATTTACCAACAGAATAATCGAAGTTATCACGACTTCTTTTTATTCTTACATTATAGACTGAAAATTGTTTACATTGTTCTCATTGAGGAGCCCTCAAGTTTGAAGAGAAATTTTACATTGGTGCTCTCGAGTGCAAAGGGTTAATTACTTACTTTATTTCTGACAAATTTGTTGAAGACTCGAGCACGGCGCAGTCGTAGATTCGTTCAACGAAATACGCCACGAAGATTAATCAGAAGCACTAATTATTCGTTTGATAAGCTTAATTAATGGATATAGTAAATCGCAGACATTTTCCTGATATTTTAAAGATACCGTCGGGAACGTACAAGTACCTTTATCCGTGTAATTGCTCGGCGATGGAAAAAATAAAGTTCCAAGTTCCTCTTTCTTCGAGCGTAATGGCAAATACATACCTCGCTACGTTCTGCATCGGCTGTTGCGCGCGGAAGTCAGCGCGTCTCATTGGCGACTTGTGCTTCCGTTTTTCGACTGGAAAAAATTCCCTCGTGTTCATAAAACGTTGCACGATACATTATACGATTATTATAAACGATCATGGATATTAGCAGCGTACAAAAATTGAATAGAATTTTCGTAAATAGTATTCTTGTACCAACGACCACAGTTTATCGAAACGAAAATCGAAACGAATGGCGTCAGCAGAATTTTTTATACTTCAAGCGAATATAATTAAATGGATCATTTTTTATTTAATTATCATTGATAAATTCAAGCGATTTTACGCGCAACGATATCGCATACATGCATTCATTGATTTATATTCGCGCTGTTAGTCGATTCTCTCGTAGAACCGTGCCTCGCAAGAAGTTGCTTTCATTTTTCCTTGTTGCACCATGAAGGACGTAGATTTTATTCTCGTTCCGTTTAATTATCACGGTATAAGGAGTAGTAGAAATAACACGGTACAAATAAAGTAAAATCATCGGGAGATAGCCGCGCCTTTTGCCATAAACAAATGTTTAACCGTGTTTACTGGCGGATTCGAGTATAACAAACCCGTTATCGCGCAACAGCCGGCGTAAGTAATTTCAAATGTCTTTCGTATCTTCCGTTCCAATGTTTTAAATCATAATATTGATCGATCTATTCTTCGCCTCCTTCCAGAAACTTCTCGATGGTAACAATAGTACAATATCGTCCTTGATACCATAACAATTGAAAAAAAAGACTTAAAAACTGTTGAAAGTAACTAGCTGATGTTTCTTATATTTTTTGTAGTAATTAAGAAGGTAAAGTTTGATCAAAATGACCGATGAAACAATGTCGAGCGATGTAAACAATTATACAACAGTGTAATTCGAATAGTGTGCTGCTTTAACACTTAGCAATTTTCATTGTGACGTGGTATTACAGAAATCAAACAAATTGAACATTACGATGCACTATGTTGAAGCATATCAGACGAAATTAGAACCGATGTCTGCGATCTTGAGAACACGTCATTCTACTTGTTCGTGCAATTATTCTAATCATTTTTATTCACGCTGTACTTATTCGCGAAACAATTCATGTCAAGAGTAATCGAGCGCATAGTAGGACCATGGCGATTACGAGCGACAATTAATGAGATAAACGCATTGCTGATAAGGAAACGGTCTTCTTTAATCGTGTCGCTCCATGCTTCATCGTTATCTGGCGTGCTGAAGATTTCATTGTGGTCCAAACCGAAACACACAAAACTCGCAACGAGACAGTCGATACATTTATCATTTAACCGAGTCCTATCCAAACGTACCAAATCTACTTTAATACACCAATACTATAATTATTTTACATACTGTACGATGCGAGAAATTAAGGAACGAGTGTTTGAATTTAATGAGATATGGACGTTTATAATTGCGAAGATGTAATCGAATATCGAACATTCGAAAATATACCAAACTTTATGGATAAGAGTCTGTCTGTTTTCAACAAAAATAAAATTAACTTTTCAATTCGCGCAATATTTCAGTTAGCGATTAGTTACAACACGAATCAAGTTTAGGTGAGAGATGGTCGAGCTTCAGAAGAATTCGATAAAAGGCCTTCTGATTAAGGGCGTGGAATGAGAAACGCCACCGCGATCATTCGATTCCCTGAAACCAGAGGGAGAGCGTGTGACCAAATGTGTGACGACACAGGACGACACTGGACTTGGAGTGTGTTTGGTGACCAGACGATAATCAGTATTGGCCTCGCGATCGGTCGTGGCTCGCGCTGCCGCTGCATCGAGGCGACAGCGTTACCTGGAGATCGTCGTTCGTTTTAACCGTGATACCCCTACCCTGGTTGCATCTAGCAGAGTACCAGAACAGACGCAGTTAGATACCTCGACGTGGTACCAGTTGGTCTCTATGCTCGGGCAGCCTCGACAGTTGTCGCTGAGCAACTCAGCCGGAGCGCTACCCACTTTTAGAGCCGCTGTCGCAAAGCTCGCGACAGGACCCGCCGCTTAAATACTCGCGAGCAGCTACTTGGACCCACCGGACCATTTCTGCACCAGCTTGGACCATCTCTAGGGTGAGTTTCCTTAATCTGGTATTAACACTTCGATCGATTTATCCGACTCGATTCGAGGCGTCCCTTTTCGACAGTCCATCGAAGAGCGATCTTGATTGAAGATCGTTCGATTTGCGTGCTATTAGAGATATATGTATGGAGAAGTTTCATTGTCTCGATTATATAAGTTTTTGCGGAAAGTGTAACGTTAGAAGCGTAAAATGGCGGGAATCGAAGACGCAGTGGTATCGCGTCAACAACGATCTAACGAAATGAGAATATTTACTGCAATGACTGTCCCGAACGCGATGATAGGTTTATTTGAAGAAAGTGCAATAGCTGTCAAAGGCATAATACGCGTTGTAACTCATAACGATAACGTGGAAGCGATATATCTCTATTTTTGTGCAACGTCGCAGATATGTTAGAATAACAATTCCTCTCCTAAGATACGATTCTGGTTATTAAAAATTGTAATTTCTTATTGTTCTAGAATACTGTGCACGTTCATTCGAACATGGAAACAGACGCGTTCTACTTCGTCGTAGATATCCGAACGAAAGTAAACGACTCGTTCTGCGCGCGAACAGTAATCAGAATAATCGTAACAGAAAAATGATCTCTGATTGTATCCTGTCCGCGTTGCACAATCCGGTATATCCATTTACATTTTCGCGTATTCATCGTGTAACAGGTGTTCGAAAAGCACGCAACGAAACGTAAGTAACAATGTTCATCGTGGAACGTTGAGACGAGTGGCGCCAATTTCCACGGAATTAGGATTGATGGACTTTCGAAACAAAGAATCGTTGGCCGACACGCGGTGTCGCGCGTTCTCGGAATAGCGTTATGAAAGACAAATAGGTTAGCCAAACAGCAGCGGTCATTTCGCGCGCGTCTTCCAAAAATTACGAAACGTAGCTTTAATAACAAGTTTGCTAACCGTGACAGTAGAACGAGCCTCTGTTAGCTCTCCGTCGAAATGGAATGAGTACATTGCTGGTCGGACTCGGAGTAGCGCGTCCGCAGCTACCGGTTCCTCGAGGCTCTCGAGGGAACTCGTACTTGTTTCGTTAAAGGAACTGTTTTCGTCGGAAATCGAAACACTCGCGAGAGATTTCATAGAAACAACGGTTGTAACAATTTTGCAACACGTCAGAAGAGAAAGCTTGTTCCCTGCTAAACTTCAAACGCCTCTATCACTCGAGTGTATTTATATCATTTGCAATTGCACATACGGGTGGTAGCTTAATAAAAAGTGCCGAAGTAGGGACTATGAAATACCAATATTACTTAAATCTACTTATCATTCTGATAAATCGAGTAGATTTGTTTGATCTTCCCATTGTTTGATAAAAATCACCGACAAGCAAGAAAGCTAGATTCCCGCACCGAACCTCGAACGAGCGTATCGAATCGATACGAAGCACAGTGCAAAGTTGAAACGACGAAAGTAAGGGGAGAAAGAGATGCAGGAAGATAAGGGGAAATATCGCGGCATCTGTACTACGCCGTATATAGGGACAGCGGCCATCATGGTCGAGGAGTACGCGCGGCGATAAATCGCAGTGCTTGTGGCGGGTGATTTATGGAAAATTGACCGGTTCCCGCCGCTTTTGCGATCCGATCGAAGGGTATCGGAAATGTAGACGCGCGGAATTTCAAACGCGGATACTCTCCGCGTAATTACCATTCCTAGACGGTGGAAATAACGAGTTCCCGTTCGCAGCCACGTCTCTCGTATCGTTCCCGTAGATTCGATCGAACGATATCTCCTCTGTAGTCGAACGAACGCGAAACGATATCCCCTCGGACGGCTTTGTACGCGGTGTGTTAAATGCCGATGAAAAATACCGCGTGATTCAACCAAGTCGCACGGAATCTCTGGTAAACCATTTCGCGATGGATTCTTCGAACGTGTAACAGGAAAATTCTGAGGCGGTTTTTAAAACGTTCGATAGCTTTATGGGAACTGTATAATGGAAGGACGGCTGGCGGATTATAATTATGCATAAGTAGGTCGCTGATCAAATCGGTATACGTGGCTCTTGTACAAGTTTGCAGAAGAGGTTCGCAAAAAGTGAGATTAGAGAGGCACGCGGTCTCGATCTCTTCGTGTTTGTTGATTGTAATCGCGTTAATCATCTGTGGGTGGGTCCTTAACGATATAATAAAGAAAAAAAACAAATTGTTAGCAGCTTCTCTTTTATGCGAATTTTATATCTCAGTATTTTTTTTTTTTTTTTTGTAGGCGCGTTTATTGATCTTTTGGAACAAGGTCTTTTTTATTTTAGATGCGATGATACGCGATTTTCGACGCATTATTTTTATTCGCGAAATTATGACTCGCTGGAATCCTGTTGTAATTCAGATTTTCGCGAGTTCGAAGCGGAGCGTCGATTTTTTTCATCGTTTACGATCGCGGGGGAGAAATTTCACTGAGGAAATAAAATGCATTCGATCAGAAAGAAAATAATCTCGAGCTTGTGACATCATCGGGGAGAATCGAGCGCCCCGTGAACTAGCATCGGATTTAAACGACATCTTTAATGACACGCGTGATTCGCCAACCAGATGCCTAGTCGAAAGGTAATCGATTACGGTACCGTTTATGTTCGAGCATTTATTATTTCAGGCCCTAACTGCGCCATTGGTCGTTGAATCTGTCTGAATCGAATGAAATTCGAATTACGTGGAAAATAATTGAGTTTTTTAACTAACAACGAGTCGAACGTGACGTCTCATTGATTCAAACCTTTCGACTAATCGCAATTCCCATTGACGATCGTTGGTTTATCAGCGACGCGTTCTTCCTCGTCCCTCTACGTGACAGATTCGCTGCACGCGTGAAACAATCTGCGCGCTCGTGACACAGCGACGTAGATCAAGTAATTTCAGCGCGTAGCTTGCCAAATCGTTAACGCGACACGTTCTATTCGGATCATCGTTATTTACGCTTTTTTCGAAACATTAACTACGCTCGTCAACATTCTTGCTACAATTATCACGCGCGATTTCTGAAATAGTATCGCTGTCTCAATAGCGAATCGAAGTGCCATTCGACGCAACGTTTCACCCTTTTGGACGATCACAGATGTAAAGCAGTGATTTCCTTCGTATTTAGGTCCACGAAAAAGGAACCAGTACGCAATTAACTTAGTCAGTACGTGAAAGAACGAAGAAACCTGCTATCCAATGCGAACCTCCATAGATAAATCCAAACGAAAAATATGTCACGCGTTGATACTCAAGCGTAGATAATCCCTTGCTTTTTAGGGACAGAAACGCAGATAATCCCTCGCTCTTTAGGAAAATTCTTTTCCTCCCGTCGAAGCAACCACCTCGGAATTCCTTATCTTTTCTATACCGTCGTCAACAGGCTGCAGACGAACCTAATTGACAGACACATCGACGGGCACGGAAAAAGTAGCTGGAAGCGATTAACGCGCACGTGACGCGAGACGAGTCTCGCGTCTTTCCTTCGGATGATCTCACACGAATAGCATCTAACATTGAAACGAACCGAGCGCCACGTTCTCACTGCATCTCTCGAGGCGTATATCGACTCTCGTTTACGATTTCACGGGGTATATTCCTCCTCGTTGTCCCTCGATCGCTCGTCTACCAGCGAGTGGCAGTTCGCGCGCGTGGTCGCCCGCGAGAAACGGGAAGCCGGGGACTTTTATTAGAAAATGGCCTGTAACGAACGCGGCCGGCGTCCGTGGTAGGATGAAAATTAGGAAAGGGTAGAAAATGACCGGCCTAGATCCGCGCGAAGATATTTTTGCGTCGAGAGACGTTAAACTGGACGCGGTTGGGCGTGGGTGACGATTACACGGTGGCTAAGATGATTTAATTCGAGACGATCGGGACATGACATCGCCTGGTAACGTTGCTCGTCGAGGATACGACGATCTGCATGCGTAATGCAACCTGGATGCCCCGGTCGCTCGTTAAATCGACGTGTTTCGTTCCTCCGACGTAATCCGCGTGGACGCTCGCGTGTTGGCGGTAACCGCGCCAGCGTCCTCGATCTAAATCCACGACGCGAATCGACGGAACTGCTAAACGATCGGCTGATTTCGTTTTCCGACGTGGCTTAACGAACGACGGATCGGACACGGATCGTCGATGCTGTGGAGTTCCTTCTCCTTTGACGATCGATCGATTTTTAATTTTTTGCGATTTCGTAAAACATGTTACAATTTCAAATATGTACTTTTCATTTTGTTTTGTACTTTTGATATGGTATTCCAGTTGCGTTGAATTTTTAATAATAAATTGTTAATAAAACAGAAGATTGTTGTGGAGCTCGTTGAACGAGTATGGAACAAACCGTAATAAATTAACAACATGTTAGTTTTACGATCATATAACCGTAGCAATAAAAATTGCGCGAGCAAAAAAGCAAGGTTTATCTAACTACGAAATGTTTTTCAACAGAGATACAATTTTAACTCCATGGCCGCTTTCTGTACACAAAAAGTGCAATCTCGTTGTTGGATAACGAAATAAATTCCTTTAAATTTTATTCACGCGCACGAACAGCCGCCACAAAGCTAAGTAGCAAACGAATTAATAAGACAGAAATTAAATGTTGTAACTACGTTCAAAATATTACGAAACGCCCTGTTCGATTGTAAATCGTAACGCAAAGTAACATTTCTAAGGCTGTCCACTTTTTATTCGAGCAATTGTGTTACATTTTCCCCGGTAACGGGATCGTTAACTGTGCCTTGGTGGAAAAAGTTCGCGCAGCCCTTCGACGTCCGTTCCGTTGCCAAGTGTGACACAAGGACGCGAGCGTTCGACGAATTAGTAGTCGTAGACGCTGCGAAACTACGCGAAAAAGTAGCCGTTGCCTCTTATGGACGAAACGCAACGACAGGTTGGAACTGCGAACGCGTGTCCCGTTTTCTTTATTATATTAAAACGCGACGCGGAACGTTCCCGCGCCTATTCACCGCTGCGGGACCAAAATGGCGACTAATGGCGGTGACCTGTTTCGCAGATGGCGAACCTGAAGGAGGTGCTGGGCGCTGGCGAGCTCACCGATAAGAAAGCTGGCCTTTATCGGGCGTTGATCGCGGAATTTCTTGGCACGTTGCTGTTGAACCTGTTCGGCTGTGGATCCGTCGTCACGGGGAACATTGTTGCCATAAGTTTGGCGTTCGGCTTGGCTGTCGCCGCGGCGATTCAGGGGATTGGACACGTTTCCGGCGGCCACGTCAATCCTGCTGTCACGTTTGGGTTAATGGTGATTGGAAAGGTGAGATCTTGTAATCTTCTCTTTGCGATCTTGCGATACTAATTGTTACTTGCCATGACCAATTGCAGTTCCGTGTATAATGTCTGTCTCGCCAATTGTTACCCGCTTGCGAGTAGATCCAATGATCAATAATATGGAAGAATGAAAAGATTTGAATAATTTTTTACTTTGGAATTAATAATGAACTTGATAAATGTTGGACGATTGTAAGCTAGTGGATCATTTCCTATTTATATTCTTACACATATTTCTTTTATTTTATTTTCTATCATCTATTATCATTTTTTGACTTTTGGTAATAATTATGTCAGTACCATAGTTTATGCTTTTCATCACTTATCAAATGTTGTCTCTTAAATTGTTTTACTATAGGTAAAAACCTTTAAAATTTCATTGACAGAAAACTAACGAAATGTTGCTTAACTGGTTTTGGCAGTAAGTCCACGATGTACAGTATTATTTAAGTTTCATAAACGACAGTTAATACTTCAGTTAGTTGTTTCGAAATAATTAATTGTTGAATATTGTTTATTTTATTTGACAGGTTCCAATCATTAGAGGCTTGCTGTACGTTATATTCCAATGCGTTGGCGCAATAGCAGGATCTGGTATATTAAGAGCGCTATCCCCCGAAAGAATGGAGCACGTTTTAGGCGTCGTGTCTCTTTCACCGGGCGTTACCCCGATCCAAGGTTTCGGCATAGAGTTTTTCCTCGCCTTCACGTTGGTTTTAGTCGTATTTGGTGCGTGCGACTCAGCTAAACCAGACAGCAAAGGAATAGCTCCTCTTATAATCGGGCTTTCCGTTTCACTTGGCCACATTATTGGTGTAAGATATACGATCAGCACGTTTTTTCACTTTCCCAACTCTTTCTTCTGCGTTCAATTAAATACTTAAGAGTGTAATTGCGACAATCGTAATCCAATTTTTTCTGGATCCAAATTTGGAAAAATTTTGAGGATATAAGTTCATATTCTGTGATTTGTTCTTTTCGATTTCTGCTCTTTAAAAAGTTATGATTGAAACAAATAAATCGACAAATGTCGCGATTTGGTAAAGGTAGGCCACTCGCTTCGCTGCCTTCCTCAGGCGCGCTAGCACTGACTGACCAATTGTGGCCTATGCAAACAGCACTCCTATTCATTTTAGCTATCAGCCATCACTGATTATCGTTTAAAAACCGCTTAAGTACAACACGAAGATATATACGAAGTACTTTGTCTTTAACCATCGTTTTTCTAACAGGTACCAAGAACTGGCGCAGGTATGAATCCAGCACGATCGTTCGGTAGCGCGGTTGTGATGGGCTTGTTCGATAATCACTGGGTATATTGGATCGGGCCGATCCTTGGTGGAATGTCGGCTGGATTAATCTACACGTCCGTGATTGGCCCCGCGAAAGAAACAGAAATTTCCAGCAGAGTGTACACCGCTGCTGCGACCGATGAGAAAGAGGTACAGTAAATCCAGTGTAACCGTTTGAGTGCCAGGAACTTTTGGAGAAATCCGATTCGAAAAGTGCCATGAAGCACGATGGTGCTTCTCTACAATTTCTAATTTAAAAGTAATAGGACGCGTGATGGTGTTTCTCAATTTTTATGTCTCAAAGTTCCAAGCAGCGCGATGGCACAGTTTTTCTACTTATCAGTAAAAGAATCTTGCGTTACTGTTGCTGCGTCATTTTTATCAATATTCAATACGTAGACAATTTGGCTGTTCTCATCAAGTAGTTGGTACTTTTAATCATTGAACAGGAGGAGCGCGTTGTCTGGCACTCGAACGGATAAACGGAACAAAGTACAATAAATCGTACGCGATACGATTATTAATAAAATATAAAATTCCCCGTTTCAAGTATTTAATCTTCTACTATCATCAGAAAAAATTGACCGAAATATTCTCTAAAAAAAAATATTCCAAATGAAATCACTAGCTTTATGTTATAAAATATTACAATCTTTGAATCTTTCTGCGTTTTATTGCTGTATACTGTTTAAGAATATGCACGATGGATGGTCAGTGTTTGCATTTTTAAATCTTCCATCTCGTGTCTGCCCCACAGAAGTTCGAGTACATAGACAGCGGACGCGATGGCCTTTAAGAAACGACGCGACGACATAAAGAAAGATTCAAACGCGGGAATATCGTTATTATTGTTAATTTTTTTATTTATATCGCTGCGATACGAATAAGACGGACAACGAACGAATCGGAAATAGAAGTATTATTTTTGCAGCTACAGAGTCTTCGGGCTAAGAGGAAAGACAACCCCGCTTGATGTTTTAACCGGCGTTAAACCATCGCATTTCCAACTGACAAATCACCCTTCTGCGAAATAATGAAATGCGCATGGGTTCCCCCGTGGGAAACCTTGGGAATTGATAATTTCATTGTCATTATTTCTAAAACACGACGACCGATTTAAACGCGCAAAGTACACGAATTTTGTTTTATTCGAATTTTCGAATTCACGTGTAGCTGAGGAGAGCAATATTTTCGTCTGGATAACAATAACGAAAAATATTCCAAACTCAAGCCTTTCTCATTATTTGGACTTGTAAAGTGGACGAATATGTGCTTTATAGGCAGAGACATGATAAGTATTAACTAATTTGACTCTCTTAAATAGTCCAACAATATTGATCGCTCTAATATTAATTTTTTTCTAAAAGGAAAGGGATTTTCAAATTTTGCACACTGTTCTATTGAATTTTCATGTATTTCTTTATGGTACTCGTATGTATTTGTTCCCTCTATATTTGGCTACGTGCGTGTACTTCATTAAATCGTCTCCTCGTGTTAGACCATATTATTCGATACATTTTTATTTGATTTTATTTATTTAAAGTCGTATGTTTAATCTCGTGGAGTTTTAGCGACTATTATAACAGAAAACTGTCGCAAACCAAAGATAGATTCTGCCAAACTGAAAGCTTACACGTGTCGACATCTTCTGCCATTTGAATCTACTTATTGGAAAGTGTATGCAACCGAATCGTTGATAAATGATCCAAATTTCATGGTTGATAAACTGTGTAATTTTTAAACAGTACGACTGAATGCAATTTTCGAGATGCAGTAAAACATGCGTTTACTTCCATCTTCGAAACACTCATTTTTTGATAAATACTAATATATGTATATTATACTATATTAATTTTTAATATTTTATTCATCGACATTAACGATTTTTTTTATTATAGATTACAACTATTCCTTTACACAGTTCCGCCATTGAAATGTAACATACATGGTTTAATTTATAAATTTTACCAACGGCGGACTTTCAGTATTTATACATGCATAATCGATATATTTATATGCGTATCCTTATTTGCGAATTTCCAATATTCATTTAACATAATTCATTGTTATATTTTGTATCAGTTATATTTTGTAAACTCATAAGATGTAATTTTCTTTTTATAAATTGTATATTAAATTACGATTGCGTGTGTGCGAAATAATCCATCACACGTGTGTAATCCCGTTTAAATGTATATCTATTAAAAATAAAACGTATACGTGAATATACGCGTTAAATTCAATCGTGCGAGATGAGATATAAATCTGATATGAAAGGTATGGTGATGTCCCTTATTTCATTTATACTACGTATACGGTGAAGGTATATTAAAATAAGCTGACACCCTCGATTTTACATTTACACACCATACTTTTGTATTTGATACATAGTTTCGGATGTTTATAAAATATTGTGTGAATAGCCTATGTATCATTTCCATTCTAATCTGATAAAATTAGCATAACGATTAAATGTTACGGTAAGTTTAAAGTACCATATGTGTTCCAAAATAGTGGAGTCATTTTTGTATAACAATGGTGAGAAACAGTTGTGTAACGTTCGGCAAAGCAAGATAAGATTGGCAATCGAATTCGAAACGAAATTTGAAACGAAGTAAAAAAAACTGACGTATATATATATACACTTGTCTTAAGCCTGGTATATGTATACACAAATACTAAGTCAGATATCTAAAACAAGCATCTCAATTTACAATATCCTCCACTTGAATATTTTACTTATTATCCCATTTTTAGAATTCTTATGAGAAGCATACCCAACAATGAAAACAACAAATTGTTCTCTTATGTATGCAAAACATCATCCGAGTTCTCTATGATTTTTGAAACAGAACTTTTTATACGAAAATGTTTATTACTAGGCACTAACTTATTCTTATACTTTACCGCTATCAATAGTGATTAACATTGTAGGCATAGTTCTACAATTGTCACACAAAAAATTAAGAGAAAGTAAGAAAGTTAGATTTATATACGATAGTAAGATAAACGTTATCTTAAATTTATGTGATTAATTAACAAATGTAATGAAAAACAAAAGATCAAGGAGCGTCATCGGAATTAATTTTTGAATCTATAAAACTATGATTAAAAATATAATTTTGATCGAATTAGAGCTTACAGATTTGAAACCAAAAGCTCTACTTGAAACAGATGTTGTTTTACCATTTCCTTCTATGAGAAAGTTCAGCCCTCCATTTGCTGAAGTTTATCCTCAAGGCTATCTTGACTATCATTAGTGTCATTTAAATTAATTGTGCCACCATCATGGTCAAGTTCAATTACGGAATCTTCTAACTGACTTTTTTGTACCTCCAATACATTATCTGACGGTTCGAAAATATCTGTCGATTCTGAGAGGTCTTGCTCGTCTAATGTTAAGTTCGCATTTTGCTCGGGTTGTTCCAAAACTTGTACTTCATCCTTTAAAGATTCTATTTTCATGTCGCTTGATTCTTGGGAATCTGACACGTTCATAGAGATAGAATTCTCTAATTTCATATCGACTTCTTGTTCTTGAACATCGGCTTCGACGACGCTTTCCTGTTTTACCGGATAATCGTCCGCATTAGACGGGCCAGGTTTTGGTTTATCGTTATAATTCTTTTGCGAAGACTCTCCAAGTACAGATATCTGACTAAGATTGCTGAGAACTGATTCTTGCATTTTGACCACGGAATCGGCTGAATTTAATATATTACACAATTCCCGACTCATTTCCTCAACTTCCGATGTTTCTTCCGTTTTTACCACGATAATTTTCTTATTCCCGTAAACTTTAGAACTGGTTATCATTGGTTTACCTTCTTTTCTGGATGGTGTAGTAGTAATAGGGATTGGTGTTGCTGCTATTGTTGCTACCACTGTTGCTACTGTTGCTGGTACTATCGTTGTCGCTGTTGCCGCGGCTACTAACGCTGTAGTTACAGGAATTGGTTTTGGCGTCGCAGGAGCATCCTTGGATTGACTTTCCACTTGCGTTTCTGTTTCAGTCTTTATTGCTTCTTTTTCTGGTTCAGGATGAACATTCTCTATTTCCATTGTTGAAGCAGTAATTGTTGTTGCAGCTGCTGTTGTTACGGTAGTCGTCACAGGAGTAACCGTTACAGGAACAATCGTTACATCGCTGTCGTTATATTCCTGCTCTTCATCGTACATGCTCTGCTTTTTCTTTACGAAAACTCTTTTCAGCGGTAATTGCTGTTCGTCGTCAGACTCATCGTGTCGTTCCGGCGACATTTCCTCGATTGGCTCGTATTCTTGTTGTTTCCGGGCTTCTAACTCTTCTATCTTTAGGCGTTGTTGTTCCACTCTCTTCTCGAGTTGTTCTAATTTCTCTTTAGTCTCTTGATCGCCTACTATTAACGCAGGTTTCTGTGGGGTAGAAGTTGCGGTTGTTTTCGTTACCGAAGATGATGAACTGGTAGACTGAGATGTTTTCAATTCGAATTTCGGCGATTCGCTTAGTACGGTTTCACTAGTTTTTATCGTAGCTGACGGTTGCCGTGGATCCGTAGATGATTGCAATACAGCTTGAACCAAACTTTGATGCTTGTCAAGAGGTTTCTTGACAACGACTCTCTTTACAACATTACCGGTCGGTAATTTCGCCAATTCCGCTGGATCTATTATCGTACCATCAGGATTCATGATTACCTCTCTTGTAGTATCTCCTTGACGGATGATTCTACGAACAATTACCCTCTTTGTTACTTTGTGACCTGTATTACTCGTCTGAGGAGTGCCACCTGCTCCGTCGTCCTCTTTCAGCGTAGGTGTAGTGGTTATTGTCTCTGTACTACCGCTAGGTTTCCTCACAACGATTCTCTTTATTACTTTGACAGTATTTACTGATTTTGGTGTACCAGTCAATGTTACAGGAGCTTCAGATTTAATGTCTATTACCGGAGTTAAATTTTGCGAACTCTGTCCCTGTTGGGCTCTAGACTGATTTGTAGGCGTGGCCGACTCTTTAGCTTGCTCCTGAACATTTTGATGTTTCAGTGGTATCTTATGTTCTTTAAACACGGACGCCACAATTTTTTGGACTTGCGCTTCTGTTTCGTCCACGCGGGTAGATTTGGTGGGTTCCTCGCTTTGTTTAGATTGCGAAGGTTTGGATGATTGAGACTGATTACTAGTCGGACTTTGCTTTACTTTCGCCTCTTGAACTTCTCTGCGCTGAATAGGCATCAACGTTTTAATTGTCTTTTTAATCATGTTTCCATCCTTGTGTCTTACATATACAACTTGTTCCTTTTGACTTTCTTCCTTCTCCGATCTTTCTGGCTCCTCCTCGCTCTCGGATGGTTTATTTGGTTTTGGTAGCTTCTTCACAATATATGCTGGTGGTTCGTAGTCGTCGTCTCCATCTGAGTACTGTTCCTCCTCTTCGTCTTCGTCAGAATCCAAATCAAGTTTAATTTTATTGTCTGGCTGCAATCCATCCGGTCCCATTTTCTCGCCTGCTTCAATATGTTGTTTTATATGAGTAACATAATCTGCCCTATTTCTGCACGATTCCTGGCATACATCACATGTTAATCCCATACCTGTGCGTTTTGTGTGCGTTAGTTGATGTACTTCCAAGCTCTCTTTGCGCTTGAATGCCTTACCACAATCTTCGCAAACATGACGTTTCTCTACAGAATGTGTCCGCATGTGTCTGGTCAAATGATGAGATAGGAGGAATGAACGAGGACAGAGTTTACATAAATATGGCCGATGACCAGCATGAGTTGTTAAATGACGAGCCAACTTTGTGCTTGTACGGAATGCTTCCTTACAATATTCACAGACAAAAGTTTTGTCCTCGTTGTGCAGCACTTCATGACGTTCTAAGCCTTGTTTGTATGTAAAACGCTTGTTACAAATATTACACTGGAAGGGTTTCTCTTTTTTGTGTACAGAGTCCTCGTGCTTCTCTAGTTCTTCAGTCGTAAAGAATTCACGGTCACAGTGTTGACAACCGTAACGCAATTCATCTCTATGAACTTTCTCATGACGTTGTAATAAGTTCGCTCTTGAAAATTGTTTGTTACAAATAGGACAAGAATATGGCTTCTCTTCAGAGTGCGTCGTCATATGTTTACCAAGATCATACTTTGAGAAGAACATGCGGTCACATTCTGTGCATTTATAATTACGATCACGATGAGCTTTTTGAATGTGCAGAGAAAGAGCTTGCCGCAATGGAAAAGTACGATCACACTGGTCACAAGCATGTACCCTTATCTCACCTGGTTCTAACTTTCGTTCCTCTTTAGCTCTGTTTGTGTCGTGATCTCCTTCGCTACCAGCATTCTGGTCTTCCTTGTAGAAATCATGTTGATCGTCTTTTTCCCTTTGCTTCTCAGCTTGTCTGTCTCTATCTCTATCTCTTTCTCTTTCCCTCTCTCTTTCCCTATCCCTTTCTCGATCACGGTCTCTATCCCTCTCGCGTTCTCTTTCCCTTTCCCTCTCTCTTTCTCTTTCTCTATCTCTTTCTCGTGTCTCTCGTCTTTCTCTATCACCATTGTCTACTCGTGGTTTCTTAGTTCCTTCGCTTTGAGGTCTTTGCTCAGCGGAACGTTTATTGTTTACATCGGGAGGATCATTTGGAATTGGTGGAAACGGTCTTGGTAGGACACCGGACAACGGATAAGCTCTCAACGCTTCGTCAGCCTTTTTACATTGAAGCTTAAATTTGTAAGATCTATCCAGATTCCAACGGCACATGCTACATATCATTTGTGGCATTCCATCGGCTGCGTATACCTTAAACATGTATATCAAAGAGTTAAGAACATGTATATCAAAGAATAAGATACTAATATATTTTTAATGTTAAAATTGCACACTCAAGGCTCGATTAACAGAATATTCGTTCAAGAGAAATATATTGATGTTATAGAAAAGAAATGATAAAAAGTAACACGTAGAAAGTTTATGCAAAACGATAACTTATCATTGATCGAATTCATTCTGAATTAAATGACTACAAATACTAAAATGTGAAATAAGATTAAGTACACGGTTACATTTCCATCAAGATATATCATTCTACATTATGATCCAATGAAAATCCGTTCGCAAGACAAAACAATAAACACGAGCCTCTTCACAATTTTTTATTCCTAAATATCGATAGTAGAAAATATCCTAGCGATTTGTAAATGTAACAAACGACCATTTTACCATCGCAGCGTGTAAGAAAGTTACCAAAGATATACGACTCTACCGCGTCAAGCGTAATCGCGCTAAGTAATTCCAATGTTTGTCATTCCCAATCGTTGTATCATTCATTAGTAACTACGTATCCCTGAATTTATTTATCGCAGAAATGGGCGAACCATTTTCATGCCATCGAGCCATGAGAATTCGTTGGAACGATATCCGCTCGATCGGCAAACGCGACCACTGCATTATCCATTCCCCGTTAACCATTCCTCGTCTATTGGCACAGCGTTCATTTTGTTCGATAAAAAATACCGATAACAACGAATAGAGTGCGACAAAGGCGAGAAGCGTTCACGAACGAAGGAACACGTTGCGTGGCATGTCGCAGGAGCAATTTAGGCAGCACGTCCCTCGTTAGGCTACGATACGAGAGGCGGACAGGGAATGGATCAGTGGCGGTCGATCTCGTCTCGAAGGAAAATAATTACCTCGATGGCGACGCACGACATGATCTGCAGGGTAAGCGGCACTTGGAACGGTTTGCTGTGATCCTTTTCGTAAATGAAGTTAAGCGGCTCGGACTCGGTCAGGCAGAATCTGCAGACCCGCCTGGACCGTAGCGGCGCCGGCCTGTTCTCCATGTTTTCCTGACTACCGTCCGTTCAGGCACCCACAAACCACACACTCACGCGTCCAACACGTCGTTCACCTTACCGTGTCCCCTTGAAACGTCGCCTATTTAGATTTCGTGCACGCCGCGGCGAACGATCGCGATTAGAACGTTCAATACGATCCCGATACGTTGCTCGTTAATCAAAATTCTAAGAAACGACGCCGAGCGTCGGTAAGCGTCGCGTCACGGACGACGAACGAGCGGGACGTGGTATATACCGCTATGGCGCTATTATGGCGGTCCGAAAGACTCGGTTCCTCTGCGTGGCGTCGTTCGAGTTTTCGGACTCGTTCGGCTTCGGCCTTTGCACATCAGCGCCACTCGCGTCAACCTCACCACGGCACTTGTGATGCACTTCCCGGATAAAGTAGAGCACGGTTCGTCTGTTATTGCCCAGTAATTGGCACCGCGCGGTCGGTACTCCATTTCTATTTCTTGTAGACATTTTATCGTGGAACCAGTGAAATTATTCTATCGCGTTTTATTGTATTTCACAAGAGGAAACGTTTGAGTAGAAGATAGCTTAATTGTTGGCTACATCGTAAACTATTTGCTCTTACATCGATTCGTTTATATCGAAGGGCGACACTGCAACGCTTTACGTTACTGTTCGAAAATTCCTGTCGCGATATCTCGATTTTAGTGTCGAGCAAACGTTTGGTTATTTCTCGTTGTTTTCTTTTTTTTTTTATAGAGAAGCCACACTCCTCTTTCGATCCTCTCTGGGTAAAGTTCACGAGGCATGAACCAGTGTTCCAATTGGAAAATACTACGATACCTCGCCGGAGAGAGGCGAAGACGACGGCGCACTGCTACCAATCTGGAATCTCTCCGTCGTGATATCGAAACAGACGTTCACCTCCAACCAGCGGACGATTTATTGCGAGGCCTGCGAACCGATGCGGCGCGTGGCCTATCCACAACTGTTGCACGCGATCTTTTAAACAAAAGCGGCCTGAATGCGCTCACGCCTCCGCGAAAGATCTCCACCGCGTTCAGATTCTTGCGTCGATGTTTCGGTGGATTCTCTTTGCTTATATGGGTATATCAGCACATTCTCTTTTCGCAGTTTATAATTTAATTAGAAAATCGAGACGAATGAAAACACGTTACCCTTTGTCTCGCGCGATTTCCTTGACTTTCTTCAACTCCATCTACATCTAACTTTATCGATGCGCCGCGCTGCGAACGTTATTGCTTTCTAATCCTCTGTAATCAGAGTTCTGTGTGCTTGCGATAAAAGGAATGATAAAGAGTGATAAATCAGAGTTGCGAAATGTTTCAATCCTCTTAATAGCTTTTAAGTAATGTAACAGAGATTACCTGGAGATTAATACGAGATTCTAAGGGATAATCCTTTAGGTGGGCGCTGCATTGTGTTTCTGCAATTATCTCCTGGAACGTGGAACGTACGGAGAGGCTTCGAACGAGCATCTAGGCCTTGGCGTCGTCCTGCTCGCTCTGATTTTGGTCACTGCGATGTTTAGCCACTATCAGGACGCGAAGAGCTCGCGGATCATGGAGTCGTTTCAGCAGATGTTACCACGGAAGACGATGGTCCTTAGGGACGGCGAGAGGAGGCCGCTGTGCGTCGCCGAATTAGTCGTCGGGGACATTGTCCTTTTGGAAACCGGTGACCGAGTACCCGCTGACATTAGGATTCTGGAATGTCAAGGTAAATTCGTATCGCTGTAGTTGCAGCCGTAACTTTCTTATTTCACAACAAAAAAAGCCCTCGCCTTTCTCTTCGTCGATGCTCGAGATATCCGGTTGATTTTGTGGTGGACACTATTTTACAGAAACCATCGAATATCACCGTATTTCAATCCCATCTGAGCTGTACCTCCGTTCCATCGGTCTCGTTACAGCGTACGCTAGATCGTGACACGTGAAACGTTCCATGGACGCTATAAATAGCTGCACTTTCATTTCTGATTAATTGTAATCGATATGTTTTCTTTTTTTAATCGAAGCGTACAATTGAATGTTGAACTATTTCAAATTTTGTAGAACGGTGAGACATACTTTTTATTGTTACGGTTTTGCGAATACCTACTTTATCTTCTTTGGAATTTATCGATTTTCAAGCGCGATTGAAAACCCTCCGCGTTGCGATTAAGGTCTCAAGGTCGACAACGCGTCCATCACCGGAGAATCGATTCCGCTTTTGAGAACGGCGCACGTTTATCCGGCGAGCACCGTGATGGAGGCTAAGAACATGGTATTCTTCTCGACTGACATTGTGGAAGGTAAAACCCGTGGAAACGAGTCGTAGCGGTGGAGCTGTTCGTTTCTTAAGCGCTTCCTACGGTTGCCCAACCTCCGTCTTCTTTCCTATCATCGGAGTTTCGTCAAACAGGCACCGGAAAAGGAGTCGTGGTTGCGCGCGGCGACCACACCGTGATGGGCAGGGTTGCTAAATTGACGTCGAAATTGAAGGCGAGGCCGACGCCGCTCTCGCGCGAGATCCACTGGTTCATGAAATTGATATGCAGCTGGGCCGTGTTCCTCGGTTTGCTGTTCTTCACTCTGTCCACGGCGATGGGCTACGATTGGATCAACTCGATTACGTTCCTGATCGGCGTCATCGTCGCGAACGTGCCGGAAGGGCTGGTGGCCACGATGACTGTCAGCCTCACGTTGACGGCCATGAGGATGGCGAGCAAAAACTGTCTGGTGAAACATCTCGAGGCCATCGAGACGCTGGGATGCACCTCTGTCATTTGTAGCGACAAGACGGGAACGCTCACTCAAAACAAGATGACGGTAAGCTTGCCGGTGTGTTGTTTTGTGAAATTCTTTTATACGAACCATTGATGACTTGTGGTTATCTCTATAACGAACCACAGTTAATTCAGCGAGCTTTAAAAGCGTGTAAAATTGTATATTTTTAATTATATGCAATTGGTGCAAAGTATTAGAGAAAATTGAAGTGATCGTATAATGAGTTTGTTACATTATTATGCCATTACTGTCAACAGTAATATAGCGAGCAATCGAAACGTTAGAGGAAGCATTATAGAATAGATAATGTTAATATGCAATTATGTTTGATTATACACTGCGGATAGGCAGCAAGCGAATTACTGTCGACTCTGACTCCGCTGTTCGTATCCATACTTTGGTCTACGCGGGAAATACTGTCCCCGTTTAAATGTCAACACGAATTTTCTTGCTTGTTATTCTATAAAGTTCTCGTACCGCAATAATACTTTTAATCGGACGATTACAAAATACTTATGTCTCTTGTTCGTTAGGTTCGACACATGTGGTACGACGGTAAATTGCAAGAGGTAATGGCGTCGGACACGTGGCGAAAATACATTAGGAATCCTGGATTTCATAATTTAGCGAAGGTCGCCAGCCTCTGTAATCGAGCTGTGTGGGAGGCTTTGCCAGAAAATGTGGCTGTCCCGCCTCTCAGCAAGAGGAGAATTCTAGGCGACGCGTCCGACGCCGCCTTGTTAAAGTGCATGGAGGCCCTCGTGAAAGGGGGCGCCGAGACGTACAGAAAAAAATGTACAAAGGTGTCAAAGTATGACCACATTACGCATCACAATCGCCTGTTGACACGTAGCTCGAGTAATTCGTTTCTGTTCATGCTTGCACAGGTGTTCGAGATACCGTTCAACTCGACGGATAAGTTCCAAGCGAGCGTTTACAAGTGCGGCAAGAGGCACACGGTTCTCCTGAAGGGCGCACCGGAAAGGGTTCTGGAGCGATGCTCAACTGTGTCACTTGGTAACGAGACGAAGAAGCTGGACGACGACATGATAAACGCTTACACGGAGTCCTGTTACGTTCTCGCGAATAATGGCGAACGTGTACTCGGTTTTGCTGATCTCGATCTTCCTGTCTCTTCTTTCCCGCCTGGTTACGTCTTCAAGGAGGATCCACCGAACTTTCCCCTCTGGAATTTGAGACTAGTAAATCTATTTATATGAAACAAGAGCACAATCGCTGTTCAAAATCGTATTACATTTCACGTTAATTCGTAAATCGAACCTTCCCCACTCGAAAGCTCGATAAGTCAACATTCAAGGCTTTTCTTTTTTCTCTTACGCTTCTCAGTTATCAGAGTTTCACTCGATAATAATTGCTCTATGTTAAATACACTTTGTGTTTAATTACTCTACGAATTTGCGCGAATAAATAAATAATTTTCCTGATTATCAGATTGGACTGATATCGATGATGGATCCTCCGAGGCCGACGGTGCCGGATGCGGTGTACAAATGCCGTTGCGCCGGAATCAAGGTGATCATGGTGACCGGCGATCACCCTGACACGGCGAGGGCGATCGCGAAATACGTCGGCATCATCACCGACGATCATTCGGACGATGGAAGGGAACGCTCGACCGTGGTAACGGGAACGGAGCTGCGCGATTTACAGTCGGACGAGCTTGACCGTATCATAAGACAATACCCGGAGATCGTTTTCGCTAGAACGTCGCCCGTGCAGAAACTGCAGATCGTCGAGAGCTGTCAACGGCTCCACTTGATCACCGCGGTCACCGGCGACGGAGTCAATGACTCGCCGGCATTGAAGAAGGCCGATATTGGTATCGCCATGGGGATCGCGGGTACATTTCTTTCATCGATCTGGATTTCTACTATTACAGTAGCATCGCGAATGATTCGAATTTTAGAATGAAATCAATTATTGTTCATAATTAAATGGCATCGAGTATTTATCTTAGTGGTATCCGACGAATAGGATCAGATGTGACTAGAGAAGTCGCAGACTTAATTCTATTAAACGACGACTTCGCGTCCATAATTACCGGTATCGAGGAAGGTCGGCGAGTGTTTGACAATCTGAAGTCGAGTATTGCGTACACACTCGCCAGCAATGTACCAGAGATAATCCCCTTCTTGGCATTTATTGTGCTTGGAATACCATTGCCCGTCGGTGTGATTTGCGTACTGTGCATAGATCTCGGTACAGATATCTGGCCAGCTGTTTCTCTAGCCTACGAGAGATCTGAATCCGACATTATGCTCAGGTATTGCTCGCGTCTACCACTAATTACTTATATTCCAAATACAATTTAATACCGTTCTGTTCCATCTGATTCGTTGCAGAAAACCGAGAATACCGCACGTAGATCATCTCGTGAGTGGTCGTTTGCTGTTCATGTCCTACGGGCAGATCGGTATAATCGAAACGTGCGCAGGATTCTTCACGTACTTCGTGGTAATGGCTGAGCACGGTTTTCTACCCAGCAGATTGTTGGGTCTGCGACCGTCGTGGGACAGCGTCGTCGTGAACGATCTGAGGGACAGTTTCGGCCAAGAATGGACGTACGAACAGCGGAAGGTTCTTGAATACACTTGCCACACCGCTTTCTTCGTCAGCATAGTGATCGTTCAGGTGGCTGACGCGATGATCAGCAGAACCCGCCGCAACTCGCTTTTCCGCCAGGGCATCAGCAACTGGGCGCTCAACTTCGGCATCATTTTCGAGATAATCGTCGCGTGCGTCGTTTGCTACGCGCCGTACATGGACGAGGTCCTCAGAACGTACCCGTTGATCGTCGATTGGTGGTTGCCAGGCGTCCCGTACGCCTTTATCATTCTGATCTACGACGAGTTACGAAAGCTTTGGATCAGACGAAACCCTGGTGGCTGGTGGGATCGTCAGACTTGCTATTAAACGCGAGATACATCGGTATTAATGTAGATATCTCGTCTGAAACAGTGATTCCGTAGAACGAAAGTCGTCGAGTCGTGTAAGCGCGAATCGAGTCGATGTTGTACCGCGCGATTAATAAAGGAGTATATCCGGAACGTGAAAGAGCATTTAAACGTTTTATTGTAAAAGTATTTAAAGCATCGAGAGCTACCTTGTTCGACGCGCGCGGTTAAACTCGATTCTTTAACGGAACGCTCGTGTCCGCGAGTATGCAGAAGAGCAATGGTTCTCCTTTAGTTCTCTACGCGGTCATCGGGTGTTGTAACCTCGTGAATGGAAAAGTGGGGGATGCATATAAGGCCCTGGGACCCTCTCGATGAGGCCCAGTAGTCTCTAGTCATCAATTCCCTCACGTTCGAAGAACCGTGACTTGATTCGAGAGATAACGAAAAATAACCGCACACCCGTCCGTCTGTCCACGTCCTCCGTCAGGATGAAGACGGAGGTATTTTGTCTGCTTGTCTGTCTCGGTGAGTAATTATTTTCCGCAACTAATTCGATTTCAATCCGCGTCAAAGCGAACGGGTGAAAAACACGTTCGTTTCGCAATTCTATTTTCGCTTGTTAACGTGCTTTATTTAGACGTTAAACAACACCTCGATGGACGTTAGAAACGTAATACCGTGCGTGTACATAGAAATTGGTTCGCGTAGAACGTTCGAACGTAGCGGAATTTCGTCAGAGGATAAAAAGAGATACCGTAACAATGATGATAAAATAATATCTGGTCTGACTAGTAACCTTTAGCCGAGGTATTGTTTTACCTCGTCCAATAACGATGTGGATTTAACTACCGCTTCTGCTGTTATCGTCGCGCACCGCTTGTACCGCTTGACATTTCCTCGCGAGATCTTGTTTCACGAAGATTTCTAACGCGACGCATCGTGCTCGATCCCCGCGCGAAATTATTCACGGCAATATGGAAATCACGCGCAGGATCGACGTGCATATTGTTCAGAATATTCGCCAGTGATTCACCCACGCGACTCGATCGACACGGGATCCTTTCTTGTCCACGGGACAACTTACGCCATTCGCTCGATATTGAGAAATCGGCTAGCGCCTCGCGCTTTTTGTAGAAAGTTTCATTTCTCCAGCGTCAAACGCACTGGCTCGTTGTTCGTCGAACGCGATTAAATAAATAGACGTTTCGATATCGATCGGACGCACGTTCAACTTGGCTCACTTTCCAGTCACGAAGTCACGTGCATCAGCCGGAATTTTCGATTCTCACCGAGGCAACGCGCGCTTCTCAGTTACTGTAAAAAAAAAAAAGAAAAAGAACTAGACTCAATTGTTACTCGGTTGGTAATTAAATCGGCAGCAGATCGACTGCATTTGCGGGGGAATTAATCAGCGATTTCTATTGGCACAGTTCGCGCGGTTAATTTCGTTTCGTACACCTAATCTGAGATCTTTGAAACGCGTCGACGTCTATATAGAGTGTTGGAAAGTTAACAGGTCCGGACGATTAAACAACATTTAAGTTCTGCCCGAGCAGACATACACGGGAGACCGGGCACTTTCTCGCTTTCTTCCGTTCGCGAGGTCGACCGGCGTTTACGTGCGACCGGCGTTTATTCAGGGACGCAAGACGTCGCGCTGCCTTGAAAATACTCCAACCAGTTGACCCTCTCTCGCCATTCACCGCTTTTATTGTCCCCCACCCTTCTTTCATATTTTTTCCACCTTCTATCTCTTTTTTTTTCATCAAATTCATTAGTTATTCCTGGCGGTCGACGCGAATGCATCCGCATTGCACAGTCTCGTTCCACAGCAGGAAAGAGAATAGAAATTCGATTCCAAATTGAACCTAAACATGCAATATTTTGGTAAAAAGATAGCTAGACCAGAGTAACATACTGACAATAATTAACTGTCGCCATCGAGTGTTGATTTTCACAAGAGACCATCGAGTTACCAATTTTTATTCTCAAATAAAAATCGACTCGAAACAGCTGCGATTAACGAGAGATACGATACATATTTCAATAATCAATCATTTTTCAGGCGTGGTCACCGCCTTAACGAGGAAACAAGAGTCGATCGAGCAGAATCGTCGAAAGGCATCGCTACCATCATTGCAGAAGAAGCAACCCTTACCAGAGATAGAAGAGTACGAGGAGGAGGAGGAGATTTCAGAAGAATGTCCCGAGCCAAACGGTTTTTTCCGTGACGAGGAACAGTGCGACAAATATTACGACTGTCGAGACGGTAAAGCAATCGACAAATTATGCCCTGATGGCCTCGTGTTCAACGACTTTAGCCCTCTACACGAGAAGTGCGATTTACCATTTGGAATCGATTGCACGAAGAGGCCAAAATTACGTAAGCAAAAATCGAAAACTCTATTTGACTCCTGTTATCGTCTAAAATGCACGTTATGCTAATCGATACGTCTAAATTTGCAGAGAAACCACAGCCATCCGCGCACTGTCCAAGGATGCACGGCTACTTCGCTCACGAGGACCCCAGGATATGCAACACGTTCTATTACTGCGTCGAGGGGAAGTACAACATGATCACGTGCCCAGACGGGCTGGTTTTCTCTGAGAAGACCGGGATCTGCAACTGGCCCGACGAGGCGCAGAAGAAAGGCTGCGGTTCCAGGGAGCTGTTCAATTTCACGTGCCCAAAGGTCGACGAGTCGGTCGCGGCCACCCATCCGCGGTACCCCGACACGGAGGACTGCCAATACTTTTACGTCTGCGTGAACGGAGAGATACCCAGGAGGAGTGGTTGCAAATTGGGGCAAGCCTTCGACGAGCGTACTGGAAAATGCGATTGGGCGAGGAAAATACCCGAATGGTGAGTCGATAGCTGTGTACGCAACTTATAAATACCTCGGTGTTTCTTGTATACCTTCTTTCGTTCAGAAATCTCTGAATTTTTCAACAGAATTCGCTGCGCGAGTTTGAAACGATTGCAACGAAGCTATAGCGTTTCTTTCGAAAGTAATCGAGGCTGAGTAAATACTTGCGTAGCCACTTGTATTCAGTGATTCGAATAGTTGACGTAGAAAAATAATCGTCGAAAGTTGAACGCTCGTTTTCGATTGTACATCTACAGTTTGATTTATCGTAGAGATTAACATGGGTGTATATTTTCTTGTGAAATTTCAGCAAAGACTGGTACAAGGATCAATTGACTGACGAGGAGTTGGACGCGCTGGAGCATCCACCCCCAAAACCGAAACCATCCGGTGGACACAGTAGAAGGAAAATCTCTAAACCGACATAGTTTTAAGGCTGAACGCGTGCATAGATTTTAGTGTTTATTGACTCGTTAATGATCGTCTTGAAAATAAAACATTTTTAACACGACCACGTTTTTGTAGAGAACCAACGAGCTTGTTTCGCAATTGAAGTTTGTGATTCTATTATTTCCATTCGCGTTGGTGTCTACTCGCAAATCACTATGCAGTGAGTCAGCGCGAGATTGAGTGAAAGTTTTCACTTTTATTTATATTGATAGATATTTTCTGCGAAAACAAAATATTTAACAACGTGCAATTAGAAATACTCGTTTCGTATGCAAGTGCTTACTTAAGTTTCGTGCTTGATCCTGTTTTTTTAATGGCATAAAAAATTGTGCCACTTAACGGCTTCGCGTTTTCAACGAGCGTGTGCATAAAATTTCGTGAGAATATTTTTCGCAAACCGGCTAGATCGTTTATGGTATCCGTGAATACCGGTGCGAGCAGACTTCTTTTCACTTGGTTTAGTAACGTAGATATTCATAGTGCGTAGTGAAAGTATTCGAAGTCTGAAAGTTCGCATTTCACTGGAAACGCTTCCAAAATCTGCTCGATCGCCGCGCGGACGAACGTGCCGAGCTTCCGTGATAAATTCGCGATTATTATTACCGCGTTTTTGCAATTACTGACACGAATCAATTTTATGTAACGCGACGGAGGTGTTATCGCAAAACATCTCTCGTATTTGTTGCACATTTCGTCTCGTGCGGCGTAAAAGTAGCCTTCGCGGAAGAAAGTGCGAACGGAGAATTGAAATCTACCGGTTTTAAGTAACTAATCATTATTATACGCCATCACGATTGTGCAATGCCTCTTAATCGATCTCTGATCTCCAATCGTAATTACATCGTGTGCAACAAAATTGCAAATTTGTGCAAATCACAGTTGGATCGCGTTACTCTACCGTCCCTTCGTTTCGTATAGCTTCGAGCGATCCGCACGCTCAAGAAACGGGAATAAAATAAGCAACCAGGAAGCGGCCCACTGTCGCCGTCAAACAAGAAGAATAATCTTCGTTAACACGATGTAAATGTACATTATCTAATAACAATTAATCCGGCTAATTATCTAATTATCTAATAACACTTGTTCAGCGTCAGAACCAATCGATAACTTGGGCCTGTGAAAAACGGCTAGACGCAGCAGCCACGGTAATTACATCTCCGTTTCGAAACGTTCGAGGAACGCAACGATCGTTCGCAAAGATCGTGGCGATTTGAATTTTTCTCCGGTGAGGAGCATCGAAGGACGTTCAGGTGAGAGTGCCCGGCAAAAAAAGGCAGGAGGAGGATGAACAGCTGCGGTTACGGCAAGAAGCGAGAAAGAAGGGTAAAAGCGCGTGGTCCCCGCGATCAATCTTGATTCTAGACGGTTATCCGCCGATGAAAACGAAGCGAAAGTGGGGAATAGCCCATTCGGTTGTAGTGGGGACCAATAGGGTATACACCGTGGTGAGTTGCCGACGAGCTGCAGTG
This sequence comes from Xylocopa sonorina, assembly GCF_050948175.1. Lineage (NCBI taxonomy): Eukaryota > Metazoa > Arthropoda > Insecta > Hymenoptera > Apidae > Xylocopa > Xylocopa sonorina. The sequence continues at coordinate 7,422,143 of NC_135200.1, forward strand.
TTTCGCGGCGGAGACACCATTTCGAAGGGTGATCCAAAAATTCATTAATCGCACCGTCCCTTTGTACAGTGAGCAGTGACTGGAGTAATCCTTTTTATTGGGTCGCGCGATTCGTTTCCGTCCAGAGCCGAGAAAACAACAGATAGGATCAAGATGATCGTAGCGTCCCTGGTAACGATGCTGGCTGCGATTGCTGCGACACGTAAGTTCCACATTCTCTCGATCTCGATCCATTCTCAGTGAGGATCGCGATCTGTAACGTGGACATATTTCCAGCCACGCCGTTCGTTCCTTAACTGTTACAATATGCGTCCCAAGCGATCGGGTCCCATGTTTCGCGTAACAGTGAGAACATTCGCGAGACTCGAGGTACCGCGATCACTTTTAACTTCGATCGATTCGAAAGTGAACATTTACGGTAAAACGGACGCCCTCGTACTCGGTTACTTTTGTATACGTATAAAAAAATTGCGGCTGCTGCTTTTTAAATTGCACGCTCGTATCCTTTTCGAGCACGAGGGCAGTGGCTAGCGTGAGAGTAAATTTACCAGAAATTTGCACCGCGTTGCTCAGGTCTGGAGCAAAAAACGCTACATGCTAATCAGCGAGAAGAAAAAGAATGGTTTCACTGAAACAGACCTCGGACTTTCTCTTCATTTCTTGGCACGCCACGCCGCAGCTTTTAAAACGCGCTACCGAATTTCCGGTATATCGTAATAGCCCCGTGAAACCGGTCAAATTTCATAACTATTTAAATATGTTCAAATCTCTGGGTCGCCCATCCGTGAGAAGGTGAGAGGAGAGGAGAGAGAGAAAGAGAATTGAAAAGAAGAAGAAGACGAAGAAGTGGGAAAGATCCGTTCGTGTCTCTAGTACGTTCCGTGGGTATTCATTTCACCAGGAGAGTGCGTAAGAGACAGTCGAACTGAACTTTCTAAAGCGTAAATGTCAGATCTACTGCTCGCTGGGTTGCATAAGTGTCCGCAGCGGTTATCGTCTCCACGTACATGTATACAGATGTAAAATCGTGAAATTACATAAAGGAATAAAACAATAGCGGTCGAGCGAGGATTAGTGGGACAGAAAGGGATGTTGAACTCGCGTATGCTCCACCATTTCTCGCTGCCGTTACTTTATATGCTTCCCGGAGCGTGGCATTGATTTTCAGTTTATCTTACGAATTAAATCTAACCGCGAACAGATTTAAGGAATTTGTTCCAGTTTCTACTCCTTTTTCGCGCCGCGTCCCCAATTTTTGCCAACCGGAACGTAATTACCGCGAGAACGGTTATCGCGTTCCTTGAACGAACGAAATATAATTATTTTAGACGGTTGATTCTTAAGGTGAATCGAATTACTTGCATATCTGGAGGCAATTGCCGACAAATCGTCGCTACTTAGGTAAACGTCTCGCTGGAGAAAGAAATAGAGAAAATGTCAGAGCGCCGCGCAAAGAGAGTGAACTTTCATTTATGTGAAACTCATTTAACGTTGCAGACGGTGCGTTCAATTGCCCTAGCAAGGACGGACAGTACGAGGACCCAAAGCAGTGCGACAAGTACTACGACTGCAACGATGGCGTGGCCACGGAGAAGTTGTGTCCAGATGGACTCGTCTTCGATCCGTTGAACCGCAAAGTCAACAAGTGCGACCACGTATTCAACGTCGATTGTGGCGATCGTCTCGAATTACGTAAGATTATTATAATTTCATAACGCCCACTAACCGCGAGAGTATAAATTATTTATATAAAACACCAGCGAGCAATTATTATTTCCAAAAATATTTTCAATTAACTTCGATCCTCGAGCGTTTTATTATTTTCCATATATATATATATATATATATATATATATATATATATATATAAACACACATGTGTGTGTTTAGACATTTGAATGTTCATAAATAATAAATTCTATTTTATCTTATTCGTGTTACTCTTGATGATATCTCATATATATATATATCATATATATCATATATATATATATATATATATATATATATATATATATATATATATATATATATATATATGATATATCATATATATATATATATATATATATATATATATATATACATATATATATATATATATATATATATATATATATATATATATATATATATATATTTTTTTTTTTACAACAAATGGATCGAATGTTGGAAACATATTCCCCGGAATAAAACTGAGACCTCCAAGCCGGACACGTTGCACGTGTCACTGGCTTTTGCGGTTAATGTCCTTGACAGACAGGATACGATGACGGCTGGTAACGAAAGTGATTTTAATTCCTGTCGTATTTTTTCATCTCTCGACGCAGAACCGCCTCAGCCAACGAAAAAGTGCCCGCGAAGGAACGGTTTCTTCGCCCATCCGGACCCGTCTGTCTGTAATATCTTTTACAATTGCATCGATGGCGAGGCTATCGAGATTACTTGCACCACTGGACTGCACTTCGACGAATACAGCGGCACTTGCGTCTGGCCTGACAGCGCTGGTAGAGAAGTACGTATCCTTTGCGATTGTTCGTTTCTTTTTCAGCCACGAGTTCAACGATATTAATATATAAATACTGCTGATTAATCGATATATTCCTGCGTCATTAAATGGTAACGGTAATTGAAATTTAGCTATTTTGTAGCCCTTTGAATAATTAGATAGTGCGGTTTGAAACATGGCTGTTATAATATGGAATTCTTTATTTATGTGGAAAAGCTGTTAAGAATTGATGCTGGTTTTGCGTTATTGTTATTTAATTTCATCTGTTTCCAGGGATGCGGAGTGGTGGACAAAAAATTGAAGGATGGCTTCGAGTGCCCTAAGGAGAGTCAAGTCGATACTAGAGGGATGGTCGTGGATCACCCCAAGTTTGCCCATCCGGACGATTGTCAGAAGTTTTATGTCTGCCTTAATGGCGTAACGCCACGCGAGCAAGGCTGCAGCGATGGGACCGTTTATAACGAGGAACAGCAAAGATGTGACGCGCCTGAAAATGTTCCTGGCTGGTACGTACTTGTAGTACGATTAAAGAAAAGAAAAGGGAGAAGAGAGGGAAATTTAGAGTTAAGTGCGTAGTTAATTAATTAATTTCTATCACTTTTTGCAGTGAGGATTGGTACAAGGATGACGATAAGAAATCATGAAGGACCCTCTGAATTCATATGTCCCGCATCGGGATCTCGATATCATCCTGAAATCATGTCATTCTCGTTTAGTGTGTAATCATGTGTGTGTTTAGACATTTGAATGTTCATAAATAATAAATTCTATTTTATCTTATTCGTGTTACTCTTGATGATATCTCATTTCAACGCCTGTCCTCTCTCTCTCTCTCTCTCTCTCTCTCTCCGTTAATTACAACATCGATAAATTATTGCGACGAGGTATAACGTCACCGTGAACATAAATCGTTATTTAAATATTCGCGTCGAATAGTATCGGGAGTAAATGTAGCTGTTTCGATTTTATTCCTTCATCAAGACAAATGAGGAAAGAAATATATACATATATATGAAATGTCATTGAGTTTTCTTTCGTAAGCAGCCAACCGTGTCGACGGTAACTTTCTCTTGGACGTTTTATTATTTTTTGCTCTTCAATTCACCGACTGACGACTTTCGTGTTAATGTACAGTTTATAGAATTGCATGATAATAGTTCATCTTTTTATTTACAACGTTCCTTTAATATTTCATTTCCTGTACTAATTAGAGATTAATATATATCACGTGAAAGATGAAAATTATGTACTACTCTAAAGTGGTAGCAGAAATACCATTTCACGGAATGGATAGAATAGTGTTCTATCACTTGGTAGGATATTAGATTTATTTAGCTTTGATTATAGCTAATTGTTCTTTCTTTCTGTTGCAAGTGTCATAAGAGAGCAGAATTAGAAGAAGTTTGAAAGGTCATTGAGATGTAAGGAATTTGTTAAGTCAGCATTACTTTAAAATTGCAGTGTACGATTAGGAAGAGAGAAGAAGAAAGGGAAGAAAAGCGAGGCAAGCGCTTGTTTTTGATAGCTCTTTTTATATCATAATCCCCTGATATAAATTCCCAAAAATGGACAATTCAGAATCACGCCGTCCGAAATTTTGAATTTGAATTTGAATTTAAGCGCTTTTTTCGTTATACCTTGTCGATAGTAAGAGATCTGTCATATCGTCATAGTGTACCATTTAGTAATTTAATACTATTCAGTAGTATTAAGTAATTATTTTTAGACGTGGAGGGCAGCAAATTTCGCAAAAACTTCTTTATTCACTAAGCTTTCTGATGATATAATCAAATGGTGAAAACTGCAAGTGAACTCTATACGCGTTCACAGAACTCAAAGGATTCATTTCATTTTTAACCCTAAATGCGGCCTTCCACACCTTGTAGGACTTCAAGGAAAATTCTCTGCGATTTTTGCAAATCGGACCTAGGTTTATGCGAACTTTTTTCTTGCTTTTGAGGTCTAGCATCAGCTGTACAAATTTGTCGCACGAGTAGTGAATCACCATTTATATTACACATCTATTCCCTTCCTGACTTCGTTTCCGCTCCTCTTTCCTTCTCTTTGCTTCTCTCTCACATTTTAATTACAGAATTTTAAAGTACTGCTGACAAAATAAAGAAATTCTTTAATTTGTATCGAATAGAAAGAGTCGGATAAATTATATCTCCCGCTTTAGAGGAAAGAAAGAGAAAGGTATATAAGAAAGCTATAAGAAAGAGTGAGACAGATGATATCGACCCTACGCTAGAACCCCTGGCGCCATCTCTGTAAAAAGTGCTCAAACTGGTCGCTCAGCGTTATCGACAGCGAAGTGAACCACTGAAAAACTACCGCCATCTCTGGAAAGAGTGCTGAAACTAATACCCAAATTGTTTCACCCCTTCTCCGAGAGATGGCGCTAATAGTTCTAAATAGTGGTAAATAGATTATAAAGTTTGAGTAAAGTAGATCATAAAGTTTGAATATATTTTATAAAATATATCCAAATATTATAAATTACTTATGAACACATTAAGAATTCGCGATTGATCTATAAAAAATCAATTATGATTATTTGGTATCAGAATTTCAAGCATATGCAATGTTCTTACTTAGTGGGCTATATTATTATGCTATAAAATATTCAAAATTGCTTCTGAGAATGATTATTAAACAAATAACTCATTACTTGTTACATACATCATGTGTTCATAATCAATTATACATAAAATGTTAAATAATATAAATTTATAAAATACTCGAATTATTGTCGTAATAAGGAATTTATTGCAATAAATCTCTTTCGAGGCAAAATTCACACAATATAATATTAAATTCACAATAAAAAAGTTCACATAAACCTAAGACCGATTTGCAAAAATAGCGGAGAATTTTCCATGGAGCCGTACAAGGGTAAGGATTGGGGTCTTTGTTGTAGCTTCTTGCCAGTGACACAGAAATGCTAGGGTTGCGCTAATTAATTTCTCACAACATAAGCTACTTTAATTTTTCAAATGAAAACTACTGTTAAATAATAATACACCAATTTGTTCTACAAAAAGATAAAACTAATAGACATATAAATGAAATAAAACGATGTGTCTGAAAATTTGAGAAAGAACGAGTTCTCTATTTACTTTTAAGACACGAGTTGTGCAGTAATTAGTTCAATTAATTTATACACTCGTATCAAAATTTTCGTTATGAACTGTTGGAAGTTTTAAGGTAGTACAATTCGGTACTGCAGTTCGCCGTACGGACGAGATGCTTGTAATAATCGTGAGCAGCGGATAGAGACGAGTATGACCAATCCAAACTTCCCCAACTGTCTCTTGATTACACCGTATTTGTGTAATTGCACGGTATTCATTTATACGCAATTCAATCTAAGCTGAAATTTCTTGCGTACAACCAAGATCGGTTGGCTCTGGTTTCGCTGCGCAAGAATTACTGAAAGTGCTGTGTACAGAAAAAAGCAGAGGAGGAACTCTCAGCACCGGTTGGATTCAAGTTTAATTGTAATCAAGTCACTTATCAGAATATCTTAAGTAATTATGATAATCATTATTTTCACAGCGGCTCGCAGCTTGATTATCCTATTGCGAATGATTAAAATAATAAAGTCCACGATCACTTATTCGAATCCAACGAGAATACTGTGTTACAACGACTGACGCGTTTATCATAAAAAAAAAAGAAATCCAAAATCGAACAATCGCTAGATTTAAACCTGAGAAATGCTCTTCGTTTGAAGAAAGTCGCACGGTAGTCCAGCTGAACTGATTTCAAAGGGGCGAACTCTCCACTTCCACATCTCTTGATGAAAATTCTTTCCTCGAAGTTCCTTTTACATTCGAGAACCGAGCGAGAAACCTGGACTGGTCGGTTTTTAACTCCCAAAGAGTTGTCCAAACTTTAAACAAATTTTACAGAGTTTGAAAAAAACGTTGCTCGTAAAACTCGGTTTGAAATCTATTTATAGAGAGAAGCCTACGCCTTTACAGCGACTCTTAAAAGGTAGCCGTACGATTTTTGCTGCTCGTTTCATCGCCGTTCGAATGAGAAGTGTGCCCGTCTGTATTAGACCAACCTCGAAGACTCGCACGGTCCCAGTAATCGGTGTTGAATCGCGCTGCAAAGAACACTGCACACACACACACACACACACACACACACGTGTGGACGTATGCATACGTTAAACTCGCGGAAGGACATTCTCACCAGCTATTGGGATAACGTTGAAGAGACTACGGAGAAGTTAGGTGAATAGCTCGAGTGTGATATTAGGAACACTTTGAGGGGTAAAGCTACTTCAATAACAGAACCAGCGAACCCCCAGAAGGTCAATAGTATATGCAAATTGGCTCTCAAACGGTCGGGCAAAGGTTTCCTTTGGTTTTCATTACGTCGTTTAGCTCCGTGATCTTTGTATTTTCTCTCGATCCACCGTGCGAACGTGGGTTAAACTCTGACAAAGATGCTCGCTACTTCCGCGGGACTCTCATTGCTACTTTAAATAAAAACTCATAGTCAGAACGCAACTTACCATATAACTTTCTACGTAACATTCAACATAATGTAACAATAACAACACCAATGTTTGCACGTCAGATTTCGTTCAACGAAAAGAACAAACTACGCGAACCAATGTGTACCTACAATTTACATACGAGCACTCAGGCAGCGTCCCACGCGATCCTCGTCGTCTAATTAAAAAATCAGCGTAGCCAGCGTCGAAACTTTTTCGTCGAACACGTGCAGAGAGACTCGCGGCTTAATTATGCAGCAACCGAAACAATCGAAACCGTGGTCGAGGTCTTGGCTGTGGGAAGTGGCAGGAAAGTTCTCGCCGGCAGGCGTTCCTTCTCGAAAGTTGATTCTATCCCCGGGAACGAGGGCTGATGCCCTCGCGGGAGGGTTCTCGCAGGAGCTTGCGGTAAGTCCCGGGACCATTTTTTAGAATTAGAAGGGAACAGCGGCAGAGCCGATCGGTAATCGATACCCGCGGAGTGCAGGAGCTCGTAAACTGGCCAAACAACGATACGTACAGGGACGATTGGTTTAGCAGCACCGGGCACACGGTTACAGGACCGCGATTGCCGGGGCAGGTGAGCGATTGGCTCGATCCTTCAGGACCTCTCTGCCCCTTCGTCGATTCGCTTCCCTTCTTTTCTGCCCCGTGCCAACCCCCCCGTCCAACGGATAAAGCACCCGGAGTGCCCACTAATCTGGACCATTCTTACACGGTTCCCTCTCTGCATTTAAATTTTAAGCTGGCTGCTCCGACGGATTCGTTACATTTTTAACGCCACCGACTGTACTGCAATTCGTTCGCCTCGTTTTCTTTCGTGTTGCGTTTAGGTTGATGGGGGTTTCCTCGGGTACGCGTCGCCATTTTGGGTCACCGTTACGCTGGCAATTAAACTTTGCATTTCTAGTCGAGTGTAGAATGTGGTTTTTTTCTATTTACTCTCTTAATTATCGGCTAAGAATTTGGTCTTTATGTACAAGTTCTTTTTTGTCGTATTTAATTCGAAGAATCAATAGAGACAGTGAGTCTGGATAAACTCAGTGCTCTGATATTGACTACAAACCCTTCATCGTGAAGTCACTATATATTTCGCTCGTTTATTTGCTCGAACTGAATCTTACTACGGTTTTTTGCTTTCTGGTCGCCAATTCTTCTAGAGACCACTTTGTCTTCCTTTTCAGTACTGCTGGTACATTTATAGAGAAGGGATGACAAAGCTCTGGATTCTAAGAGCGGTTGCAACTGCTCGGTTAACCGTTGTGCAACGAACGTTTGTCTGACAAGAAAGTGGAAAGCTAAAGTGAGGAAGCAGGAAAGAGTCAATGTTACGTTCTGCAGATAAAAATTCTACTTTTTCAAAAGAAGCATTTACCTGCGATCCTCCCATAAGTTCGACTGCAGTAACCTCTAACAATTATAACAGTTCATCTTCTTGTCAATTTTCGACGCCATGAGTCGTTCCTACAGAAGAGATCGCATCACGATATCTCGATAATCGAGTGTACAAACACCACGTTCACCAAGGAAACGACAGTACGACGCGGTTGAGCGTGTCTCGCTGAGTTATTTGCTCGCTGCACTTAACTGCGATTACTTCGAGCAACAGTATCGGTGCATTCCTACCTGCAAAATTGTAGACAGCATTACGATGGCCTCATGTCCCGACAGAATGTCCACGCTCGCGTAACAACTATCCAAGCGTTGTTTGATGAACATTTCGGGGCACTCGCTGCCCCGTCTGAGCGTCGTTTCGAGGGTGGACGGAAATAAGTGGTTTCGCCTATCCGCGTTTGTTCGAGTCAAAGCAATCGCAAGAGGAATTTTGCGATTGTTCCGCAACAGAAGTAACGGCGTACCCGTCGTGGTTTTAGCGCGAGCACTGGCCAAGTGAAAAGTAAATTAGATTACGCGCTGGTACAGTAATTGTAATTTGTTACTCGCGTATCGTTCGCAGCTTGTAATGGTGGACGATTATCTTGCATGTGCGGTACGCGTGCAAGTGAAATTTATACTTCCAGTCGGTTATGAATTTTGCGTGGTAATACCTTTGAAACAGTTAGCGAGCAATTTACCAATTATCCCTCTTTCTCTCTCCCTTTATTTCCCTTTCATACATCCTTTTCATGAGATTAAAATTGTAATCGCTTTAGTTAACCCTTTGTGTTCTCCATGCGAGCACAGTGGCATTAGTATAAAAACGAATGGACCTCTTCGAGTACATTTAAATATCCTCCAAAACAACTTCCATCGCTGAAAATTAAAAAATTGATCGATTCACACTAATCTCCTCAGAACCTAGTGATTTAAGGAAATCAACTTCAGCATGTACTCCGTGCGAGTCTCATCCGTATCCTTCTCAGTAGGTAACCGACTGAAAATTCTCAGTCGAACGCTCGTCCCTTGAAAAAAATTGATTACTCGATTACTCGAAATCAGCTGAAAAGGCTGGAAGTTAGGTGTATTTATATCATCGGAAGCCGTTGCTTCGAAGCGTTCCCGTAACTCGTAACTATTACTCTCGGCTGGAACGTGTCAGTGAATTTCCGTAAGGGGCGGATTTGCCCCGGAAACCGGGCGCGATCCAAAGTTTACGGCGTCAGCGTCGCGGTAAATTTATCCGTCGGGGTATGCAGATTTTTACGGCGGCCAAAAGCCCAGGGAATCGGGTGTTGCTCGAACGGATTCGCAGGCGTTTCATTCGTGCGAGCCGCGCGATTTTCGATTATTTACAGATTTTTCGCGGGCATCAAATATTCAGACGCGATTGATTCCTCGAGCGCGCCTCGAGCTGTGCCCTCGAGCAACGCTCCCTTCCCAACGAACCAAGCCTCGATACAAATGCCACCGCGTACCGGCTGTTACTCTCTCCCCCCGTCGCTATTTTTTCTACCACCGTCGGATCTTTGTTTCCTTAAGCGGTTTTATCGATTACACGTCCCGCGTTGCGTTTCGACAATCGTTTTCCGATATTGACGGGAGTTTTATTTTAATGTAAGTCGCCGCGATATTATTGCGTCGTTGCTGTGGGCTGTTTCGTGCTGTTCGAGTTCTCTCGAATGCGAGCTCGTGAGCTAACTTTTTTATGGGCTAGAGGTAGACACGCGCGGACGTTGAGGGACGAGAGAAGCTATTTTTAACTAATAACTTCGTAGAATTGTTGTACGAGGAATATTTAACATTTCTGTTGATTATTGTAATTGTAGATAAGATTAATAATTAATATTAGTTGATTCAAGATGGCGCCAGGCCAGAAAATGACAGCTCGAGCCGCCACAGTAGATCATGACGAGCCAGGTCATTTTGTACCAGCGAATAAAAATAAATGTATGCTACTTATCGACAGAATGATATAAATTAAAACAGGTTCTTACGTGATCCTTTTTTGTCCAGTTTACTTCGTTCGACTCGTTACGTGCGACGTAGCGTGCTACACGTGTAAGAGAAATATCCATCAAACGCCAATTACGAATAGAAATCTAAATGTAAAAAGAACCAATGACTGTCAATGCAAATGGGAAGGAATCTAACAGACGAGCGCAAGAAAATCCTCGTTCTTAACCACGATGATTAGCTTTAAATGCACATCTCGTAATGTATAATGAAAGCAACGAGCGAACCTTTGGTATCGACACGTTACACGCGAAAAAAGTGATCGTCCGTGTCTCGCGTTGAACGAAACGACCGGTGATGAATCGTTCCCTTTCTTTTCTTTTCCCACGAGCGTCTACGGAATTCAGCTTCCGGCTCGCTTTATTTCGCCGAGCGTTGGCAGCTCTCGTAGGCTCGCTTATTTGTTCGAACTTGCGCCTCTCGCGTAGGTGTTAACTCTCGTCGCGCTCTGCAATTTAGCGTCCCAGCGACGTATAATCGCGTTAAAAGTCGAGGACGAAGTCGGGACGAGGCGGTAATCGGCCGTACTATCCGATAACGAGTTCCGTTCAGCTTCGCGACTGCGCAAGCGACGAAGAAACGGAGAACGAGAGGCGGCGACGCGGTAGAACCGGAGGAACCGACGGGATCGAGAGAATTCTTAACGAACGGCATAATGAATAATTTTGTTGCCACATTTAGAACCCCGCGAGCATTGTTCGCCGTCGTTAGCCTCGTTGTTTCGTTTGCTTTGTCGCGGAATAATAACTGATACGTTGTATCGGGTAGTAGCTGCCTTTGCTTTATTTGGAACCGCGAATATTTAGACCCCAGCGTTATTTACGCAACAGTATCCCGATACTCGAAAGGGAGCATTTTTTAACGTGGCTTTAAACAACCTTTCCACTCGCAGAAATATTCGTTCCGTTTATTGTTCGTGGAACGTAGGGATCAACAATTGGGAACACGGTAAATGGATCTAATAAAATAATAAATATAATAGAGCCTCATATTCTTCCTATTCTGATTCCAGTTCGAATATAATAATATTTCCTAGAAAAAATGAAAAATATATCCTGTCAAACGGTTTATCAAATCGTTGTATATTACATACCCTCATCATGCGTGCATTTATCATGCACTAATTGATTCTGTACGAAAAGTTCGATTACTAAAATTTGTCAAAAGAGAGGACGCATGTAAGGACGCGGTTGCAGATAGAAAATGAGCGACGCATCGAAGCGAGTGGATCGCTGAAGGTGCGCCTTGTCCAGCAAATAAAGGGCGGCGCGAGGAACGCCTTTTCGTTCGCGAGGTTCGTCGAGGGATGTTTGTCCACGGACTCGAGCGGTAGAATTGGGAAACAATCGCGTGGTTGCATGTAATGTAACACGTGCCAGGGTGCATTCTCCCTGGGACGTGTTACTCTTTGTCCCAGGGCAAGTGGGGTGGCTCCTCTTTCCTTCGGGTGTCCCGATCGAGTGGGCGAACCGGAACACACGCGAGTACACAGGCTCCGTATAGGTGGTACTCTTAATCCCTTGAGAGCAAAGACCGGTAGCTAACTCCTGCGAACGCAATCATTTCCAGTGAAGGGAAATCAGTTTTCTGCGAACCCTCTTCTCTTCTCTTCGTTCAGCTTTTTCCTTGCGCTGAACCGTGGCTCTGGATTAGTTACCCCTTCGCGAGGACGTTCTCGAGAGATTACGCGCGGGGTGCAAGTGTAAATTGATGTAACACGCGATGAAAAGATTTTTAGGATCAACTTTTCATGCGACTAAAACTTCTTTAACGATCGATATTTTTCATCTAAATAACAACCATTAGATTGTACCTTTTTCTAACGAGATTTTAGGCTTTTAAATTTTATTTTTGCAGAAATTCGGAGTTTGGACATTAATCTATTTTTTAAAGGTGTCTTCAACGTCTTTTAGAAAGTGATTCAAGTGTTTAGCTATGAGCTATTAGCAACGAGTTATTGCTGGTAAGGCAAAATTAAGGTCTCTTGCAATTTCTTCTCTTGCTTCTTCTTGCTTCCTTCTGATTGCTTCTCTTGCAATTTCTGACCTATTCCTTTCATTACCATGCAAAGCCTGTTACTTACTATTTCAGCTGACCGTGGTAGCAATCTAAAAGACAATTTTATTTCTTCTTCTTTCTCGTTCAATTTTACACACACTTTCCGTTTACTTTATGACACATCAATAATCCAGATCCATCGATAAAAGTTTCGTGCGACTCAACTATTTGTTCGTTACCGCAGTGTGTCCAAGTAATAATGGTTTCTAATGGTCGATCCTCATTACGGCACAACGGTTCGCGGCGTGTTTACTTTTATTAAAGCAATATTGTCCCAGTGCAAACATTTCGGCTGATGGCTGCCGCTAAATTCGGCGCAAGGTATCGCACCTGCGGTGTCGCGTTTTCCATACAAAAATATATATAACGCGGACGCGTGTCGCGGGGAGGCCGTGGAAACCAGATTGTCACCAAACACGTTAGATTGTTCTTTTTATATTTATTGCTGATTGTTCTCTATCGTTCTTCGGGTGTTATCCGGTTAATCGTGTATACGTGGAAGCGATCGCGGGTAAAAACGAGAAAAAAAAAAACGAGACAAAAAAAGGGAACAAGGCGACAGGGGAGGCCAAATGGAACGGACGGTTAAAATGTCTGCCGGAAAGGGGGAAACGAATTTTCGAATGGCCGCCTGGAAGAGTGAAACGGCAACGGGAAATAACGAAGTAGTACAAGCATTAGGATGGAGTATCGTTTCACCCGTCGCGCCACTTTCAACGTCGTGGATAAATGAAAAAAATACGTTCGTGGCTTTTTTCACTTCTGGAGTTACGTACCACTCGAAGAGGACGATGGAGAACGCAGACGAGGAAGTTCGAACGATCCGTTTAGGCGTGCGTTGATGCGTGATCGATAAAGTCTATAAATGACACGTTGTTCAGTATCGAAGGGCGTTAATCAATTTAGCGGCGTGCTGTTTAATTTGCTGCATTGATAAAGCGACCTTGCTGGCAACTTTGTTAATTGAAATTTCTAACTGTTGCGCGGTGAAACCGAAAACGTATACTGTTTTTCTCGATCCGTATGTGGTTTCCAGACGCGTTTTTGTATCGCCTCGATTCAAGACAGTAAACGAATGGAAGTAAATATTTAATGATATTAATTAGGCGCATGTGTTACAAATTAGTGGAAGCTTTATTTAATAGCTTCTGTTCTATACGGAACGCAGAGCTAATTATTAGACAAGACATCGTGTTATTAATTAGACAGAACGACACTTCGGTACTTTGAACCACGTGAATGACAAATGACGTCGGTGAGGTTCAGATCTTGGTTGGTGTTAATCAAGACACAAGTTCTGCTACAGATGCTTTAACGTATTAATCACCGCTATAACTCAACGGTGATTTAATTAAACTGTCATTCGTGAAATATGTAAAATATGCTGTTCACACGTGAGCAAATCAAAAGTTTCAAATTCGAAAGTCAAGTCGACCAGCGAATCGTTAAGCGTGGATAACGGGAGTACTATAACAAAATAGCTGAAAACGGAAAACAAAATTTCCTTAATATCAAACTATTAATTCAATCGAGGAGGAAGTACGATAAATATCGCGAGGGTTGAAAAACTCGCGACATTCCAGGAAAAGTTCGAAGCTTTCGAAGCCCTCGAATCTGGCCTCCATTTTGGTAGCGCGCACAACTTGCGACGGGCCAGGGGTCCTTCAAACACTCCGGTAAAGTCAAATTGGCCTTTCAAGAAACGCTATTAAAATATTAATGCCGCTATAGAAAGCGAGCGACCGGAAATACGAGCACGAACGACCGTCGCGCTTCGAACAGAAGTTAAATTGTATCAATTAATCTAATTATGTTTATCGCTGGAATTTCATTCGTACGGTAACGTCGAATTCGCGCGACGTCACGATTTAATCGGATAATATTTTAACGTGCCAACGGTTTAGCGGATATATTCTAGTTACTGTACAGCAGCTAATAAACAGATGGGGAGTACGCGAGAAAGATGGCGAGACAGGATCAGGCGGAAACGTGGAGCGTGAAAACCGAGGTGTATGAAAATTCATCTCTCGAGGCTCGCGCGACGAGCGTATTTCCGGTCCATTAAACGCGATATCAGCCGCGATCTTTTCGTTTTGCTGGCAAATCTATTAGCAAAATAATCTGGATCCTTCTTGCTCGATTTTCCTCATTAACGACCCGTGTTGATGAGCGTTCTTTTGCGAGGATTACTTTCCGAATGGTTCATTGTTTCCCGCCATTATCTCCATGAATTATTCGACGATAACCCCGTTTGTTGGGCCGTTTCGATGAATTTTTCCGGAAAGTACAACGCGATCGTCGAATTGTGCGCAGGTGTACATTCGTCCGCCGTAACAATGGCTGCGTAGAGTTGGGGTTTCGCATGCTGCAGACAATCGTGGCTTATCGTTGCGAAAAAGAATACTGTACCCGCTCTAAATATGGAATAAAGGATTCATTTCATAGCGTTACTATTATTACACCATGAATCGTATATATTCACAAAAATACCGCATCATGATTGAATAGCAGACTTATTGTAGACAAAGAACAAGCATTTCTCTGTCCCTTTCTGCTGCACTAAAGAATCCTAACTTCCAAACACCATATTCTAAACGTTATTTTATACGAAATCTACTCTAAAGCAGATAAGACAAAAGTAAGGGTGGAAAGAAACGGTAGAACCAAAGACGAACGCAGAAGCACGCGATGAATCGCAGGCGTCGCGAAGTGAAAGGGACAGCGTAATGGTGGTTACGGGGGTAAACGGTATTAACGCGTGGAGGCCAGGGGCGAGGACAAAACGAGAAGTTAGATGACGGGGTCGTCCGGACGTCGACAAAGAAAAACAGGGGCGAAAGTAGCGCGACAGGTAGGCGGGCTCCCGCAGGAACAATTCGAGATGTAAATCAATGGCTGATAAGGGTGGCCGTCCCGCGGGAGAAGTAAGGTCGCCGGATTCCACGCTCAACTAGAAAAGAGGACTGGGAAGCCTGAACGGAGCTTCTACCAGGGAAAGGTGGGTCTTCGTTCCGCGGAAATGCCTCGTTCGAGAATTATTTATCTGCCGACTTTCAACGAAAATTTTCGCCCTTAAGTGGGTTCTGTGTTTCCCATCGTCTCTCTCTCTCTCTCTCTCTCTCTCTCTCTCTCTCTCCTCGCGTCGCTTCTGGTTCCACTATTTTCTGGCTCTGCTTGAAGTCGCGCCACGGAATAGGCTTCGTCCCTGGCTGGAACGCGCCTCGAATCGACGCGTTCGTTGAACTCGAAGGAATCGTTACTGGCAAAAATAAATATCCGTACGCGAAATCTGATGAGTAAACTAAACACGAATCTCGCTACGCTCGCTGGGAATCGCGAAGCTTGTAGATAAATCTCATCTCGTTTTGTTCTGTTTTTTATTTTTCGAGATATTCGAGTCGCTGTAAGGGGGGAGAAGGTATGGGCGCTTCTGCCTCGCGAGAAATTTAACGACCAGGCCGACATCGTTGGATCTATGGAAGCCAGTTTATTTGAACGATCGAAACTTTTCAATTGGCTCTTGTTTACGCGGTTATAAATTTCCCACTCGAAGCGCGTCCCGTTCAGCACCCTGCCCGTTGAACCTTGCTACGAATTTGTGTGCAGCTTATTTCGTAACGAGCGCAAGTCAGACAGAGGTAGATTCATCTTTTTGATTGATAAATTCCACGCGAAAGGCACCCCCGCATAATCGATATCCGATACTAACGACGGCTCTGCCCGGCCAATCCCTCTGACGTCGCATGATACGTCATGGTACAATATCCTGAATTGAACGATTTATTGAACAGGCCTACAACCGCGCAACAGTTTCGCGTACGCGGCGTTCCAGGCTTCGACAAATGTTTCGATCGGGAAACTGGCTGCAAAAAGGCGGAACAAAAAAAAGAGGTGCAAAAAATATGTATGAAACTACCGAGCTCGCACGTTTCTGATATTTTCGTACCTCGCGCTTCGTTGTAATTGTTTGCAAGCTTTTCTACCGTGGCTGGCCATCGATAATATGGAGTTTCTGCGCGCGGCTATGGTTTAATTCTTTTTTACCGATTCCCCTTTGAAGCGTTACTATTATTTTATCGCGGGTCGAACGGTTATGCGCGGTACTTTTCCGCTTCCCTTTTTTCCGCTTTGCAACACTGGGTCTCTTCTTTAACTGGAGAACAATTGTCAGTTACCAACGAACCGTGTTTTAGTATCTAAAACAGAAACGATCATACACTGCAATTATTAACGAAGGCATTAAATATTTGCTGTGTACCAATCAGAGTATCTCCATTTAGTAGTGCTACATCAGGAGACGACACGAAACAAACCGCGCGCGCAAGCAAAGCAGAACTCGAGTCTACGATCTGCGGTTGGCCAGGAAATGAAAACGCAGCGATGCATACTTTAATATTTCAACACCGTATTATACAAGCGGAATCTATGTAAATAATGTTGCTCCTCGAATTTCCCCGGGGCGAAAGGTGAAAAGTCCGTCCAAAAAAGAGAGAGAAAAAGAATATAGGAAGTGGGGGTGGACGTAAATATCTTGTTCTTTAAACGAGTCAGCGGTAACGAGTGAAATCGTTGCTGATGGCTCCATGGAGCATCCGCGTTTCGAGCAGAGAGACATACGGTTCTGGACCGTGGAATTTCACGCGGCAGTTAACGGCTGGTAGATAGCGGGAGCGACGTGCCGGTCAGATAAAACGCAAAACATTGGGGCTGACATGCAATTAGTGGCAGCGCCGACTGCAAATCGTCGTGACGCGGTACCGCGAGATTTACTGTTCGCTCACCCCAGCAATTTCATCCTGTCGGCCCTCCCTTTTTACGTCGCCGGCTCTTTCCCTTCCTCCTTATTTTCCCTCCCACCCCTTCCTCTATTCCGCTCTAATTTTCTTTGTGCCCTTCAAACGGGATCGCGCGCGCTGTTTTATTCGCAGATGCGTTTAAATCCCTTTGCCGCGTTCCGCTACCACCCCTTGTTCCTCCGCGAAGACAGATGAAGAGGAACGAGGGCTTCACCTTTGCGTTGCATCGACGCGAACGTTCATTCGAAGGCTAATCAATTTCTTCGCGAATTACGCGTAAAGCTCCGTTTTTGCCTTACATTTGCTTTTCTCCTGATGACGTGCACGGAGGAGTAGAGTTACGTTCGATGTGTACCAACGTGCCACCCCTTGGCGTTCAGATTGAATTAGTCGAGGATTTTCAGCAACGCGAGATTTTTCTATTAGGATGTACGCAGAGTGTAACAGAAATCGTGGCGTAGCTCGCGATTTTTAGTACACTTTGTACATTCAGGGATGTAAGTTCTTTTCCAGCAGAAATCTCGTTACGCGTGCTCGTGGTGGACGCGATGCGCGCAATGGTAAACCGCTTGCATCAAGAATCAGACTTCATTTGGCTCGATCAATTTATCCTAATGACGCACCCCCTTTACCTACGTCGAAGACATCGTATTACTCTGCATTCTCGTCCGCGCAATATCATTTTCTTTTATTCACGTTTTTCATTGCTCGCCTTCGAGTTCTTCTTTTTTCTTTTTTTCTATTGCTTCAGCCCTTCGCTATTGCGTTTGATAGTTGGTTAGTTATACGCAGCTGAGTCTACCCCCCCGTCGTCCATTTCGATGAACCGACGCTTAAATCGTTATTCCTCTCTTCAGCGTTCAATTAAAGCGGGGATTATCGGTGCTTCGAAAGTTACTTTCGAGTCGCTCAGCCACGGTAATGCGTGTAGAACAGAGTTGGGCCATTGTTCGCGCGGTCTTCGATTTGAAAACGGGGCGCAATAAAATCGTTCGGGAGTGGCGAGTGACATTTTTCTCTCTCTTAGGCGCGTCCCTTTTTCTATTTCCTGGTACATTCGAACGGCTCTATGTATTTAGTTCAACTGTGTATTTAAATAAATTTCATTGTCCTTAATCAGTCACAGCTGTTCATGGAAATTAACATTAAACGCTCATTCCTTCGTATTTTCTTTTTAACTAACCCCCCTTTTTTAAAGTAGGTATATTTCTAAATTAAAAATTGATTATATATACTTACTTCTTACTGTTATTATTGTTTTCTCAGTTTGTTGGTTAGAAGTATTAGAGCGACTGACGCGTACAGGGCTGTTAAATTTCGACTTACTTTACGGGGTGTTTCAGTTTTTACGAGCGGCAATGGATATTTTGTGGCTGACGCTAAACGTTTACAACTAAAGATACACCATCGTTTTTGGTCGATTTTCGTCCGATTCGGGGCTCTACGGTTACTCCTTAAATTTTCTCGCAACTGCCGCTGAACACCCTGCACGTGACGGTCTGTTTGAATGCGGATATCGACCCTGACTGGCTGACGGATCGTTTCTAAGTTGAACGTTACGAGAATTAATCGCGCGTTCGGACGCATTACGCTATTTGATTAATTAGTACGATAATCTCGTTCATTGTTTGGCAACGCTAGCGGCGTTGAAATTATTCAACCGAACGTGCGCTTATATTCTTCGTCATCCTTTTGCTTCGAACATCGCGTAATTCGTACCGAATTCTTCCAACTAGCGTGACTCTTGCAATTAGCGGTCAAATGAATGGTCATTCGATCGATGTTTCTCGTATTTTTATACGAACGATCTTCAATTAACTGTTTCAATTTAATTTAAATAATTGTCTATCATTGTAGTTTCACAATCGAACCTGTTCTCGTGCTTGAGTGTATATCGTTACACGTACAGTTCATGATTTTACTTTTTATATATTTCTATTGAGAAAACAGAAAAATAGCGAAGAAAGAGGAGATGAAGCTACGAATATAAACGCAACGAACCCCTACGTACATCGATGCAATACAATCCCGTCCGATTTCGCAGTAGAAGAATAAACTTTCTTCGTTTCTTCTACGCGAGCAAAACAAAACAGCGTATAATTGTTTTAAACTTCAATGCCTCTAATTAACTTCCAGCTGATTATATTACAACCGAAACGCAATACCATCGATCGTCGATACCATTGTTTGTACTTAAATTATCTCGCAGCCCCCTCTCTCGTTGTTCCCCGTTGTTCCCCGAGTCTTCGTCGATCGGTTTTCTCGCAGGAAACGATAAAACGGGGGCTTCAGATTCGTCGAACGCGACAACGGCCAACTTCGTTAAACGACTCGACCGTGTTTTCGTTAATTATAATATTTCTATCCGAGGATTTCGCAGAAAAACGGATTACGGCTCGCTATGTGAAATCGTTCATTTCCACGAGTTTATTCATTTCTGTTCGTTTTTATTAACACATTCTCATGACTGCGCTCTTCAATTTGCTTGCAGATTTCCCGCGAACTCGTTCGCGTTCGCCAGCCGCAAACAAGATCGCCCAACGAACTAGCGCGATATAAATTACGTTTGAACAGTCTCGACGATGGCGATCGGCTTAAAAGGGCCAATTATTTATTGTCGCGTCGCGCGCGTGCCACCTTTTCACGGGTTATTTATCGAATTATGCGGTGCACGCGTTCAGAATTGAATTTAACTGGGGCAAACGCTGGGAAATTGATTCCCAACCACTTTACCAACGATCTTAAGCTAGACGCGAGCATCAGTCGCGTCCGAGCGCAGCGGCTGGAGGGTGAAATGACATTTTCAAGGGTGGAAGGGCGAAGGAGAACAGCACCGTCGTGGATTCGAACGCGGGGCAACGACGCGTTATCTCAGCTCGATTCTCTCTGTCCCAGCCAGCCAAGCCGGTTCTGTCTATCGAATTTTTCATAAAATGTTGCTAAGCGGGACGAAGTTCCGACGGGAGTTCCCGCGCCGCGGGAAAGTAATTTCCTCCGCCGGTTTTCATGGCCCTCTGTCGCTAACGGTATCGATATCAACGATAAGCTCGAGAATTACTTCGACTCCTTCGAGCTCACCGGTCGGAAAATCAAATCTCGAATTTATTTTGTCCACGAGCTCGTTCCGTTCCTCGCCCCGTCTACCAGCAAAATCAATATTGTAATACGCGAGCAGCGCTGCGAAGGGGTGGGCCGCCACTTTAATCGCGACGTATCGCGTCGGTCTACGGAACGGAATTATAGAAATCGACGGCCGTTCCGGGGACGGGATGACGGAGTTGCCCGCCGGGAAGAAATCTCGTGATTCGTGAAAACGATCCGCTGTATCAGATTCTGGTCACGCGCAATCAACGACGGTTTTTGCCATTTCTCCCGGCTACCTTTTCTTCCTCGTAACTATCGATCGCAGTAATATTGTTATCGACAATGTGGCATGTTCGTTTCGTTGTTCCAAGGATATTCTAAAATTATATACTTGGTATAAAAATAATATTAGCCTCTACTTTGTAGAAAAGAAATTAAAAGCTGCAATATTAGTTACGACAGGGTCGTTAGCAACAAATGCACTATGATTAAGTATCTTCGTGGTCCAGCTTTAAAATTCATGTATATGTACGCAAAGAACAATCTCTTCTGTACTCAGAGCGTTAAACTGTTAGGAGTAAAGTTTTTCTGAGGGAAAAAAATGCGTGGGATTTCTTTGGGACGACTATACGAGGGTCCAAACAGTTTCACCCGGATACAAAGTCGCGCGGCTGTATCCATCACCCGTCGAAGGAAATTCGAACTTCCCTGCGCAAACTTTATCGATGAAAATCAATACTGGTGACTCTCGGATCGTCTCAGACACCGTCATGCCCCGTGTACTCCATTTTCAAGAGGTCCCCCCCCCCCCCTGTAAGAAATTCGCCACCCCCCGAAAGCAGCCATCCATCTCTCCGCGTAATCTCTGCCGGATATCCGGATTCAAAGTCAACTCGCGGGCGATGTAACGCGTCAAACTAAAGGAACGTCGCGGAGCCAGCCAAGAAGAAAATAAACGCTCGCGGAGTGACACGGCTGATGGTCGGTTATCCTCGTCCTTGGCTTCTGTTAACAAGTGCCTCATCCACCCTCGGCTCGTTTCGAGCGTCTCTTTAAACTCGCGCGTAACTGTGACTTCGAGGGAGCGTTCCTTGGTAGCAGACGGAGTAAATCCTGACTTTCATCGTAGAAATCACCGTCGCGCTCTTGTTAAGATATTTCATCGAGTTTAAGCTAGATCCAAACGCGACCGTGGCAATCGTGTCGCGAACGTCATTGGTACGCCTGCTGTAAGCGTCCTCCGCCACGATCGAGAAGAGGATTACTTTAGATTCGCGTGCAAATATAGTCTGGCCAACTCTCCGCGAGCAGTTGGATATCGAATCGAATATGAATCTCATTGCGCTAGCCGTGATCGAGGGGCTGGAGATTGTCCTTGTTTTTTTCTCGACCCTCGTCTCGAAGGGAAAAAGTATCCCTCGAGACTGGGGCCACGCCAGTTTCGTCGAGGATCGACTGCTCATAAAGCGGTCCAAGTTTTCGCAGTTGTTTCCAGCTGTCGATTCAGTGATCACTGATTAGCAGATTTGGTAGAAAGGACGAAATCCATCGTCTGTTGTGCACACTGCAAAGTTTGAAGTAATAAAAGTGTATGTGTTGTACGCGATCGTTTAAGAAAATATTACATTTACAATAAGACACGAGTGTCGAAGTTAGTTTATATACAAAATTTGAAGTGAATTGGATGACATTTGTAGAAGTTAGAGAACGTTCGTTGAAGAGTTGTACTAATAGGAGTTACAAAAGTATTCGAGCGTGCTGCGCTTTGAAAATAGAGTTGGACGAAGTAAAAATTTTCATACTGGCCTCAGTACGGTGTATTAATGTTCCAACATGTTTGTCGTTGAAATATCACCAGGAGAAACTAAAACAATGGCGACCAGGAAATATAGTATCCATTTATGCGCTGAGGTATATAAAATAGTAGATAACACTATCGAATCTGGCGTGCTCAAAGTTTTAAACGCACTGGTATGTCATTACCAGTGACATTCAGATTCGACATGAATTACCTTATAAATACAGACAGTGAATACATGAAGAAATAGTACCGATTGATTGTTACAATAGTTCGGTCGATTTGGACTTTTGTATTTTGATTTCTTATAGGATTACAACTGATTAAACAGGTATCTATTCTCTTAAAAATTAGTAGAAAATTAATTTCTTCGAAGTTTACTGCGAACAGTTTACAAACTAGTAGCATGAATCAGTGAACATAAATTTATTTAGTGGATAGATGCATCACTCTGCTCGCCAATTACTTTCTTCTTACATGCAGTGAATAGTTGGTAAAACGAAATACGTGTGCAAAGTCCGAATCAGTGGGAACGCGGTATTTTATTAGTTTCCAAGGGGCTGCGCAAATCGATCGATCAAGTGGATCTAGCGAGATGCAAAATTCTCTTTGCGCGCAGCCTTACTTTTGCTAGTAATTAACGAAATATAAAGAGAAATTACCCGTTCGACGGAAGGATTGAAGTGCTTTGGATTAAAGGTAAGGTATTTAAATATCAAGGAGCGCTTTGTGGATTGAAGCATTTTTTTTTCTTTTACCCTTTCCCCCGTGGTACTCTTTGGCGCGTTTAAAGTAAAAGTAATGACGACGATGAAAGGAATTCGCAGCGTCAATCAATATCCCGAGGGTTTTGCGGTTTCCACGAGAGAGACTTACGCCGTGTACTCAAAGCCTTGGATCAAAACCGCATTCGCTCTTATTTATCTCGAGCCAGCAATATTAACACACGTATAATTGTCGCTCTGCAAGTACACACTTAAAATCTTTTTTTTTCAAAATTCATTATATGTGCCTCATTGTAATCTTTAAATGTAATTTATTTGAGATACTCATTCATCGAGAGAATATATATTAAAATTAATATAAACTGACTTTAACTATAGTATGTCTGAGATTTTCAAACATTTTTTCAATTAACATTTCGTTAAATTTCTATCAAGTCGTACGCAATCAATGACACATATCCCAACACTTAATAGGATACGTTAAGATTGATTTTCGTACATCCGTGCTTCAACTCCGTCCAAGTTTAATTCCTAAACTCTTCCTCGAGGATCGCGCGATCATTTATATCGAGTATAAAATCTGACACTGTTTCCCGCTCGCGACCAGGCGAGTGAATTCACTGGGCGTGGCAAAAATATCGATACCCCCCGCGTCAATTTATAGCTAAAATCGTAGAACAGTGGAATTCCTGGCCGACAATCCGTCAAAACCACCCCTCGAGCGCGCTCGCCCGTATCGACGCGTCGTAGATCTCGCGGGAGTTAAATTGAGACGCGGCTCAGAGAAAGAACGCGCGCGTGGCGAACGAGAGGAGGACCGATCTAAACATCGAACGGTGCTCGAAATCGTGTTCAATCGACGCGTTCGTCTGCGGAATTTTCCGCGAGTTCGAAGGTAGACGCGCGCCATCCGTTCGACCGAGTTCTTCTCGAAATTTCACCGCGAAACGTCGGAACTTCGCATCGACCGCGTCGAACGCGACGCCCATTGTTTCCTCGATAACGACGATAATGCGAAAATATTATTTGCTCGTTCACACTCGGCGTCCCGGTGTCGTTTCGCCGCGCGGAACGGCCGAATCGCACGGAGACGCGATTTTCGTTCGACGCCGCGCTTTTGTCGCCGATTATAAAGCGTTCCGCGACGCTGCGCCGACCGCGAACGCGATCCACCGTTTCTGGCCAATTAAGGGAAATTAGTTTCTTTCGTCTCCTGGCGAACGGCCGGAAACGGCGAACGTCGTTACCCGCGGATTGATTGAAACAAGATTCTGTTATCCCCTTTGTTGTCTTCACGCATCTGTTGCTCGAACCTGAACGATCGTCTGGACAAAAATGGGATTGGGAATTGCACGAAGAGCCTGCGATCCGCGCGCGGTTTATCGAATTTATACGACGATTGTCTCGCATTTTATGCGAAATGATTCCACGAACTACGAGATCGAGGATACAATGTTTTTTTGTATTTTTATTATAGTTTTTATAGCTAAAAGTAATTAGCTATAAGAAAATGTTTGAAAGTTCATTCTCCACCAGAGAGATAGAAATTTATGCGGCTCGAAGTGAAGTTATGTTGGCGCGATTTTATGTGTAATTTTAATGATTCGTAAATGCTGGTAAAATACGAAATATCGTTACAATACATCGAGGTTATTTCCGCTACCGTCAAGGTTCGAAGTTAATTTTAAAAATAACAGGCAGTTTTTTTATAACCCAATTTAGAACAGTCATACTTGCACAACGTTCGTCTAAGTTTAAATTGTGAAACGAAATATTTTCCTTGTTAATCACTTTTATTTTTATGCAATCACTTTTGCCGCAAGTTTTCCTTGATCTTCTATAAAAATAATGCTACAATGTTACATCTTAACATGGATGTTCACCAAAGTATTTAAAAATCTCTTTTTCCATTTACCCTTTTTACTCTATGGTGTATCAGTTGTACTGAACTATATCAGCTGAGACGATCGCTTTAATTAACACACGAATGACGAAATTTAATATCTTCATTGCATATCGATTATAGTAACCGCAATATTTGCACAATTACGCGATGCCAAACGGCGCAGTACTTCTCTCGAGTCAACCCCTTGTAGGGCTAATTGCAAAAACAAGTACACCATAGAACTAAGACATCATTCGCACACGTGTTCTGCCTGTTTTGCCGCTCTCAATATCACGCGTCTGAAATGTAAAAAGAAAGAACGACGTCATAAACAAAACGGGCGTGGAGGGGTGAAAGTGTTGGAAAAAAAACGTGGAGCACAGAACCGAGTGGCTAGACGCGAGCATGCAAATTCGATCGAATGGAACGAATATAGGTCGTATCGTTAAACTGTACACGGATCGTGGTTGTCGGATAAACAAGTACTCAGAAAGAACTCCAAGTTCCTCTGCGTCGTTCGAGCGACCCCCGTTTCCCACCCCCGCCAGATAATAATCCTATTAATTCGACCGCTCTGGAACTGTTTCTCCCATTACTGGCCCGTGTTCCCGCGTAACGCGCGACCGGCTAGAATAGAATTTCATTTAGGAAATATTGCCAGCCTCCATTTTCATCGGATGGTCCGCGCTTCGAAGCGTTGAAATACGCTCGCGTCGAATTGTAATCGGGTTTTGTTTCACGGCCATTTTACGCGCTACGAGATTACACGCGAGCGAACGGCGAAATCTCGGATACAGTTCCAGTCGTATCGTAATTTAAGAAGACCTATGATCGCAGGACGCGTTTCACATCTCCGTTGATCTCTAATTAACTTTTCAAAGGAAGATCATAGGGGACAGTTGATCGCTTGAATATATCGAATCACTTGGATCGATCGTCTCTTTATCGCCACGTGCTGACAACAATTTCTTAGACACGAATTGTAATTTTATTTTGTAGGACGATCAACTGTAGCTTTCCGTATGCCAATGAAATCGTTGAAATTGTAAATTAAATATGGAAGAAACAGTGAAACGACGTAAGTTTTCGTGACGATTTGATGAACAAAAATCTCGAGAAGCAGTGAACTGCAACAGGTTTCGTTAATAGGGAACAAAGCTTCACGGGACGCGGATACCGGAAATTCAATGGCTGATCAAAAGGACGAGGGACAAGTCGAGGTGCAGCAACGTGGCAAGTGGAACACGTGCAAGTACTATTTTAATAGAATTAGGTATTACCATTACTACATCGCGGAGAAAGTGGACACTTTGATAGGAGTGGTGTGCCTTACAATAATTAAAATTTATTTTTTCTTGATGGGCTGGGACGATCAGTATGCTTTACAAGACGACGAAATGATGAATGTTGACGATTCGATCCATTGACTGTATTGTAAAATTTTATGTTCGAATGTGATATTTTTGATTAAAAATGACGAACGATCGTGTTCGAAGGGGTTGACTGTGAATTTTGTCTAGAATTTGCGTTGGTGTACAATTCGTATAGCTTTAAATAAAACTTAAATAAAACTAAATATGTACATACATTATTCTATTTTTTTGACTTATAACTTATTAGTATTCGTTGGCATTTCTAAAGCCGTGTTCACGGCGATCAAGTCGAATTTATACGTAAAACAAAATATGAAATAATGTTTTGTTATACAGCAAAAGAATTCTCGAACAAAAGTTCTATTTATACGATGTTTAATTATGCTGCTCACATATTACGAAGGAATTAATTCGTAATCGTGAAAAAATATCGATGTGTTACAAATCTGATGCTGATTTGCATTATAAATAAAATTGCTTTAATCAGGAAGGCGAGCAGGTTACGATTTACTTATTAATAATTCATTATACAAATCATTAGAGACAGCAACTTTTATCTCGCAGAATGTATCATTATTCTGCAGAAATATATCGCATATCATGAAAGTGACAGCGTTTCCTGCCGATCGGTCAACGGAACACAAAAAAGTCACATCTTCTGATTCTAAGAGAGCGAAGCAGACACAAGGCCAAGCGAGGTAAGAGCACGTGGCCAATAAGTTGTAATACTGAAGGAAAGGTGGGATCGTTACTGTATTTAATCGTCTCGTTCTATCTCATTTGCTTTTTTAACATTTTTTCCGTTACCCCTTCCAATAAAGTCTGTCACGTAACGAGTGTCAATGTTAACGAAACGAATACGATAGAATGTGCGATAAAATGATGATTCTCTTTTTCCACTCGCCATTTTAGATTGTGAGTCGAGTGCCAGTGTTTTGTTTTCAAGAATACAAGACTGCGATTACATCTGGAACACGTCATGGGGACAAACAAGGCTGATTTAGTATAGTATCCGAACTATAAAATATTTGGCTGAAACGAGGCTGTTTAGGGGTTCTTAAAAGTGAATAGGAGGGTCGTTTTTTTTTTTATGGAAGATGTAAGACTCTGCGCGGGGTGTTCGAAACTCGACGTGTAACGCTTAAGAGATGATGTCTGAGGTGACGTTAAGCAATTTTCTCTTTTCATTTTGTAATGCATGTAAAGCTCGCACGCGGGTCGTCGCTAAATCGTTGGGCTTGTGTTCGTACGACTTCTGTCAACTCGAGTGAAAGTACAGTGTTCAGTAAATCTTCTCAATTTTTAATAATTTACTTTCGTTCCACCGTTGAAAAGCTCTTGAAATTATAGTGTGGGTGCAAGATTCACTTTTTTTTTTTTTGCTAAACTGCTCATATCGTTTCGTTGATGATTTGATCGTGAAAGCAGAACTTTTAGTGAGCGTTCTGTTTCGTGGAAAAATGACCCTCGCTTTCGATCTTAAGGATCTTGAACGCCTCTTCGAACACGTAAATTCAGATAAAAAAAAATGTTGCAGGTTCAAGACCTTAATTTATCTGACGTTATTCGTCTATCGAAAGCCGCGTATACTGAGGAGGAAAAGGTCAGTGTTCGGCGCCAAGATGGGCATGCCACCCACATTGGCGCTGTTCATTAAAGGGGCTCTTGCCTCTTAGTAAATAGCCATTACTTCTGTTCTAGTTCGTAGCAGCGATAATTATTTGCAGTTTTTTCGATATCAGATTTCACTTCTTCGCTTATTATGCGAGAAGGCCCTTCGATCGATTTATACTTTCGTTATACCATGTATCTCATAGTTGAAGTGTCCCTTAAGGTTATCGCTGACTACGATCGTTGATGAAAACCCACGGAATTTCCGCGTGCGTCACTTAAAGGGCAACTCGATGACTTTGGACTTTGGTAGTAATTTATGTTTAACACGTGGATGCAAATTACGTCTATAACCGTCCGATTCTTGGCGATATGTAGGCAAATGACGGCTATAACCGTCGTGCATATTTTAATCAATAAAAAAAGAACATCGTTAGAAGGAAGTGTACTAACACATACACTTGTTAATTAATGAGTAACACATCTGGAAAAAAAGTGATAGCATGCCGGATAGCATATTGGTTGTTTTTTTGAGCAAATGACGATTATAGCTGTCATGTTCACTTCCAAACATACAACTTACACCCGATTTCGAATGGTGTTTTCGAACCGCATTCGAAAAATATGCGTCAACGTGTTAAAGCGGATTAATTAGAATTGACTTAGCGCTCCAGCGGTCAACACGTGTGAATAAATAGCTTTAAACTCGGAATTCTCGGAATCTCTCGGAGTTCCTTCCTCTAGCAGGAAGGTGGGTCCTTTGGCCCTTGGAATATAATTTATTTTAAGTATTGTAATCGGCACACTGTGCGAAATCGGCCATTATGCTTGATTAGGAATCTTGTAGTGGATTTCAAAATATCGAACACGTGTAAACCTTTTTTTACAGGAATTATTGGATGCCTATTATCATACTATTCAAGTACCTAGCTTTGGAAAGGCGTTGAACACCAGATTACCGAAAATTCTTAATCATTGGTTGAAAATACCGCAAGATAAGGTCAATATTATTGAGGATATTGCGCGGCTGATGTTGGCGTCAAACCTTTTGTAAGTTTTCCAGATCCTGACGGTTCACCGTGCGCTTATTCTGATGGCGGAATTTCTCGATGCATCGAATGGCAGACGAAGAGTTCATTTGATCATTCGAATCTGTTATTTGCAGAATGGAGGATATACGAAATGATGCGAATTTAAGGGATGGTATGCCTGTAGCTCATAAAGTTTTTGGTATACCGAGTACATTAAATGCTGTGTATTATGTGTTCTCGATTAGTGTGAAACGGGTGCGCCAGTTAAACAATCCAGAGGTGAAAATAGAAAGTTCGAGTAACACTAGGTTCGCGGGCATTTATCTTGCGCGTCAATTGAACGAAAAAGCAATCTAATCGCACGCAATACGCTTAAAAATGAGAATGAAAATGAGGATACGAGACAAACATTTCTAGAAAGTATATATTGTTCGATACTATTTTAGTACCAGCACTGTTTCAATATTCTACGCGAGCAGCTTGGGTAGCTGATGCGTTCCAATCGCCTTTCAAAACACGACGCGCTTCCGCCTAGGTAGAACATTTTATTATATTCCATCACGCTGTTGGTTAGAATCAAATGGAAAGCACTGGGCGCAGATATCTTCGAAGATTCTGAACAGATGATCGACCACCAGGACCGCCTATTCCCAATTTCATTCAAATTGTGCAGGACCAGATTTTCTTCTCTCTCTCAAAACGATCTAAGAATATCTGTCTCATTCTTGAATAGGATGCGGCATTCTTTTTCTGCAACGTTCTGAATTCTGCCGATTTTCATCCCCAATCCGAGTCACTTCGTTTTCATTCTCTTCAAAGCTCGTGCTGACTGTATTTTTCAAAATTTTATTTCCTCTTAAATGGATGTATGTCAGTAGAAGAGGTAAAAGAAAAAATGCGGATTAAACGTGGCAATTTGACGCAAGGCTCGTAAACCTAGTCGTTATATTATATTTAAAGTTTTGCTCTCTGTTAATATCGATCGAAATTAATAACAGGCTGTACGAATATTCTCAAACTGCTGCATAGAGGTTGACTGCGGGATAGGTATGCATATTTATTGGAAAGACAATTATATTTGTCCAACGGAGATGGAGTTCAAAGTTGCGGCAGTGCAGAGTAAGTCTTTAACAGGAAGCCTCGATCAACCTCGTTAATTAATCGATCCTACTCTTCGATTTCTGTACGTAGAGTGCGCTGTTTTTAGTATGATTGTATCGATGATGCAACTATTCTCTGACTACAAAAAGGATCTTACGATCTTGATTGGAATTTTGGCGTTATACTCTCAGATTCGTAGCGATTACTTGGATTTTTATGCGAAAGAGGTAAATCTTACACTTGGTATTTTATCGGTGTATTCGTTAGTTAAAAATAGGAATAAAATGCCACATAGCTGGAAATCGAAACTTCTTATATTTCTATTTATTTTATGAACTTTTATAAATTCCTGTTATATGACATTTTATGATTATGGTTTATATAAAAATCTGTGTGCAAATTTCGTACAGTAGTAATTCATTTTTCTAGTATACGAACGGCAAAGAATACTGCAGTGATCTTAGGACGGGGTATTTCAACTTTCTCATTGTGCATGCCATTCGATCGACTCCAAAAGGCAAAGAGGTGATGAGTATCCTTTATTTAAATTACTAAAAGAAAAGAAAAGAAAGTAGGCATTTTTATGTAAAATAATATTACTGAAAAATAATTCTTAATTATTGGCATAAAGATATTCTGAAACAAAGACCTAAAGACATCGCGATGCACCAGTATTTTGTTACTTTATTGGAAAAGTATGGAACATACGCTTACACGAGAGCTTTACTCGACGAATTGGATAAAAAGGCAAGGGAAGAAATTAAGCATTTAGGTGGAAATCCTATGTTCGATGAGCTGCTGGACGAACTGCAGAGTTGGAAGAACTAGGGGTGCTTATTGGCAGCAGAGAACGAAAATTGCACTTTAATTCTAGACCATTTCTAGGTTCAGGGGATGTCACAATTCTGTAATGCCAGCAATATTTAACGCAATAATTGGAGACTTTCATTTCTTATGTTTCAACGAGTTTTTAGTAACCAAATTTTAATAATGTCGGGTTATAAGAACCGATGTACGAAGAAGCAAGGCCAATCGCAACGCTAAAATACAATTACGAAGAAGAATAAAGAAAAATTAGTTGCAAAGTATTATTATCTCTGTCACTATTTTATTAGTTATTAATATCCCTAAATTTACTAAAACGCAAACCCTTAAATATTTCTATATTAAAATAAATGGACTTGAGCCACTTTCGAAGTAAATGGCTCACGGTTAACTTGGACTCTCACAGTACGTATCAAATCAAATAAGTGTGTTAATACTTGACGACTAAAGCAGGATGGAAACAACGTCTGAAGGAAATGCTGGTCTCGCGAGGAACCTAGAATTGTCTTACTTCGTTTAAACGTGATTTAGACTACGTCTTCGGGTAGTAGCGTGCAGCGGCGGAAATTTAAGATATTCACGAGTCGATCGTAAAAAATACAGTCCAATCTCCGCGAGGAGTGGCGTTTAATGGAAACCCTTTTGAGGAATTTCTGCTCCCGTACCCGCTCTGCAGAGGTCATTCCGTTTGACCAGAGCTGATCAAGTAGCTACGAACGTTTCGTGCTGAAATTTACAGTTGGCATCTCCCTTTCATCTTCCTCGTTTCCCTCAGCTTCTAAAAAGGGTGAACGCTATGATTGTTACGATTGCTTCAATCTCGACTGATGCAGCGAACTGCTGTCTCGGTGTGTAAATACTTTAGAAATTTTCTAATTAGTTCAGATTAATTGGATTCGAATTCTCAATACTGTATGTGAATCGAAAGTGTAATCGATCATTAAATGTGCTACTGATATAGTTTTGATTTAATGAATATGACATTCAACGTGACTTTAATCGTCCAGTCGCTTGTTTTTGCAATAATTTTTCATCGTTATAAAAACTGATCGATTATTATTGCAAAGCCAGCGGTTTCCACCCTCTTTTCCACGTTTCTACGCTCTGTCAACTAAATTCCCATCCATTCGATCGAGAAATCGAAATTATTCAAATCAGCGTCGACTGGCGTTCATCGCTGTCATTCTAAATTCAAATCGGATCGCTAAATACATGGCTGATACATACGCCGATTACATTTATTGGCGCTAGCCCGTAAATATTCAAGCATTATAATTAACACGATTTTAATATATATATATTTTTTTTATTAAAAAACCCCAAATGCATCAAGTGTTACGTACTGTGTATAATGTATAATAATGATAATACATGTGCATGAATTTTATAACGTGACTTTTAGTACGACTATTCTATGATGTTTATTAATCGAAATTGGTAGATACGTATATTGTTGTATTTGCACCGCTCTTGCATTCTATTGCATAGAATGATGGTGGGCATTAATAACATTCCAGTCATGCGTCGCGTTAATATGTAATGCTGGACCCGCCTATTGAATTATGTTCGTTAATTGAAACTGAATTATCAAGCCAGCTTAGATAATGGACCA
Organism: Xylocopa sonorina; assembly: GCF_050948175.1. Lineage (NCBI taxonomy): Eukaryota > Metazoa > Arthropoda > Insecta > Hymenoptera > Apidae > Xylocopa > Xylocopa sonorina. The sequence goes on from NC_135200.1 coordinate 7,454,454, forward strand.
AAGGGGATAGACGTTCGGTTTGACACGATTTACTCGTGTGCAACAACCCCAAAACGAACGTTTCATTAATTTAAAATAAATATTTTAATGAACTCCAGGTTCCAGTTTCTCAAAAGAAGTATATTCTTTTCGTTAAACTTCAATATAAAAAAAATCGAAGCCAATGAAAAATGTACTGTTCACATTTATTTCCAATATACTTCCTTTTTTCCCCTGTTTTTTACATCAGCTTTCGACTACACCTTAACTTCCTACACGAAACTGCAAAATTCTAACAACAACTATACCAAATATTCACCGATCTCGCTACCAATCGCGCAATAGACACGTAACGTTCTAATAATAATAACAGCTCCGCGAATAATAGCAGAAGCGAGCACAAATCGCCAGGTTGCTACACAGAACAAATATTTTCCGCTGGTGTCCGTTAAAAAGGACGTGGATGGGGGCCAACGTATATATCCGCAGGCGTGTACCCGTATTATCCGCGGGCGAGGCTCGGCACGGAAGATAACAAAAATCACAACAGGTTGACGAACGCGTCCCGGCCAGATCGGGGCGGCGATGGTAAAAAAGCGATAGCCGTTCGATAGATCAATCAGGAACCGTTTTCAGAATCGGATTTACGCGCGCGGCCCGCTCGCGGCGGCGTGGCCGGCTATGAAAATTTAAGCGAGGCCGCGGACCCGCCGCTCGATAATTTATCAGGATCATTCCCATTCCGCTGGGTGGTGGTGGCTGTGCGCGCGCGCGCGCGACAAAATAGGACGACGTCGAATTTATGATAACGATAACATTGAATAATTCGCGGGGACGATTGATCGCGCGCGCTGGGGCCACCTTTCGTTGCGGCGCATGGCGGTCGCGGCGCCCTTCCGGTTCGCGCGCGGCTCACCCTCCGTCAGAATTAACGCGCGATAAATAAAAATGTGCCGCGCCCGCCTGCCGCGAGATTAATCGCCCTCGAACACGTGGTCTTAACTCTCGGGTAATTAATTGACAGGGGGCAACGTGTCGGTCAACTGTTCGGATTGCCTTGTTCGAGGCCTTGGTTCACCCCTTTCGTTACCATTTGTTTTGGAAATTTACGAGTGAAGGGTTCCTGAGGCTCGGAATTTATTTTTGTGTGTTTAGGATATTTGTGATAGAGTGCAAAGTTAAGAAGTCGCCTTTCGATTGGTTCTTCAACGTTTTCACTAAATACCAATCATTACCGTTTTTCAATTCTTAAGAACCTTCTTCTTAGAGAAGGGTGGTGGTGGTGTTTCTGGTGGCAGCTGATTTTGTCGCTATCGTATTTGGTGACGTAGCGAGATTTCCGCTGGGCCTGATATCTGCGCCGGGTGACCAAGAATAGCTTCACCACAGGCAGGGGACCCTTCGAAAATCCCCGGTTTATGGCTTCTGCATGTGTCATCTAGGCCGTTGGAGAAAGTTAATTATCGCATACCCCCAAAAGCTTAAAATGGTTCCCCTAAAATGGCTGGATTGCTAGTTGTTTGTAACGGAAGGCCTTCTGAATTCCTTCTGTTGTGCCATACTGCTAACCGCTACGCACGGAGTTACGAATCATCAAGATGTGATTGCATGAATGAATTTTGGTATGATGAACCTTCGAGAATTTTTTTATTATTATCAATTGAAGGAGATTGCTGATTGAGGAATATTTGTATATATATGTATGGATTTTGAAAGTAACGAAGGAGTTGAAGAAATAGTTGCGAGCAATTACATCAAATTTTCATTAAGCTACACTGCAGCTGTTTCAGCAGAGAAAAAAAATGATCAGAGCACGTCGTTTCGCACGGGAGGAGTTCTTTAATTCGGTATAAAATGTGAGATTAACCAGGTTTCGGTTTAATGAAAATTTTTGTGGAAAATAATATCTGTTACTTCAGACTGTTTTAGAGTTCCCTAATCTGTCGCGTACAGTTATCATGAAACCAGCTGGCGAAATTTGGACGCAACGAGACGGCTATTTCGTGCTGGCACTTTTTTCTCTGGTGGTGTACGTGAATTCGTAAGTTCCAAAGTTTCTGGTCGCGCGCACAGAGGCGCGTATGCATAATATATAAAAACGCGAGATCAGTCATGGCTGTCAGGCATGTTTCAGTCGTTATTCGCGCGGCACGCAGTTGAGGAATGCGTTCAATTTCCTTTACGTGCCACCTCGAAGCATTTCACCGGGAAGATTCTTCAAGGGGCTTTCGTTTTTCGGTCCACAGAGTTTCGAAGTTATGGTAACCGTCCGGGGATCGTTTAGAACTCATCAATCCGCTCCTAGAGCCACGCTCGTAAACTTTCGAAAGTCGAGAATTTAATAACTCCGCAAATTTCGTTTCACTATCGTGTGCAATCCAATGTTTCGACTGCCATAGGATTCGATAACGTCTCAGCATTAAATGCGAACATCTCATTTCAACCATCGTGCATTAAGAATTAAGAGGTTTCTTATCAACGACGATGCTAAACTTTGTCAGACATTTTGGAAGAGTTGGGCGTTCGATCGAAATAAAAACGAGCGTTTTATTTTTAATTACATTGCGACTCTGTGCGCTAATCGAGCTGCCTGAAACAACAACGTAAGACAAGCGTGGCAAATATACGCTTTATACAACCCCGGGAATCTATTAACGGAACTTGTTATTAAACCCTTGGGGCAAGCAATCTCGCTTAAACGGCAACCACATATGTTCCCTTTCGCGAGTTCACCGCGGAACGTAGCTGCCACGAGACTTACAGCTGAATCTTATACTCTGAACGTAGGAACAAAGCGATTGACATGACCACAGCTGTTAAATTCCAGCTTTAAGTCAGTCAGTCCAACGATTAGCGTGCAATTAACTTTGGCTTAACAAATTAATTTTTTCTTCGAATTTTTCAGACTCGTAAGTTCGTCAATGGACAAGAAATACGTGTAAATCTATGTACATAATAATTGTAACGAAATACACGAAGAATATTAAAGTTG